>NW_027411977.1:129566917-130097674 GCF_047663935.1 Musca autumnalis
CATGACTTTCCCAATACAAAAGTTCACCAGGCACGACTTTCCCAATACAAAAGTTCACCGGGCATGACTATCCCAATACAAAAGTTCACCGGAGTTGACTTTTCCCATACAAGAGTTCACCGGGCATGACTTTCCCAATACAAAAGTTCACCGGGCATGACTTTCCCAATACAAAAGTTCACCGGGCATGACTTTCCCAATACAAAAGTTCACCGGGCATGACTTTCCCAATACAAAAGTTCACCGGGCATGACTTTCCCAATACAAAAGTTCACCGGACATGACTTTCCCAATACAAAAGTTCACCGGGCATGACTTTCCCAATACAAAAGTTCACCGGGCATGACTTTCCCAATACAAAAGTTCACCGGAGATGACTTTCCCATTACAAAAGTTCACCGGGCATGACTTTCCCAATACAAAAGTTCACCGGGTATGACTTTCCCAATACAAAAGTTCACCGGGCATGACTTTCCCAATACAAAAGTTCACCGGGCATAACTTTCCCAATATAAAAGTTCACCGGAGATGACTTTCCCATTACAAAAGTTCACCGGGCATGACTTTCACCGGGCATGACTTTCCCAATACAAAAGTTCACCGGGCAAGACTTTCCCAATACAAAAGTTCACCGGGCATGACTTTCCCAATATTAAAGTTCACCGGGCATGACTTTCCCAATACAAAAGTTCACCGGAGATGACTTTTCCCATACATAAGTTCACCGGAGATGACTTTCCCAATACAAAAGTTCACCGGGCATGACTTTCCCAATACAAAAGTTCACCGGGCATGACTTTCCCAATACAAAAGTTCACCGGGCACGACTTTCCCAATACAAAAGTTCACCGGGCATGACTTTCCCAATACAAAAGTTCACCGGGCATGACTTTCCCAATACAAAAGTTCACCGGGCATGACTTTCCCAATACAAAATTCACCGGAGATGACTTTCCCAATACAAAAGTTCACCGGGCATGACTTTCCCAATACAAAAGTTCACCGGGCATGACTTTCCCAATACAAAAGTTCACCGGGCATGACTTTCCCAATACAAAAGTTCACCGGTCATGACTTTCCCAATACAAAAGTTCACCGGGCATGACTTTCCCAATACAAAAGTTCACCGGGCATGACTTTCCCAATATAAAAGTTCACCGGGCATGACTTTCCCAATACAAAAGTTCACCGGAGATGACTTTTCCCATACAAAAGTTCACCGGAGATGACTTTCCCAATACAAAAGTTCACCGGGCATGACTTTCCCAATACAAAAGTTCACCGGGCATGACTTTCCCAATACAAAAGTTCACCGGGCACTACTTTCCCAATACAAACGTTCACCGGGCATGACTTTCCCAATACAAAAGTTCACCGGGCATGACTTTCCCAATACAAAAGTTCACCGGAGATGACTTTCCCAATACAAAAGTTCACCGGGCATGACTTTCCCAATACAAAAGTTCACCGGGCATGACTTTCCCAATAAAAAAATTTCACCGGGCATGACTTTCCCAATACAAAAGTTCACCGGGCATGACTTTCCCAATACAAAAGTTCACCGGGCATGACTTTCCCAATACAAAAGTTCACCGGGCATGACTTTCCCAATACAAAAGTTCACCGGGCATGACTTTCCCAATACAAAAGTTCACCGGGCATGACTTTCCCAATACAAAAGTTCACCGGGCATGACTTTCCCAATACAAAATTCACCGGGCATGACTTTCCCAATACAAAAGTTCACCGGGCATGACTTTCCCAATACAAAAGTTCACCGGGCATGACTTTCCCAATACAAAAGTTCACCGGGCATGACTTTCCCAATACAAAATTTCACCGGGCATGACTTTCCCAATACAAAAGTTCACCGGGCATGACTTTCCCAATACAAAAGTTCACCGGGCATGACTTTCCCAATACAAAAGTTCACCGGGCATGACTTTCCCAATACAAAAGTTCACCGGGCATGGCTTTCCCAATACAAAAGTTCACCGGGCATCACTTTCCCAATACAAAAGTTCACCGGGCATGGCTTTCCCAATACAAAAGTTCACCGGGCATGACTTTCCCAATACAAAAGTTCACCGGGCATGACTTTCCCAATATAAAAGTTCACCGGGCATGACTTTCCCAATACAAAAGTTCACCGGAGATGAATTTTCCCATACAAAAGTTCACCGGAGATGACTTTCCCAATACAAAAGTTCACCGGGCATGACTTTCCCAATACAAAAGTTCACCGGGCATGACTTTCCCAATACAAAAGTTCACCGGGCACGACTTTCCCAATACAAACGTTCACCGGGCATGACTTTCCCAATACAAAAGTTCACCGGGCATGACTTTCCCAATACAAAAGTTCACCGGAGATGACTTTCCCAATACAAAAGTTCACCGGGCATGACTTTCCCAATACAAAAGTTCACCGGGCATGACTTTCCCAATAAAAAAATTTCACCGGGCATGACTTTCCCAATACAAAAGTTCACCGGGCATGACTTTCCCAATACAAAAGTTCACCGGGCATGACTTTCCCAATACAAAAGTTCACCGGGCATGACTTTCCCAATACAAAAGTTCACCGGGCATGACTTTCCCAATACAAAAGTTCACCGGGCATGACTTTCCCAATACAAAAGTTCACCGGGCATGACTTTCCCAATACAAAATTCACCGGGCATGACTTTCCCAATACAAAAGTTCACCGGGCATGAATTTCCCAATACAAAAGTTCACCGGGCATGACTTTCCCAATACAAAAGTTCACCGGGCATGACTTTCCCAATACAAAAGTTCACCGGGCATGACTTTCCCAATACAAAAGTTCACCGGGCATGACTTTCCCAATACAAAAGTTCACCGGGCATGACTTTCCCAATACAAAAGTTCACCGGGCATGACTTTCCCAATACAAAAGTTCACCGGGCATGACTTTCCCAATACAAAAGTTCACCGGGCATGACTTTCCCAATACAAAATTCACCGGGCATGACTTTCCCAATACAAAAGTTCACCGGGCACTACTTTCCCAATACAAACGTTCACCGGGCATGACTTTCCCAATACAAAAGTTCACCGGGCATGACTTTCCCAATACAAAAGTTCACCGGAGATGACTTTCCCAATACAAAAGTTCACCGGGCATGACTTTCCCAATACAAAAGTTCACCGGGCATGACTTTCCCAATATAAAAGTTCACCGGGCATGACTTTCCCAATACAAAAGTTCACCGGAGATGACTTTTCCCATACAAAAGTTCACCGGAGATGACTTTCCCAATACAAAAGTTCACCGGGCATGACTTTCCCAATACAAAAGTTCACCGGGCATGACTTTCCCAATACAAAAGTTCACCGGGCACTACTTTCCCAATACAAACGTTCACCGGGCATGACTTTCCCAATACAAAAGTTCACCGGGCATGACTTTCCAATACAAAAGTTCACCGGAGATGACTTTCCCAATACAAAAGTTCACCGGGCATGACTTTCCCAATACAAAAGTTCACCGGGCATGACTTTCCCAATAAAAAAATTTCACCGGGCATGACTTTCCCAATACAAAAGTTCACCGGGCATGACTTTCCCAATACAAAAGTTCACCGGGCATGACTTTCCCAATACAAAAGTTCACCGGGCATGACTTTCCCAATAAAAAAATTTCACCGGGCATGACTTTCCCAATACAAAAGTTCACCGGGCATGACTTTCCCAATACAAAAGTTCACCGGGCATGACTTTCCCAATACAAAAGTTCACCGCGCATGACTTTCCCAATACAAAAGTTCACCGGGCATGACTTTCCCAATACAAAAGTTCACCGGGCATGACTTTCCCAATACAAAAGTTCACCGGGCATGACTTTCCCAATACAAAATTCACCGGGCATGACTTTCCCAATACAAAAGTTCACCGGGCATGACTTTCCCAATACAAAAGTTCACCGGGCATGACTTTCCCAATACAAAAGTTCACCGGGCATGACTTTCCCAATACAAAATTTCACCGGGCATGACTTTCCCAATACAAAAGTTCACCGGGCATGACTTTCCCAATACAAAAGTTCACCGGGCATGACTTTCCCAATACAAAAGTTCACCGGGCATGACTTTCCCAATACAAAAGTTCACCGGGCATGGCTTTCCCAATACAAAAGTTCACCGGGCATCACTTTCCCAATACAAAAGTTCACCGGGCATGACTTTCCCAATACAAAAGTTCACCATGCATGACTTTCCCAATACAAAAGTTCACCGGGCATGACTTTCCCAATATAAAAGTTCACCGGGCATGACTTTCCCAATACAAAAGTTCACCGGAGATGACTTTTCCCATACAAAAGTTCACCGGAGATGACTTTCCCAATACAAAAGTTCACCGGGCATGACTTTCCCAATACAAAAGTTCACCGGGCATGACTTTCCCAATACAAAAGTTCACCGGGCACGACTTTCCCAATACAAACGTTCACCGGGCATGACTTTCCCAATACAAAAGTTCACCGGGCATGACTTTCCCAATACAAAAGTTCACCGGAGATGACTTTCCCAATACAAAAGTTCACCGGGCATGACTTTCCCAATACAAAAGTTCACCGGGCATGACTTTCCCAATAAAAAAATTTCACCGGGCATGACTTTCCCAATAAAAAATTTCACCGGGCATGACTTTCCCAATACAAAAGTTCACCGGGCATGACTTTCCCAATACAAAAGTTCACCGGGCATGACTTTCCCAATACAAAAGTTCACCGGGCATGACTTTCCCAATACAAAAGTTCACCGGGCATGACTTTCCCAATACAAAAGTTCACCGGGCATGACTTTCCCAATACAAAATTCACCGGGCATGACTTTCCCAATACAAAAGTTCACCGGGCATGACTTTCCCAATACAAAAGTTCACCGGGCATGACTTTCCCAATACAAAAGTTCACCGGGCATGACTTTCCCAATACAAAAGTTCACCGGGCATGACTTTCCCAATACAAAAGTTCACCGTGCATGACTTTCCCAATACAAAAGTTCACCGGGCATGACTTTCCCAATACAAAAGTTCACCGGGCATGACTTTCCCAATACAAAAGTTCACCGGGCATGACTTTCCCAATACAAAAGTTCACCGGGCATGACTTTCCCAATACAAAAGTTCACCGGGCACGACTTTCCCAATACAAAAGTTCACCGGGCATGACTTTCCCAATACAAAAGTTCACCGGGCATGACTTTCCCAATACAAAATTCACCGGAGATGACTTTCCCAATACAAAAGTTCACCGGGCATGACTTTCCCAATACAAAAGTTCACCGGGCATGACTTTCCCAATACAAAAGTTCACCGGGCATGACTTTCCCAATACAAAAGTTCACCGGGCATGACTTTCCCAATACAAAAGTTCACCGGGCATGACTTTCCCAATACAAAAGTTCACCGGGCATGACTTTCCCAATATAAAAATTCACCGGGCATGACTTTCCCAATACAAAAGTTCACCGGAGATGACTTTTCCCATACAAAAGTTCACCGGAGATGACTTTCCCAATACAAAAGTTCACCGGGCATGACTTTCCCAATACAAAAGTTCACCGGGCATGACTTTCCCAATACAAAAGTTCACCGGGCACGACTTTCCCAATACAAACGTTCACCGGGCATGACTTTCCCAATACAAAAGTTCACCGGGCATGACTTTCCCAATACAAAAGTTCACCGGAGATGACTTTCCCAATACAAAAGTTCACAGGGCATGACTTTCCCAATACAAAAGTTCACCGGGCATGACTTTCCCAATACAAAAGTTCACCGGGCATGACTTTCCCAATACAAAAGTTCACCGGGCATGACTTTCCCAATACAAAAGTTCATCGGGCATGACTTTCCCAATACAAAAGTTCACCGGGCATGACTTTCCCAATACAAAATTCACCGGGCATGACTTTCCCAATACAAAAGTTCACCGGGCATGACTTTCCTAATACAAAAGTTCACCGGGCATGACTTTCCCAATACAAAAGTTCACCGGGCATGACATTCCCAATACAAAAGTTCACCGGGCATGACTTTCCCAATACAAAAGTTCACCGAGCATAACTTTCCCAATACAAAAGTTCACCGGAGAGCTTTCCCAATACAAAAGTTCACCGGGCATGACTTTCCCAATACAAAAGTTCACCAGAGATGACTTTCCCAATACAAAAGTTCACCGGGCATGACTTTCCCAATACAAAAGTTCACCGGGCATGAATTTCCCTATACAAAAGTTCACCGGGCATGACTTTCCCAATACAAAAGTTCACCGGGCATGACTTTGCCAACACAAAAGTTCACCGGGCATGACTTTCCCAATACAAAAGTTCACCGGAGCTGACTTTCCCAATACAAAAGTTCGCCGGGCATGACTTTCCCAATATAAAAGTTCACCGGGCATGACTTTCCCAATACAAAAGTTCACCGGGCACGACTTTCCCAATACAAAAGTTCACCGGGCATGACTTTCCCAATACAAAAGTTCACCGGGCATGACTTTCCCAATACAAAATTCACCGGAGATGACTTTCCCAATACAAAAGTTCACCGGGCATGACTTTCCCAATACAAAAGTTCACCGGGCATGACTTTCCCAATACAAAAGTTCACCGGGCATGACTTTCCCAATACAAAAGTTCACCGGGCATGACTTTCCCAATACAAAAGTTCACCGGGCATGACTTTCCCAATACAAAAGTTCACCGGGCATGACTTTCCCAATATAAAAGTTCACCGGGCATGACTTTCCCAATACAAAAGTTCACCGGAGATGACTTTTCCCATACAAAAGTTCACCGGAGATGACTTTCCCAATACAAAAGTTCACCGGGCATGACTTTCCCAATACAAAAGTTCACCGGGCATGACTTTCCCAATACAAAAGTTCACCGGGCACGACTTTCCCAATACAAACGTTCACCGGGCATGACTTTCCCAATACAAAAGTTCACCGGGCATGACTTTCCCAATACAAAAGTTCACCGGAGATGACTTTCCCAATACAAAAGTTCACAGGGCATGACTTTCCCATTACAAAAGTTCACCGGGCATGACTTTCCCAATACAAAAGTTCACCGGGCATGACTTTCCCAATACAAAAGTTCACCGGGCATGACTTTCCCAATACAAAAGTTCATCGGGCATGACTTTCCCAATACAAAAGTTCACCGGGCATGACTTTCCCATACAAAATTCACCGGGCATGACTTTCCCAATACAAAAGTTCACCGGGCATGACTTTCCTAATACAAAAGTTCACCGGGCATGACTTTCCCAATACAAAAGTTCACCGGGCATGACATTCCCAATACAAAAGTTCACCGGGCATGACTTTCCCAATACAAAAGTTCACCAAGCATAACTTTCCCAATACAAAAGTTCACCGGAGAGCTTTCCCAATACAAAAGTTCACCGGGCATGACTTTCCCAACACAAAAGTTCACCAGAGATGACTTTCCCAATACAAAAGTTCACCGGGCATGACTTTCCCAATACAAAAGTTCACCGGGCATGAATTTCCCTATACAAAAGTTCACCGGGCATGACTTTCCCAATACAAAAGTTCACCGGGCATGACTTTGCCAACACAAAAGTTCACCGGGCATGACTTTCCCAATACAAAAGTTCACCGGAGCTGACTTTCCCAATACAAAAGTTCGCCGGGCATGACTTTCCCAATATAAAAGTTCACCGGGCATAACTTTCCCAATACAAAAGTTCACCGGGCATGACTTTTCCCATACAAAAGTTCACCGGAGATGACTTTGCCAATACAAAAGTTCACCGGGTATGACTATCCCAATACAAAAGTTCACCGGGCATGACTTTCCCAATACAAAAGACTTTTCCAATACAAAAGTTCACCGGAAATGACTTTTCCCATACAAAATTTCACCGGAGATGACTTTCCCAATACAAAAGTTCACCGGAAATGATTTTTCCCATACAAAAATTCACCGGAGATGTCTTTCCCAATACAAAAGTACACCGGGCATGACTTTCCCAATACAAAAGTTCATCGGAGATGACTTTTCCCATACAAAGGTTCACCGGAGATGACTTTCCCAATACAAAAGTTCACCGGAGATGACTTTCCCAATACAAAAGTTCACCGGGCATCACTTTCCCAATACAAAAGTTCACCGGGCATGACTTTCCCAATACAATAGTTCGCCGGAGATGACTTTTCCCATACAAAAGTTCACCGGAGATGACTTTCCCAATACAAAAGTTCACCGGAGATGACTTTCCCAATACAAAAGTTCACCAGGCATGACTTTCCCAATACAAAACTTCACCGGGCATGACCTTCCCAATACAAATGTTCACCGGAGATGACTTTGCCAATACAAAAGTTCACCGGGCATGACTTTGCCAACACAAAAGTTCACCGGGCATGACTTTCCCAATACAAAAGTTTACCGGAGCTGACTTTCCCAATACAAAAGTTCACCGGGCATGACTTTCCCAATACAAAAGTTCACCGGGCATAACTTTCCCAATACAAAAGTTCACCGGGCATGACTTTTCCCATATAAAAGTTCACCGGAGATGACTTTGCCAATACAAAAGTTCACCGGGTATGACTATCCCAATACAAAAGTTCACCGGGCATGACTTTCCCAATACAAAAGACTTTTCCAATACAAAAGTTCACCGGAAATGACTTTTCCCATACAAAAGTTCACCGGAGATGACTTTCCCAATACAAAAGTTCACCGGAAATGACTTTTCCCATACAAAAGTTCACCGGAGATGACTTTCCCAATACAAAAGTTCACCGGGCATGACTTTCCCAATACAAAAGCTCACCGGAGATGACTTTTCCAATACAAAAGTTCACCGGAGATGACTTTGCCAATACAAAAGTTCACCGGAGATGACTTTTCCAATACAAAAGTTGACCGGAGATGACTTTTCCCATACAAAAGTTCACTGGAGATGACTTTTCCAATACAAAAGTTCACCGGAGATGACTTTTCCCATACAAAAGTTCACCGGAGATGACCTTTCCAATACAAAAGTTCACCGGAGATGACTTTTCCAATACAAAAGTTCACCGGAGATGACTTTTCCAATACAAAAGTTCACCGGAGATGACTTTCCCAATACAAAAGTTCACCGGAGATGACTTTTCCCATACAAAAGTTCACCGGAGATGACTTTTCCAATACAAAAGTTGACCGCAGATGACTTTTCCCATACAAAAGTTCACCGGAGATGACTTTTCCAATACAAAAGTTCACCGGAGATGACTTTTCCAATACAAAAGTTCACCGGAGATGACTTTCCCAATACAAAAGTTCACCGGACATGACTTTTCCCATACAAAAGTTCACCGGAGATGACTTTTCCAATATAAAAGTTCACCGGAGATGACTTTTCCAATACAAGTGTTCACCGGAGATGACTTTTCCCATACAAAAGTTCACCGGAGATGACTTTTCCAATACAAAAGTTCACTGGAGATGACTTTTCCAATACAAAAGTTCACCGGAGATGACTTTTCCAATACAAAAGTTCACCGGAGATGACTTTCCCAAAACAAAAGTTCACCGGGCATCACTTTCCCATACAAAAGTTCACCGGAGATGACTTTCCCAATACAAAAGTTCACCGGAGATGACTTTCCCAATACAAAAGTTCACCGGAGATGACTTTTCCAATACAAAAGTTCACCGGAGATGACTTTTCCAATACAAATGTTCACCGGAGATGACTTTGCCAATACAAAAGTTCACCGGACATGACTTTCCCAATACAAAAGTTCACCGGGCATGACTTTGCCAACACAAAAGTTCACCGGGCATGACTTTCCCAATACAAAAGTTCACCGGAGATGACTTTCCCAATACAAAAGTTCACCGGGCATGACTTTCCCAATACAAAAGTTCACCGGGCATGACTTTCCCAATACAAAAGTTCACCGGAGATGAGTTTCCCAAAACAAAAGTTCACCGGGCATGACTTTGCCAACACAAAAGTTCACCGGGCATGACTTTCCCAATACAAAAGTTCACCGGAGCTGACTTTCCCAATACAAAAGTTCACCGGGCATAACTTTCCCAATACAAAAGTTCACCGGGCATGACTTTTCCCATATAAAAGTTCACCGGAGATGACTTTGCCAATACAAAACTTCACCGGGTATGACTATCCCAATACAAAAGTTCACCGAGCATGACTTTCCCAATACAAATGACTTTTCCAATACAAAAGTTCACCGGAAATGACTTTTCCCATACAAAAGTTCACCGGAGATGACTTTCCCAATACAAAAGTTCACCGGAAATGACTTTTCCCATACAAAAGTTCACCGGAGATGACTTTCCCAATACAAAAGTTCACCGGGCATGACTTTCCCAATACAAAAGTTCACCGGAGATGACTTTTCCAATACAAAAGTTCACCGGAGATGACTTTGCCAATACAAAAGTTCACCGGAGATGACTTTTCCAATACAAAAGTTGACCGGAGATGACTTTTCCCATACAAAAGTTCACCGGAGATGACTTTTCCAATACAAAAGTTCACCGGAGATGACTTTTCCAATACAAAAGTTCACCGGAGATGACTTTCCCAATACAAAAGTTCACCGGACATGACTTTTCCCATACAATAGTTCACAGGAGATGACTTTTCCAATATAAAAGTTCACCGGAAATAACTTTTCCAATACAAAAGTTCACCGGAGATGACTTTTCCCATACAAAAGTTCACCGGAGATGACCTTTCCAATACAAAAGTTCACCGGAGATGACTTTTCCAATACAAAAGTTCACCGGAGATGACTTTTCCAATACAAAAGTTCACCGGAGATGACTTTTCCCATACAAAAGTTCACCGGAGATGACTTTTCCAATACAAAAGTTCACCGGAGATGACTTTTCCAATACAAAAGTTGACCGCAGATGACTTTTCCCATACAAAAGTTCACCGGACATGACTTTTCCCATACAAAAGTTCACCGGAGATGACTTTTCCAATATAAAAGTTCACCGGCGATGACTTTCCCAATACAAAAGTTCACCGGACATGACTTTTCCCATACAAAAGTTCACCGGAGATGACTTTTCCAATATAAAAGTTCACCGGAGATGACTTTTCCAATACAAATGTTCACCGGAGATGACTTTTCCCATACAAAAGTTCACCGGAGATGACTTTTCCAATACAAAAGTTCACCGGAGATGACTTTTCCAATACAAAAGTTCACCGGAGATGACTTTTGCAATAAAAAGTTCAACGGAGATGACTTTCCCAATACAAAAGTCCACCGGGCATGACTTTGCCAACACAAAAGTTCACCGGGCATCACTTTCCCAATACAAAAGTTCACCGGAGATGACTTTTCCCATACAAAAGTTCACCGGAGATGACTTTTCCAATACAAAAGTTGACCGGAGATGACATTTCCCATACAAAAGTTCACCGGAGATGACTTTTCCAATACAAAAGTTCACCGGAGATGACTTTTCCAATACAAAAGTTCACCGGAGATGACTTTTCCAATATAAAAGTTCACCGGAGATGACTTTTCCAATACAAAAGTTCACCGGAGATGACTTTTCCAATATAAAAGTTCACCGGAGATGACTTGTCCAATACAAATGTTCACCGGAGATGACTTTTCCCATACAAAAGTTCACCGGAGATGTCTTTTCCAATATAAAAGTTCACCGGAGATGACTTTTCCAATACAAATGTTCACCGGAGATGACTTTTCCCATACAAAAGTTCACCGGAGATGACTTTTCCAATACAAAAGTTCACCGGAGATGACCTTTCCAATACAAAAGTTCACCGGAGATGACTTTCCCAATACAAAAGTTCATCGGAGATGACTTTCCCAATACAAAAGTTCACCGGGCATGACTTTGCCAACACAAAAGTTCACCGGACATCACTTTCCCAATACAAAATTCACCGGAGATGACTTTCCCAATACAAAGGTTCACCGGGCATGACTTTCCCAATACAAAAGTTCACCGGGCATGACTTTCCTAATACAAAAGTTCACCGGAGATGACTTTTCCCACACAAAAGTTCACCGGAGATGACTTTTCCCATACAAAAGTTCACCGGGCATGACTTTTCCAATACAAAAGTTCACCGGAGATGACTTTTGCAATAAAAAGTTCAACGGAGATGACTTTCCCAATACAAAAGTTCACCGGGCATGACTTTGCCAACACAAAAGTTCACCGGGCATCACTTTCCCAATACAAAAGTTCACCGGAGATGACTTTTCCCATACAAAAGTTCACCGGAGATGACTTTTCCAATACAAAAGTTGACCGGAGATGACATTTCCCATACAAAAGTTCACCGGAGATGACTTTTCCAATACAAAAGTTCACCGGAGATGACTTTTCCAATACAAAAGTTCACCGGAGATGACTTTTCCAATATAAAAGTTCACCGGAGATGACTTTTCCAATACAAAAGTTCACCGGAGATGACTTTTCCAATATAAAAGTTCACCGGAGATGACTTGTCCAATACAAATGTTCACCGGAGATGACTTTTCCCATACAAAAGTTCACCGGAGATGTCTTTTCCAATATAAAAGTTCACCGGAGATGACTTTTCCAATACAAATGTTCACCGGAGATGACTTTTCCCATACAAAAGTTCACCGGAGATGACTTTTCCAATACAAAAGTTCACCGGAGATGACCTTTCCAATACAAAAGTTCACCGGAGATGACTTTCCCAATACAAAAGTTCATCGGAGATGACTTTCCCAATACAAAAGTTCACCGGGCATGACTTTGCCAACACAAAAGTTCACCGGACATCACTTTCCCAATACAAAATTCACCGGAGATGACTTTCCCAATACAAAGGTTCACCGGGCATGACTTTCCCAATACAAAAGTTCACCGGGCATGACTTTCCTAATACAAAAGTTCACCGGAGATGACTTTTCCCACACAAAAGTTCACCGGAGATGACTTTTCCCATACAAAAGTTCACCGGGCATGACTTTCCCAATACAAAAGTTCACCGGGCATGACTTTCCCAATACAAAAGTTCACCGGGCATGACTTTCCCAATACAAAAGTTCACCGGGCATGACTTTCCCAATACAAAAGTTCACCGGGCATGACTTTCCCAATACAAAAGTTCACCGGAGATGACTTTTCGAATACAAAAGTTCACCGGAGATGACTTTCCCAATACAAAAGTTCACCGGGCATGACTTTCTCAATACCAAGGTTCACCGGGCATGACTTTCCCAATACAAAAGTTCACCGGGCATTACTTTCCCAATACAAAAGTTCACCGGAGATGACTTTTCCCACACAAAAGTTCACCGGAGATGACTTTCCCAATAAAAAAGTTCACCGGAGATGACTTTCCCAATACAAAAGTTCACCGGGCATGATTTTCCTAATACAAAAGTTCACCGGAGATGACTTTTCCCATACAAAAGTTCACCGGGCATGACTTTCCCAATACAAAAGTTCACCGGGCATGACTTTCCCAATACAAAAGTTCACCGGGCATGACTTTCCCAATACAAAAGTTCATCGGGCATGACTTTCCCAATACAAAAGTTCACCGGAGATGACTTTTCCCATACAAAAGTTCACCGGGCATGACTTTCCCAATACAAAAGTTCACCGGGCATGACTTTCCCAATACAAAAGTTCACCGGGCATGACTTTCCCAATACAAAAGTTCACCGGAGATGACTCTTCCCATACAAAAGTTCACCGGGCATGACTTTCCCAATACAAAAGTTCACCCGGCATGACTTTCCCAATACAAAAGTTCACCCGGCATGACTTTCCCAATACAAAAGTTCACCGGGCATGACTTTCCCAATACAAAAGTTCACCGGAGATGACTCTTCCCATACAAAAGTTCACCGGGCATGACTTTCCCAATACAAAAGTTCACCGGGCATGACTTTCCCAATACAAAAGTTCACCCGGCATGACTTTCCCAATACAAAAGTTCACCGGGCATGACTTTCCCAATACAAAAGTTCACCGGAGATGACTCTTCCCAATACAAAAGTTCAACGGAGATGACTTTCCCAATACAAAAGTTCACCGAGCATGACTTTGCCAACACAAAAGTTCACCGGGCATGACTTTCCCAATACAAAAGTTCACCGGAGATGTCTTTCCCAATACAAAAGTTCACCGGGCATGACTTTCCCAATACAAAAGTTCACCGGGCTTGACTTTCCCAATACAAAAGTTCACCGGGCATGACTTTCCCAATACAAAAGTTCACCGGAGATGACTTTTCCCATACAAAGGTTCACCGGAGATGACTTTCCCAATACAAAAGTTCACCGGGCATCACTTTCCCAATACAAAAGTTCACCGGGCATGACTTTCCCAATACAATAGTTCACCGGAGATGACTTTTCCCATACAAAAGTTCACCGGAGATGACTTTTCCAATACAAAAGTTCACCGGAGATGACTTTCCCAATACAAAAGTTCACCGGGCATGACTTTCCCAATACAAAAGTTCACCGGGCATGACCTACCCAATACAAATGTTCACCGGAGATGACTTTGCCAATACAAAAGTTCACCGGGCATGACTTTCCCAATACAAAAGTTCACCGGGCATGACTTTGCCAACACAAAAGTTCACCAGGCATGACTTTCCCAATACAAAAGTTCACCGGGCATGACTTTCCCAATACAAAAGTTCACCGGGCATGACTTTCCCAATACAAAAGTTCACCGGGCATGACTTTCCCAATACAAAAGTTCACCGGGCATGACTTTCCCAATACAAAAGTTCACCGGAGATGACTTTCCCAATACAAAAGTTCACCGGGCATGACTTTGCCAACACAAAAGTTCACCGGGCATGACTTTCCCAATACAAAAGTTCACCGGAGCTGACTTTCCCAATACAAAAGTTCACCGGGCATGACTTTCCAATATAAAAGTTCACCGGGCATAACTTTCCCAACACAAAAGTTCACCGGGCATGACTTTTCCCATACAAAAGTTCACCGGAGATGACTTTGCCAATACAAAAGTTCACCGGGTATGACTTTCCCAATACAAAAGTTCACCGGGCATGACTTTCCCAATACAAAAGACTTTTCCAATACAAAAGTTCACCGGAAATGACTTTTCCCATACAAAGGTTCACCGGAGATGACTTTCCCAATACAAAAGTTCACCGGGCATGACTTTCCCAATACAAAAATTCACCGGGTATGACTTTCCCAATACAAAAGTTCACCGGGCATGACTTTCCCAATACAAAAGTTCACCGGGCATGACTTTCCCAATACAAAAGTTCACCGGGCATGACTTTCCCAATACAAAATTCACCGGAGATGACTTTTCCTATACAAAAGTTCACCGGAGATGACTTTCCCAATACAAAAGTTCACCGGGCATGACTTTCCCAATACAAAAGTTCACCGGGCATGACTTTCCCAATACAAAAGTTCACCGGGCATGACTTTCCCAATACAAAAGTTCACCGGAGATGACTTTTCCCATACAAAAGTTCACCGGAGATGACTTTCCCAATACAAAAGTTCACCGGGCATGACTTTCCCAATACAAAAGTGCACCGGGCATGACTTTCCCAATACAAAAGTTCACCGGGCATGACTTTCCCAATACAAAAGTTCACCGGGCATGACTTTCCCAATATAAAAGTTCACCGGGCATGACTTTCCCAATACAAAAGTTCACCGGGCATGACTTTCCCAATACAAAAGTTCACCGGGCATGACTTTCCCAATACAAAAGTTCACCGGGCATGACTTTCCCAATACAAAAGTTCACCGGGCATGACTTTCCCAATACAAAAGTTCACCGGGCATGACTTTCCCAATACAAAAGTTCACCGGGCATGACTTTCCCAATACAAAAGTTCACCGGGCATGACTTTCCCAATACAAAAGTTCACCGGGCACGACTTTCCCAATACAAAAGTTCACCGGGCATGACTTTCCCAATACAAAAGTTCACCGGGCATGACTTTCCCAATACAAAAGTTCACCGGGCATGACTTTCCCAATACAAAAGTTCACCGGGCATGACTTTCCCAATACAAAAGTTCACCGGGCATGACTTTCCCAATACAAAAGTTCACCGGGCATGACTTTCCCAATACAAAAGTTCACCGGGCATGACTTTCCCAATATAAAAGTTCACCGGAGAACTTTCCCAATACAAAAGTTCACCGGGCATGACTTTCCCAATACAAAAGTTCACCAGAGATGACTTTCCCAATACAAAAGTTCACCGGGCATGACTTTCCCAATACAAAAGTTCACCGGGCATGACTTTCCCAATACAAAAGTTCACCTGGCATGACTTTCCCAATACAAAAGTTCACCGGGCATGACTTTGCCAACACAAAGATCACCGGGCATGACTTTCCCAATACAAAAGTTCACCGGAGCTGACATTCCCAATACAAAAGTTCACCGGGCATGACTTTCCCAATACAAAATTCACCGGAGATGACTTTCCCAATACAAAAGTTCACCGGGCATGACTTTCCCAATACAAAAGTTCACCGGGCATGACTTTCCCAATACAAAAGTTCACCGGGCATGACTTTCCCAATACAAAAGTTCACCGGGCATGACTTTCCCAATACAAAAGTTCACCGGGCATGACTTTCCCAATACAAAAGTTCACCGGGCATGACTTTCCCAATATAAAAGTTCACCGGGCATGACTTTCCCAATACAAATGTTCACCGGAGATGACTTTGCCAATACAAAAGTTCACCGGGCATGACTTTCCCAATACAAAAGTTCACCGGGCATGACTTTGCCAAAACAAAAGTTCACCGGGCATGACTTTCCCAATACAAAAGTTCACCGGAGAAGACTTTCCCAATACAAAAGTTCACCGGGCATGACTTTCCCAATACAAAAGTTCACCGGGCATGACTTTCCCAATACAAAAGTTCACCGGGCATGACTTTCCCAATACAAAAGTTCACCGGGCATGACTTTCCCAATACAAAAGTTCACCGGGCATGACTTTCCCAATACAAAAGTTCACCGGGCATGACTTTCCCAATACAAAATTCACCGGGCATGACTTTCCCAATACAAAAGTTCACCGGGCATGACTTTCCCAATACAAAAGTTCACCGGGCATGACTTTCCCAATACAAAAGTTCACCGGGCATGACTTTCCCAATACAAAAGTTCACCGGGCATGACTTTCCCAATACAAAAGTTCACCGGGCATGACTTTCCCAATACAAAAGTTCACCGGGCATGACTTTCCCAATACAAAAGTTCACCGGGCATGACTTTCCCAATACAAAAGTTCACCGGGCATGACTTTCCCAATACAAAAGTTCACCGGGCACGACTTTCCCAATACAAAAGTTCACCGGGCATGACTTTCCCAATACAAAAGTTCACCGGGCATGACTTTCCCAATACAAAAGTTCACCGGGCATGACTTTCCCAATACAAAAGTTCACCGGGCATGACTTTCCCAATATAAAAGTTCACCGGAGAACTTTCCCAATACAAAAGTTCACCGGGCATGACTTTCCCAATACAAAAGTTCACCAGAGATGACTTTCCCAATACAAAAGTTCACCGGGCATGACTTTCCCAATACAAAAGTTCACCGGGCATGACTTTCCCAATACAAAAGTTCACCGGGCATGACTTTCCCAATACAAAAGTTCACCCGGCATGACTTTGCCAACACAAAGATCACCGGGCATGACTTTCCCAATACAAAAGTTCACCGGAGCTGACATTCCCAATACAAAAGTTCACCGGGCATGACTTTCCCAATACAAAATTCACCGGAGATGACTTTCCCAATACAAAAGTTCACCGGGCATGACTTTCCCAATACAAAAGTTCACCGGGCATGACTTTCCCAATACAAAAGTTCACCGGGCATGACTTTCCCAATACAAAAGTTCACCGGGCATGACTTTCCCAATACAAAAGTTCACCGGGCACGACTTTCCCAATATAAAAGTTCACCGGGCATGACTTTCCCAATACAAATGTTCACCGGAGATGACTTTGCCAATACAAAAGTTCACCAGGCATGACTTTCCCAATACAAAAGTTCACCGGAGAAGACTTTCCCAATACAAAAGTTCACCGGGCATGACTTTCCCAATACAAAAGTTCACCGGGCATGACTTTCCCAATACAAAAGTTCACCGGGCATGACTTTCCCAATACAAAAGTTCACCGGGCATGACTTTCCCAATACAAAAGTTCACCGGGCATGACTTTCCCAATACAAAATTCACCGGGCATGACTTTCCCAATACAAAAGTTGACCGGGCATGACTTTCCCAATACAAAAGTTCACCGCGCATGACTTTCCCAATACAAAAGTTCACCGGGCATGACTTTCCCAATACAAAAGTTCACCGGGCATGACTTTCCCAATACAAAAGTTCACCGGGCATGACTTTCCCAATACAAAAGTTCACCGGGCATGACTTTCCCAATACAAAAGTTCACCGGGCATGACTTTCCCAATACAAAAGTTCACCGGGCATGACTTTCCCAATACAAAAGTTCACCGGGCACGACTTTCCCAATACAAAAGTTCACCGGGCATGACTTTCCCAATACAAAAGTTCACCGGGCATGACTTTCCCAATACAAAAGTTCACCGGGCATGACTTTCCCAATACAAAAGTTCACAGGGCATGACTTTCCCAATACAAAAGTTCACCGGGCATGACTTTCCCAATACAAAAGTTCACCGGGCATGACTTTCCCAATATAAAAGTTCACCGGAGAACTTTCCCAATACAAAAGTTCACCGGGCATGACTTTCCCAATACAAAAGTTCACCAGAGATGACTTTCCCAATACAAAAGTTCACCGGGCATGACTTTCCCAATACAAAAGTTCACCGGGCATGACTTTCCCAATACAAAAGTTCACCGGGCATGACTTTCCCAATACAAAAGTTCACCGGGCATGACTTTACCAACACAAAGATCACCGGGCATGACTTTCCCAATACAAAAGTTCACCGGAGCTGACTTTCCCAATACAAAAGTTCACCGGGCATGACTTTCCCAATACAAAATTCACCGGAGATGACTTTCCCAATACAAAAGTTCACCGGGCATGACTTTCCCAATACAAAAGTTCACCGGGCATGACTTTCCCAATACAAAAGTTCACCGGGCATGACTTTCCCAATACAAAAGTTCACCGGGCATGACTTTCCCAATACAAAAGTTCACCGGGCATGACTTTCCCAATACAAAAGTTCACCGGGCATGACTTTCCCAATATAAAAGTTCACCGGGCATGACTTTCCCAATACAAAAGTTCACCGGAGATGACTTTTCCCATACAAAAGTTCACCGGGCATGACTTTCCCAATACAAAATTTCACCGGAGATGTCTTTCCCAATACAAAAGTTCACCGGGCATGACTTTCCCAATACAAAAGTTCACCGGGCTTGACTTTCCCAATACAAAAGTTCACCGGGCATGACTTTCCCAATACAATAGTTCACCGGAGATGACTTTTCCCATACAAAAGTTCACCGGAGATGACTTTTCCAATACAAAAGTTCACCGGAGATGACTTTCCCAATACAAAAGTTCACCGGGCATGACTTTCCCAATACAAAAGTTCACCGGGCATGACCTACCCAATACAAATGTTCACCGGAGATGACTTTGCCAATACAAAAGTTCACCGGGCATGACTTTCCCAATACAAAAGTTCACCGGGCATGACTTTGCCAACACAAAAGTTTACCAGGCATGACTTTCCCAATACAAAAGTTCACCGGAGATGACTTTCCCAATACAAAAGTTCACCGGGCATGACTTTCCCAATACAAAAGTTCACCGGGCATGACTTTCCCAATACAAAAGTTCACCGGGCATGACTTTCCCAATACAAAAGTTCACCGGAGATGACTTTCCCAATACAAAAGTTCACCGGGCATGACTTTGCCAACACAAAAGTTCACCGGGCATGACTTTCCCAATACAAAAGTTCACCGGAGCTGACTTTCCCAATACAAAAGTTCACCGGGCATGACTTTCCAATATAAAAGTTCACCTGGTATAACTTTCCCAATACAAAAGTTCACCGGGCATGACTTTTCCCATACAAAAGTTCACCGGAGATGACTTTGCCAATACAAAAGTTCACCGGGTATGACTATCCCAATACAAAAGTTCACCGGGCATGACTTTCCCAATACAAAAGACTTTTCCAATACAAAAGTTCACCGGAAATGACTTTTCCCATACAAAAGTTCACCGGAGATGACTTTCCCAATACAAAAGTTCACCGGGCATGACTTTCCCAATACAAAAATTCACCGGGTATGACTTTCCCAATACAAAAGTTCACCGGGCATGACTTTCCCAATACAAAAGTTCACCGAGCATGACTTTCCCAATACAAAAGTTCACCGGGCATGACTTTCCCAATACAAAATTCACCGGAGATGACTTTTCCTATACAAAAGTTCACCGGAGATGACTTTCCCAATACAAAAGTTCACCGGGCATGACTTTCCCAATACAAAAGTTCACCGGGCATAACTTTCCCAATACAAAAGTTCACCGGGCATGACTTTCCCAATACAAAAGTTCACCGGAGATGACTTTTCCCATACAAAAGTTCACCGGAGATGACTTTCCCAATACAAAAGTTCACCGGGCATGACTTTCCCAATACAAAAGTGCACCGGGCATGACTTTCCCAATACAAAAGTTCACCGGAGATGACTTTTCCCATACAAAGGTTCACCGGAGATGACTTTCCCAATACAAAAGTTCACCGGAGATGACTTTCCCAATACAAAAGTTCACCGGGCATGACTTTCCCAATACAAAAGTTCACCGGACATGACTTTCCCAATATAAAAGTTCACCGGGCATGACTTTCCCAATACAAAAGTTCACCGGGCATGACTTTCCCAATACAAAAGTTCACCGGGCATGACTTTCCCAATACAAAAGTTCACCGGACATGACTTTCCCAATACAAAAGTTCACCGGGCATGACTTTCCCAATACAAAAGTTCACCGGGCATGACTTTCCCAATACAAAAGTTCACCGGGCATGACTTTCCCAATACAAAAGTTCACCGGGCATGACTTTCCCAATACAAAAGTTCACCGGGCATGACTTTCCCAATACAAAAGTTCACCGGGCATGACTTTCCCAATACAAAAGTTCACCGGGCATGACTTTCCCAATACAAAAGTTCACCGGGCATGACTTTCCCAATACAAAAGTTCACCGGGCATGACTTTCCCAATACAAAAGTTCACCGGGCATGACTTTCCCAATACAAAAGTTCACCGGGCATGACTTTCCCAATACAAAAGTTCACCGGGCATGACTTTCCCAATACAAAAGTTCACCGGGCATGACTTTCCCAATACAAAAGTTCACCGGGCATGACTTTCCCAATACAAAAGTTCACCGGGCACGACTTTCCCAATACAAAAGTTCACCGGGTATGACTTTCCCAATACAAAAGTTCACCGGGCATGACTTTCCCAATACAAAAGTTCACCGGGCATGACTTTCCCAATACAAAAGTTCACCGGGCATGACTTTCCCAATACAAAAGTTCACCGGGCATGACTTTCCCAATACAAAAGTTCACCGGGCATGACTTTCCCAATATAAAAGTTCACCGGAGAACTTTCCCAATACAAAAGTTCACCGGGCATGACTTTCCCAATACAAAAGTTCACCAGAGATGACTTTCCCAATACAAAAGTTCACCGGGCATGACTTTCCCAATACAAAAGTTCACCGGGCATGACTTTCCCAATACAAAAGTTCACCGGGCATGACTTTCCCAATACAAAAGTTCACCGGGCATGACTTTGCCAACACAAAGATCACCGGGCATGACTTTCCCAATACAAAAGTTCACCGGAGCTGACATTCCCAATACAAAAGTTCACCGGGCATGACTTTCCCAATACAAAATTCACCGGGCATGACTTTCCCAATACAAAAGTTCACCGGGCATGACTTTCCCAATACAAAAGTTCACCGGGCATGACTTTCCCAATACAAAAGTTCACCGGGCATGACTTTCCCAATACAAAAGTTCACCGGGCACGACTTTCCCAATACAAAAGTTCACCGGGCATGACTTTCCCAATACAAAAGTTCACCGGGCATGACTTTCCCAATACAAAAGTTCACCGGGCATGACTTTCCCAATACAAAAGTTCACCGGGCATGACTTTCCCAATACAAAAGTTCACCGGGCATGACTTTCCCAATATAAAAGTTCAGCGGAGAACTTTCCCAATACAAAAGTTCACCGGGCATGACTTTCCCAATACAAAAGTTCACCGGGCATGACTTTCCCAATACAAAAGTTCACCCGGCATGACTTTGCCAACACAAAGATCACCGGGCATGACTTTCCCAATACAAAAGTTCACCGGAGCTGACATTCCCAATACAAAAGTTCACCGGGCATGACTTTCCCAATACAAAATTCACCGGAGATGACTTTCCCAATACAAAAGTTCACCGGGCATGACTTTCCCAATACAAAAGTTCACCGGGCATGACTTTCCCAATACAAAAGTTCACCGGGCATGACTTTCCCAATACAAAAGTTCACCGGGCATGACTTTCCCAATACAAAAGTTCACCGGGCATGACTTTCCCAATACAAAAGTTCACCGGGCACGACTTTCCCAATATAAAAGTTCACCGGGCATGACTTTCCCAATACAAATGTTCAACGGAGATGACTTTGCCAATACAAAAGTTCACCGGGCATGACTTTCCCAATACAAAAGTTCACCGGGCATGACTTTGCCAACACAAAAGTTCACCGGGCATGACTTTCCCAATACAAAAGTTCACCGGAGAAGACTTTCCCAATACAAAAGTTCACCGGGCATGGCTTTCCCAATACAAAAGTTCACCGGGCATGACTTTCCCAATACAAAAGTTCACCGGGCATGACTTTCCCAATACAAAAGTTCACCGGGCATGACTTTCCCAATACAAAAGTTCACCGGGCATGACTTTCCCAATACAAAAGTTCACCGGGCATGACTTTCCCAATACAAAAGTTCACCGGGCATGACTTTCCCAATACAAAAGTTCACCGGGCATGACTTTCCCAATACAAAAGTTCACCGGGCATGACCTTTTCAATACAAAAGTTCACCGGGCATGACTTTCCCAATACAAAAGTTCACCGGGCATGACTTTCCCAATACAAAAGTTCACCGGGCACGACTTTCCCAATACAAAAGTTCACCGGGCATGACTTTCCCAATACAAAAGTTCACCGGGCATGACTTTCCCAATACAAAAGTTCACCGGGCATGACTTTCCCAATACAAAAGTTCACAGGGCATGACTTTCCCAATACAAAAGTTCACCGGGCATGACTTTCCCAATACAAAAGTTCACCGGGCATGACTTTCCCAATATAAAAGTTCACCGGAGAACTTTCCCAATACAAAAGTTCACCGGGCATGACTTTCCCAATACAAAAGTTCACCAGAGATGACTTTCCCAATACAAAAGTTCACCGGGCATGACTTTCCCAATACAAAAGTTCACCGGGCATGATTTTCCCAATACAAAAGTTCACCGGGCATGACTTTCCCAATACAAAAGTTCACCGGGCATGACTTTACCAACACAAAGATCACCGGGCATGACTTTCCCAATACAAAAGTTCACCGGAGCTGACTTTCCCAATACAAAAGTTCACCGGGCATGACTTTCCCAATACAAAATTCACCGGAGATGACTTTCCCAATACAAAAGTTCACCGGGCATGACTTTCCCAATACAAAAGTTCACCGGGCATGACTTTCCCAATACAAAAGTTCACAGGGCATGACTTTCCCAATACAAAAGTTCACCGGGCATGACTTTCCCAATACAAAAGTTCACCGGGCATGACTTTCCCAATACAAAAGTTCACCGGGCATGACTTTCCCAATATAAAAGTTCACCGGGCATGACTTTCCCAATACAAAAGTTCACCGGAGATGACTTTTCCCATACAAAAGTTCACCGGAGATGACTTTCCCAATACAAAAGTTCACCGGGCATGACTTTCAAAATACAAAAGTTCACCGGGCATGACTTTCCCAATACAAAAGTTCACCGGGCACGATTTTCCCAATACAAACGTTCAACGGCCATGACTTTCCCAATACAAAAGTTCACCGGGCATGACTTTCCCAATACAAAAGTTCACCGGAGATGACTTTCCCAATACAAAAGTTCACCGGGCATGACTTTCCCAATACAAAAGTTCACCGGGCATGCCTTTCCCAATACAAAAGTTCAACGGAGATGACTTTCCCAATACAAAAGTTCACCGGGCATGACTTTGCCAACACAAAAGTTCACCGGGCATGACTTTCCCAATACAAAAGTTCACCGGGCATGACTTTCCCAATACAAAAGTTCACCGAGCATGACTTTTCCAATACAAAAGTTCACCGGGCATGACTTTCCCAATACAAAAGTTCACCGGGCATGACTTTCCAATATAAAAGTTCACCTGGTATAACTTTCCCAATACAAAAGTTCACCGGGCATGACTTTTCCCATACAAAAGTTCACCGGAGATGACTTTGCCAATACAAAAGTTCACCGGGTATGACTATCCCAATACAAAAGTTCACCGGGCATGACTTTCCCAATACAAAAGACTTTTCCAATACAAAAGTTCACCGGAAATGACTTTTCCCATACAAAAGTTCACCGGAGATGACTTTCCCAATACAAAAGTTCACCGGGCATGACTTTCCCAATACAAAAATTCACCGGGTATGACTTTCCCAATACAAAAGTTCACCGGGCATGACTTTCCCAATACAAAAGTTCACCGAGCATGACTTTCCCAATACAAAAGTTCACCGGGCATGACTTTCCCAATACAAAATTCACCGGAGATGACTTTTCCTATACAAAAGTTCACCGGAGATGACTTTCCCAATACAAAAGTTCACCGGGCATGACTTTCCCAATACAAAAGTTCACCGGGCATAACTTTCCCAATACAAAAGTTCACCGGGCATGACTTTCCCAATACAAAAGTTCACCGGAGATGACTTTTCCCATACAAAAGTTCACCGGAGATGACTTTCCCAATACAAAAGTTCACCGGGCATGACTTTCCCAATACAAAAGTGCACCGGGCATGACTTTCCCAATACAAAAGTTCACCGGAGATGACTTTTCCCATACAAAGGTTCACCGGAGATGACTTTCCCAATACAAAAGTTCACCGGAGATGACTTTCCCAATACAAAAGTTCACCGGGCATGACTTTCCCAATACAAAAGTTCACCGGGCATGACTTTCCCAATACAAAAGTTCACCGGGCATGACTTTCCCAATACAAAAGTTCACCGGGCATGACTTTCCCAATACAAAAGTTCACCGGGCATGACTTTCCCAACACAAAAGTTCACCGGACATGACTTTCCCAATATAAAAGTTCACCGGGCATGACTTTCCCAATACAAAAGTTCACCGGAGATGACTTTTCCCATACAAAAGTTCACCGGAGATGACTTTCCCAATACAAAAGTTCACCGGGCATGACTTTCCCAATACAAAAGTTCACCGGGCATGACTTTCCCAATACAAAAGTTCACCGGGCACGACTTTCCCAATACAAACGTTCACCGGGCATGACCTACCCAATACAAATGTTCACCGGAGATGACTTTGCCAATACAAAAGTTCACCGGGCATGACTTTCCCAATACAAAAGTTCACCGGACATGACTTTGCCAACACAAAAGTTCACCGGGCATGACTTTCCCAATACAAAAGTTCACCGGAGAAGACTTTCCCAATACAAAAGTTCACCGGGCATGACTTTCCCAATACAAAAGTTCACCGGGCATGACTTTCCCAATACAAAAGTTCACCGGGCATGACTTTCCCAATACAAAAGTTCACCGGGCATGACTTTCCCAATACAAAAGTTCACCGGGCATGACTTTCCCAATACAAAATTCACCGGGCATGACTTTCCCAATACAAAAGTTCACCGGGCATGACTTTCCCAATACAAAAGTTCACCGGGCATGACTTTCCCAATACAAAAGTTCACCGGGCATGACTTTCCCAATACAAAAGTTCACCGGGCATGACTTTCCCAATACAAAAGTTCACCGGGCATGACTTTCCCAATACAAAAGTTCACCGGGCATGACTTTCCCAATACAAAAGTTCACCGGGCATGACTTTCCCAATACAAAAGTTCACCGGGCATGACTTTCCCAATACAAAAGTTCACCGGGCATGACTTTCCCAATACAAAAGTTCACCGGGCACGACTTTCCCAATACAAAAGTTCACCGGGCATGACTTTCCCAATACAAAAGTTCACCGGGCATGACTTTCCCAATACAAAAGTTCACCGGGCATGACTTTCCCAATACAAAAGTTCACCGGGCATGACTTTCCCAATACAAAAGTTCACCGGGCATGACTTTCCCAATACAAAAGTTCACCGGGCATGACTTTCCCAATATAAAAGTTCACCGGAGAACTTTCCCAATACAAAAGTTCACCGGGCATGACTTTCCCAATACAAAAGTTCACCAGAGATGACTTTCCCAATACAAAAGTTCACCGGGCATGACTTTCCCAATACAAAAGTTCACCGGGCATGACTTTCCCAATACAAAAGTTCACCGGGCATGACTTTCCCAATACAAAAGTTCACCGGGCATGACTTTGCCAACACAAAGATCACCGGGCATGACTTTCCCAATACAAAAGTTCACCGGAGCTGACATTCCCAATACAAAAGTTCACCGGGCATGACTTTCCCAATACAAAATTCACCGGAGATGACTTTCCCAATACAAAAGTTCACCGGGCATGACTTTCCCAATACAAAAGTTCACCGGGCATGACTTTCCCAATACAAAAGTTCACCGGGCATGACTTTCCCAATACAAAAGTTCACCGGGCATGACTTTCCCAATACAAAAGTTCACCGGGCATGACTTTCCCAATACAAAAGTTCACCGGGCATGACTTTCCCAATACAAAAGTTCACCGGGCATGACTTTCCCAATACAAAATTAACCGGGCATGACTTTCCCAATACAAAAGTTCACCGGGCATGACTTTCCCAATACAAAAGTTCACCGGGCATGACTTTCCCAATACAAAAGTTCACCGGGCATGACTTTCCCAATACAAAAGTTCACCGGGCATGACTTTCCCAATACAAAAGTTCACCGGGCATGACTTTCCCAATACAAAAGTTCACCGGGCATGACTTTCCCAATACAAAAGTTCACCGGGCATGACTTTCCCAATACAAAAGTTCACCGGGCATGACTTTCCCAATACAAAAGTTCACCGGGCATGACTTTCCCAATACAAAAGTTCACCGGGCATGACTTTCCCAATACAAAAGTTCACCGGGCACGACTTTCCCAATACAAAAGTTCACCGGGCATGACTTTCCCAATACAAAAGTTCACCGGGCATGACTTTCCCAATACAAAAGTTCACCGGGCATGACTTTCCCAATACAAAAGTTCACCGGGCATGACTTTCCCAATACAAAAGTTCACCGGGCATGACTTTCCCAATACAAAAGTTCACCGGGCATGACTTTCCCAATACAAAAGTTCACCGGGCATGACTTTCCCAATATAAAAGTTCACCGGAGAACTTTCCCAATACAAAAGTTCACCGGGCATGACTTTCCCAATACAAAAGTTCACCGGGCATGACTTTCCCAATACAAAAGTTCACCGGGCATGACTTTCCCAATACAAAAGTTCACCGGGCATGACTTTGCCAACACAAAGATCACCGGGCATGACTTTCCCAATACAAAAGTTCACCGGAGCTGACATTCCCAATACAAAAGTTCACCGGGCATGACTTTCCCAATACAAAATTCACCGGAGATGACTTTCCCAATACAAAAGTTCACCGGGCATGACTTTCCCAATACAAAAGTTCACCGGGCATGACTTTCCCAATACAAAAGTTCACCGGGCATGACTTTCCCAATACAAAAGTTCACCGGGCATGACTTTCCCAATACAAAAGTTCACCGGGCATGACTTTCCCAATACAAAAGTTCACCGGGCACGACTTTCCCAATATAAAAGTTCACCGGGCATGACTTTCCCAATACAAATGTTCACCGGAGATGACTTTGCCAATACAAAAGTTCACCGGGCATGACTTTCCCAATACAAAAGTTCACCGGGCATGACTTTGCCAACACAAAAGTTCACCGGGCATGACTTTCCCAATACAAAAGTTCACCGGAGAAGACTTTCCCAATACAAAAGTTCACCGGGCATGACTTTCCCAATACAAAAGTTCACCGGGCATGACTTTCCCAATACAAAAGTTCACCGGGCATGACTTTCCCAATACAAAAGTTCACCGGGCATGACTTTCCCAATACAAAAGTTCACCGGGCATGACTTTCCCAATACAAAATTCACCGGGCATGACTTTCCCAATACAAAAGTTCACCGGGCATGACTTTCCCAATACAAAAGTTCACCGGGCATGACTTTCCCAATACAAAAGTTCACCGGGCATGACTTTCCCAATACAAAAGTTCACCGGGCATGACTTTCCCAATACAAAAGTTCACCGGGCATGACTTTCCCAATACAATAGTTCACCGGGCATGACTTTCCCAATACAAAAGTTCACCGGGCATGACTTTCCCAATACAAAAGTTCACCGGGCATGACTTTCCCAATACAAAAGTTCACCGGGCATGACTTTCCCAATACAAAAGTTCACCGGGCACGACTTTCCCAATACAAAAGTTCACCGGGCATGACTTTCCCAATACAAAAGTTCACCGGGCATGACTTTCCCAATACAAAAGTTCACCGGGCATGACTTTCCCAATACAAAAGTTCACCGGGCATGACTTTCCCAATACAAAAGTTCACCGGGCATGACTTTCCCAATATAAAAGTTCACCCGAGAACTTTCCCAATACAAAAGTTCACCGGGCATGACTTTCCCAATACAAAAGTTCACCAGAGATGACTTTCCCAATACAAAAGTTCACCGGGCATGACTTTCCCAATACAAAAGTTCACCGAGCATGACTTTCCCAATACAAAAGTTCACCGGGCATGACTTTCCCAATACAAAAGTTCACCGGGCATGACTTTACCAACACAAAGATCACCGGGCATGACTTTCCCAATACAAAAGTTCACCGGAGCTGACTTTCCCAATACAAAAGTTCACCGGGCATGACTTTCCCAATACAAAATTCACCGGAGATGACTTTCCCAATACAAAAGTTCACCGGGCATGACTTTCCCAATACAAAAGTTCACCGGGCATGACTTTCCCAATACAAAAGTTCACCGGGCATGACTTTCCCAATACAAAAGTTCACCGGGCATGACTTTCCCAATACAAAAGTTCACCGGGCATGACTTTCCCAATACAAAAGTTCACCGGGCATGACTTTCCCAATATAAAAGTTCACCGGGCATGACTTTCCCAATACAAAAGTTCACCGGAGATGACTTTTCCCATACAAAAGTTCACCGGAGATGACTTTCCCAATACAAAAGTTCACCGGGCATGACTTTCAAAATACAAAAGTTCACCGGGCATGACTTTCCCAATACAAAAGTTCACCGGGCACGATTTTCCCAATACAAACGTTCGACGGCCATGACTTTCCCAATACAAAAGTTCACCGGGCATAACTTTCCCAATACAAAAGTTCACCGGAGATGACTTTCCCAATACAAAAGTTCACCGGGCATGACTTTCCCAATACAAAAGTTCACCGGGCATGCCTTTCCCAATACAAAAGTTCAACGGAGATGACTTTCCCAATACAAAAGTTCACCGGACATGACTTTGCCAACACAAAAGTTCACCGGGCATGACTTTCCCAATACAAAAGTTCACCGGAGATGTCTTTCCCAATACAAAAGTTCACCGGGCATGACTTTCCCAATACAAAAGTTCACCGGGCATGACTTTCCCAATACAAAAGTTCACCGGAGATGACTTTTCCCATACAAAGGTTCACCGGAGATGACTTTCCCAATACAAAAGTTCACCGGAGATGACTTTCCCAATACAAAAGTTCACCGGGCATCACTTTCCCAATACAAAAGTTCACCGGGCATGACTTTCCCAATACAATAGTTCACCGGAGATGACTTTTCCCATACAAAAGTTCACCGGAGATGACTTTTCCAATACAAAAGTTCACCGGACATGACTTTCCCAATACAAAAGTTCACCGGGCATGACTTTCCCAATACAAAAGTTCACCGGGCATGACCTACCCAATACAAAAGTTCACCGGAGATGACTTTCCCAATACAAAAGTTCACCGGGCATGACTTTTCCCATACAAAAGTTCACCGGAGATGACTTTGCCAATACAAAAGTTCACCGGGTATGACTATCCCAATACAAAAGTTCACCGGGCATGACTTTCCCAATACAAAAGACTTTTCCAATACAAAAGTTCACCGGAAATGACTTTTCCCATACAAAAGTTCACCGGAGATGACTTTCCCAATACAAAAGTTCACCGGAAATGATTTTTCCCATACAAAAGTTCACCGGAGATGTCTTTCCCAATACAAAAGTTCACCGGGCATGACTTTCCCAATACAAAAGTTCACCGGAGATGACTTTTCCCATACAAAGGTTCACCGGAGATGACTTTCCCAATACAAAAGTTCACCGGAGAGGACTTTCCCAATTCAAAAGTTCACCGGGCATCACTTTCCCAATACAAAAGTTCAGCGGGCATGACTTTCCCAATACAATAGTTCACCGGAGATGACTTTTCCCATACAAAAGTTCACCGGAGATGACTTTCCCAATACAAAAGTTCACCGGGCATGACTTTCCCAATACAAAAGTTCACCGGGCGTGACCTTCCCAATACAAATGTTCACCGGAGATGACTTTGCCAATGCAAAAGTTCACCGGGCATGACTTTCCCAATACAAAAGTTCACCGGGCATGACTTTGCCAACACAAAAGTTCACCGGGCATGACTTTCCCAATACAAAAGTTCACCGGAGATGACTTTCCCAATACAAAAGTTCACCGGGCATGACTTTCCCAATACAAAAGTTCACCGGGCATGACTTTCCCAATACAAAAGTTCACCGGAAATGACTTTCCCAATATAAAAGTTCACCGGGCATGACTTTGCCAACACAAAAGTTCACCGGGCATGACTTTCCCAATACAAAAGTTCACCGGAGCTGACTTTCCCAATACAAAAGTTCACCGGGCATGACTTTCCAATACAAAAGTTCACCGGGCATAACTTTCCCAATACAAAAGTTCACCGGGCATGACTTTTCCCATGCAAAAGTTCACCGGAGATGACTTTGCCAATACAAAAGTTCACCGGGTATGACTATCCCAATACAAAAGTTCACCGGGCATGACTTTCCCAATACAAAAGACTTTTCCAATACAAAAGTTCACCGGAAATGACTTTTCCCATACAAAAGTTCACCGGAGATGACTTTCCCAATACAAAAGTTCACCGGAAATGACTTTTCCCATACAAAAGTTCAACGGAGATGACTTTCCCAATACAAAAGTTCACCGGGCATGACTTTCCCAATACAAAAGCTCACCGGAGATGACTTTTCCAATACAAAAGTTCACCGGAGATGACTTTGCCAATACAAAAGTTCACCGGAGATGACTTTTCCAATACAAAAGTTGACCGGAGATGACTTTTCCCATACAAAAGTTCACCGGGGATGACTTTTCCAATACAAAAGTTCACCGGAGATGACTTTTCCAATACAAAAGTTCACCGGAGATGACTTTCCCAATACAAAAGTTCACCGGACATGACTTTTCCCATACAAAAGTTCACCGGAGATGACTTTGCCAATATAAAAGTTCACCGGAGATGACTTTTCCAATACAAAAGTTCACCGGAGAGGACTTTTCCCATACAAAAGTTCACCGGAGATGACCTTTCCAATACAAAAGTTCACCGGAGATGACTTTTCCAATACAAAAGTTCACCGGAGATGACTTTTCCAATACAAAAGTTCACCGGAGATGACTTTCCCAATACAAAAGTTCACCGGAGATGACTTTTCCCATACAAAAGTTCACCGGAGATGACTTTTCCAATACAAAAGTTCATCGGAGATGACTTTTCCCATACAAAAGTTCACCGGAGATGACTTTTCCAATACAAAAGTTCACCGGAGATGACTTATCCAATACAAAAGTTCACCGGAGATGACTTTCCCAATACAAAAGTTCACCGGACATGACTTTTCCCATACAAAAGTTCACCGGAGATGACTTTTCCCATACAAAAGTTCACCGGAGATGACTTTTCCAATACAAAAGTTCACCGGAGATGACTTTTCCAATACAAAAGTTCACCGGAGATGACTTTTCCAATACAAAAGTTCACCGGAGATGACTTTCCCAATACAAAAGTTCACCGGAGATGACTTTTCCCATACAAAAGTTTACCGGAGATGACTTTCCCAATACAAAAGTTTACCGGAGATGACTTTTCCCATACAAAAGTTCACCGGAGATGACTTTTCCAATACAAAATTTCACCGGTGATGACTTTTCCCATACAAAAGTTCACCGGAGATGACTTTTCCCATACAAAAGTTCACCGGAGATGACTTTTCCCATACAAAAGTTCACCGGAGATGACTTTTCCAATACAAAAGTTCACCGGAGATGACTTTTCCCATACAAAAGTTCACCGGTGATGACTTTTCCCATACAAAAGTTCACCGGAGATGACTTTTACCATACAAAAGTTCAACGGAGATGACTTTTCCAATACGAAAGTTCACCGGAGATGACTTTTCCAATACAAAAGTTCACCGGAGATGGCTTATCCCATACAAAAGTTCACCGGAGATGACTTTTCCAATACAAAAGTTCACCGGAGATGCCTTTCCCAATACAAAAGTTCACCGGGCATGACTTTCCCAATACAAAAGTTCACCGGAGATGACTTTTCCAATACAAAAGTTCACCGGAGATGACTTTGCTAATACAAAAGTTCACCGGAGATGACTTTTCCAATACAAAAGTTCGCCGGAGATGACTTTTCCAATACAAAAGTTCACCGAAGATGACTTTTCCAATACAAAAGTTCACCGGAGATGACTTTTCCAATACAAAAGTTCACCGGAGATGACTTTTCCAATACAAAAGTTCACCGGAGATGACTTATCCCATACAAAAGTTCACCGGAGATGACTTTTCCCATACAAAAGTTCACCAGAGATGACTTTCCCAATACAAAAGTTCACCGGGCATGACTTTCCCAATACAAAAGTTCACCGGAGATGACTTTTCCCATACAAAAGTTCACCGGAGATGACTTTTCCCATACAAAAGTTGACCGGAGATGACTTTTCCCATACAAAAGTTCACCGGAGATGACTTTTCCCATACAAAAGTTCACCGGAGATGACTTTTCCCATACAAAAGTTCACCGGAGATGACTTTGCCAATACAAACGTTCATCGGAGATGACTTTCCCAATACAAAAGTTCACCGGAGATGCTTTTCCCATACAAATGTTCACCGGAGATGACTTTTCCAATACAAATTTCACCGGAGATGACTTTTCCAATACAAAAGTTCACCGGAGATGACTTTTCCCATACAAAAGTTCACCGGAGATGGCTTTTCCCATAAAAAAGTTCACCGGAGATGACTTTTCCAATACAAAAGTTCACCGGAGATGACTTTTCCCATACAAAAGTTCACCGGAGATGACTTTTCCAAAACAAAAGTTCACCGGAGATGACTTTCCCAATACAAAAGTTCACCGGGCATGACTTTCCCAATACAAAAGTTCACCGGAGATGACTTTCCCAATACAAAAGTTCACCGGGCATGACTTTCCCAATACAAAAGTTCACCGGAGATGACTTTTCCAATACAAAAGTTCACCGGAGATGACTTTGCCAATACAAAAGTTCACCGGAGATGACTTTACCAATACAAAAGTTCACCGGGCATGACTTTCCCAATACAAAAGTTCACCGGAGATGACTTTTCCAATACAAAAGTTCACCGGAGATGACTTATCCCATACAAAAGTTCACCGGAGATGACTTTTCGCATACAAAAGTTTACCGGGCATGACTTTCCCAATCAAAAGTTCACCGGAGATGACTTTTCCCATACAAAAGTTCACCGGAGATGACTTTTCGCATACAAAAGTTCACCGGAGATGATTTTTCCAATACAAAAGTTCACCGGAGATGACTTTTCCAATACAAAAGTTCACCGGAGATGACTTTTCCAATACAAAAGTTCACCGAAGATGACTTTTCCAATACAAAAGTTCACCGGAGATGACTTTTCCAATACAAAAGTTCACCGGAGATGACTTTTCCAATACAAAAGTTCACCAGAGATGACTTTTCCCATACAAAAGTTCACCGGAGATGACTTTTCCAATACAAAAGTTCACCGGAGATGACTTTTCCCATACAAAAGTTCACCGGAGATGACTTTCCCAATACAAAAGTTCACCGGAGATGACTTTTCCCATACAAAAGTGCACCGGAGATGACTTTTCCAATACAAAAGTTCACCGGAGATGACTTTTCCAATACAAAAGTTCACCGGAGATGACTTTACCCATACAAAAGTTCACCGGAGATGACTTTCCCAATACAAAAGTTCACCGGAGATAACTTTGCCAATACAAAAGTTCACCGGAGATGACTTTTCCAATACAAAAGTTCACCGGAGATGACTTTTCCAATACAAAAGTTCACCGGAGATGACTTTGCCAATACAAAAGTTCACCGGAGATGACTTTCCCAATACAAAAGTTCACCGGGCATGACTTTCCCAATACAAAAGTTCACCGGAGATGACTTTCCCAATACAAAAGTTCACCGGGCATGACTTTCCCAATACAAAAGTTCACCGGAGATGACTTTTCCAATACAAAAGTTCACCGGAGATGACTTTGCCAATACAAAAGTTCACCGGAGATGACTTTCCCAATACAAAAGTTCACCGGGCATGACTTTCCCAATACAAAAGTTCACCGGAGATGACTTTTCCAATACAAAAGTTCACCGGAGATGACTTATCCCATACAAAAGTTCACCGGAGATGACTTTTCGCATACAAAAGTTTACCGGGCATGACTTTCCCAATCAAAAGTTCACCGGAGATGACTTTTCCCATACAAAAGTTCACCGGAGATGACTTTTCGCATACAAAAGTTCACCGGAGATGATTTTTCCAATACAAAAGTTCACCGGAGATGACTTTTCCAATACAAAAGTTCACCGGAGATGACTTTTCCAATACAAAAGTTCACCGAAGATGACTTTTCCAATACAAAAGTTCACCGGAGATGACTTTTCCAATACAAAAGTTCACCGGAGATGACTTTTCCAATACAAAAGTTCACCAGAGATGACTTTTCCCATACAAAAGTTCACCGGAGATGACTTTTCCCATACAAAAGTTCACCGGAGATGACTTTTCCCATACAAAAGTTCACCGGAGATGACTTTCCCAATACAAAAGTTCACCGGAGATGACTTTTCCCATACAAAAGTGCACCGGAGATGACTTTTCCAATACAAAAGTTCACCGGAGATGACTTTTCCAATACAAAAGTTCACCGGAGATGACTTTACCCATACAAAAGTTCACCGGAGATGACTTTCCCAATACAAAAGTTCACCGGAGATAACTTTGCCAATACAAAAGTTCACCGGAGATGACTTTTCCAATACAAAAGTTCACCGGAGATGACTTTTCCAATACAAAAGTTCACCGGAGATGACTTTGCCAATACAAAAGTTCACCGGAGATGACTTTCCCAATACAAAAGTTCACCGGGCATGACTTTCCCAATACAAAAGTTCACCGGAGATGACTTTTCCAATACAAAAGTTCACCGGAGATGACTTTCCTAATACAAAAGTTCACCGGAGATGACTTTTCAAATACAAAAGTTCACCGGAGATTTGCCAAATTTGACGATAAATTGGAGGAAAATTCTAAGGAAGCGAAGGAAATTACAAAGAGCATGGAGGAGAAATTTGCCAAATTAGAAGAACAATTGGAGCAAAAATTTTCCAAATTCGACCATAAATTAGAGGCAAATTCCACAATGTTTAGTCCGTTGTAGAGAAATTTCTTGCTCACGACGAGAAGTTTCGTGACCTTGAGAAGAAAATGGCAGAATTGAAAATCAATGGTGTTCCGACCAGAGTTATAGATAACGCCGTGCAGATGAAACCTCCAGATTCGATGGAACTACACCATTTGATGTCTTTAAGTAACAATTTGAGACTTTGGCCTCTAGAAACTCATGGAACGATAACGACAAACCTGTATCACTCCTTTTTTCAATGAAAGACGGAGCTGCTACTGTGATACAGAGTATACCAGTTGAATCTAGAGACAACTATGCCGATATTATGGCCGCACTCGAACGTAAATACGGAGGAGAACATAAACAAAACATCTACCTTTTGGAATTAAGAGGAAGAGCGCAAAAACCAAACGAGACGTTACAAGATTTCGCCACCAAGGTGGAACGGTTGGTGCTAATGACGTATCCTGGAGAGAATCATCCGTTGGTGGACCGTATGAAAATCGAAGCATTTGTCAATGGTATACGGGACCCCGAGATTAAATGTGCGGCATATGCGGCACCAAAAACCGCTGGCCCAAGAAACCGGCGAGGGTTTTGGCGAAACCTCAATCTTACAACCTACGGAGGCTAAAAATTGATGGCAACAATCCACAGACTGTTGTCGACCTGATGAAGGAAGCCCTAAGGCAGGTTATATACGAGGTGAAACAAGGAAATAGAAGAAAGAGAAGCACATGCTATAACTGCCGAAAAGTAGGACACATCGCCCGGGAATGCACGGCAGAACGAAAAAGGACCAGATCCGCTTCACCTTCGGAAAGCGATGTCCAATTGTTGAACAGGAAGCCAACCCAACAAAATGTTCGATGCCAAAGATGCTATTCAATCATGGGTGCAAGTGAGCTAACATGTCATCTTTTTAGCATCTTCATCGATGAATTTTATATGAGCGTGGACCCCAAAAGATGACATTTTCACCAATGCTTTGACATGTCATTTCCACCAATACTTTGGCATGTCATTTTCACGAACCCTTTGCAATGACATTACCATTACGACGAGAGCTTTAACAACGTTGGTTGCGATTTCGAGTCTCTGACAACAGCAAGCCTATTGTAAATAATTAATCTTAAATATTTAGAAAAAATTGTATAAATAAAAACACAAAATTAATCTCTATTGGACCGATGGAATGGGTTTAAATGCTGATGAAAAGATCGTATCTTTCACGATTTCCTTTGCTTTGGTTCAAATGCTAATGAAAAGATCGGATCTTTCATGACTTCTTTTGAACCAATGCAAAAGATGCCACGAAATCACGTTATCGCATGGAATCCCTTCCTTCAAATTTTGCTGGGAAGTAATGAGCCACGATGCGAAACGAAGAAGGTCGATACACCAAACTGCAAACGTTCCCGATCACCTACGCCACCGCCATCAAACAGTCGAAATGAGGTGATCCAACATGCATCTAATGAAGCAGCTTTAAATCGAGCTAGTCCAGCCGGACATGAAGTGGCTTCAGTCGACGATGGCCCCACAATCTCCATAGCGATTTTTCAGCAAGAAAGTCACAACTTAACGGTTAAAGGCTTCATTAATGGTGTAATGTGTACCCTGACGTAGGACACTGGTGCAACAAAGTCCGTAATTAGACCGGATTTGGTCTAATGGGCGACAAATCGAAATGTTTCGAGTTCGTACTCGTAGTGGACGAAGTGGTAATTGCTGCGGACCATCCCACCGATCTGTTTCCCCGGTCTGTTTGTATGTGCGTACATGTGTGTATTTGCCAATTGGTTAGCAGTCTGAATATTGTAGAAGCTCCTAGATCAAGGAGACTACAGTCTATGTAGCAGCGGACACATATAAATATGGGAAAGGAAAAGCTGGGAGTGAGTAGTTGTGAATAATCAACCGCGAGATTTAAGCCGTAAAGAGTAAATAAGTAACCTGAATAGAGTAAGGCTTTGTGCTTAATGGAGAAAAGCTGTGTGCTAGTAGAGAAATAAAGTCTTGTGTAAATAACTGAAGTGAATAACGTCAATAAAGCATTGTAGAACCGTAATCCAAAACGAACCCTGTTTTATTTGGTACAAATCGTACTGGGGAATAAAACAACGTCTACACGGGATTATGTTCAAACCGTAATTCCTTAACAGTACTAACAAATAAAAAATGATTTTATCGTTGAGACATCAAAATAATAAATTCTGACAGATAAAAGTTGTGTTCAGAACCTGCAAAATATTACTACTTGTAGTAGTTTTCCCGTTTAGTGCTAAAAATGCGTTCCCGTACTCCGAAATCTAGCAGAACTTGCTCTTTCTTTAAACAAAAATAGCGCCGAATAACACCCTCTTCTCCTGTTTTCTGCCATACAATTTTGGCCTAGTAGAAACTAGCAGCATGTTCATTGGCATCTAAACACTATAACTGATACGTTGATTTTAACATTTATGCCTGAATTTTTGCATGGGAAATTTTTGTATGGGGAAGCAATTTTTGCCAATTCGCTCTTTTTTCTAACATTACCATTAAAAAGGTACGGAAAAACAATGTTAAATAGCATTGTAATAAAGTAATTTAATATTTTTTTCACATTCTTTACAAAAGTTTATACTAAAATTTTTTGTTGCAGCATGACCATCTACCTTCTTTATTGTGGTACTTAAAAAGTGTTGCAAATTTTGGTACTTTTTTAGGCAAAACAGGGTTGTATATCATTTGTAATGTGATTTCGATGTTGATTTCCCTGAAATCACGAAATGAGATAATTTCATTTTTGTATGCGAAATCATGATAACTTTTGATTGATTCCGCGCGAAATCACGAAACGCCTTCGAAATCACGAAACGACGCATTATGTGGCGAGTTCATATTAACTGTGGCCAAAAATAGTAGGAGTTATCGTAGGTGCATCAATTTTGGTACACGCACTTATGGTTGACTTACAAACTCGAGGACAAAAAACTGGGATGTTCGGTCCACTTTTTGATATAGCCTCCATAGACTTTCGGTATTTTGAAAGGGTGTAAGTCAACGTTTTGATATAGCCCACGGTACCTCCCGATTTTCGGTATTTTGAAGATTTTAGTCTCATTATCACACCGAAATTGCTGAAATTTGGTATTTATTCTTCGTTGGGGGTATAAAACTTTCCCCTTAAAATTTGTTGGTATATGTCCACGCCTTCATATAGCCCCAAAGGATGGTGCCTCCCGATTTTCGGTATTTTGAAGGTTTTGGCCTCATTATCACACCGAAATGGGAGGTATATGACTCTTCACCTGAAATCTGTCAGTGTATGTACTCGCCTTCATATAGCCCACATGGATCCGTACTTACCAATTTCAATATCCACCCGAAATGTCTGAAATTTGGAGTTCAGTCTTCATATTTTTTGTGGACTTATTGAATACATCGAACTGCTGTCTTCAAGGATGAGAATTTTTCTTTAAAAACGTTTTTTACTGATTAGTGGTCAAAAAACTGCAAATTTTTTGGTAAAAAATCTAATGTTGACTTTGGCTGTTCATCATTTTTATACCCTACACCACTATGTGGAAAGGGTATTATAAGTTTGTTTTGGGAAAAATTCATGTAACACCGCGAAATATTCGTCGGAGACCACCAATGTGGTATACCAATCTTCATATCTCGACGAGATAAAGCGATTTTGAGATGTGTGTCCGTCCGTCCGTCTGTCCATTATAAATTGTAAACACGCTCCAGGCCGCAATTATGGACCGATCGTCACGAAATTTTGTATGGAGGTCGGGTTCAGGCCAGAATATCCCTATCCCTATTCTTATTGGTGATGATCGAGAAATATTTAGCGGGCGAAATTGACCAAAAACTAAATTTTTATCCGATTTTGTAGCGGCTCTGTATGTCGCAATTATAGTCCGATCGCCTCGAAATTTTAAATAATGTAAGATTATATGACAAAGACAAAGCTTGCAATTTGAGATGGTGATCGGATGATGTTTAGAGGGTTAAATGGACCACAACTTTTGTGTGAAAATGTTTAATATACCGGTAATATCTTTATTCCTGGACCACACATTTCGCCCACATAAATAATATTTGGAAGGACAACTCTTGCCCTTTCCATTAATGTCAATTATGTTGATTTATGTGGTCAGGAAACAGAGTTACAGCCTAATATATCCAGTTTTTGCTTGTAGTGTAATCATAAGCACTCTAGAGGTCGAAATTATAGCTCAATAGTCACGAAATTTTGCACGAGGTAAGAGTTTAGGTCGAAGAAGATGCCTACAATTTTTGATGATCATCTGATATTTTTTAGCGGGTGCAATGGACCATTACTTTTGTATGCTAAATAAAAACATTTTATTTTTGGTCCATATTTGAATCCCTGGAGGGCATATACCGGCAAAGTCGCATATATATGAAAAATTAACTACCGATCTTTCCTCTGATGAAAATTCCACTAATATGTGTGCTTGATAACGGACCTACTGCCTAAGATATAATGAGTTTTGTGAAGAGAACCACATCATCCTCCCATGCTACAAATTGTCTCTATCATGACAGACAAATTCCCAGTTCTTCCTATCGTATTACCTGTCCAATTGTCCAAAATTTAAAGATGTAGCAGAAATTGCTAAACATATCAATCATATCAATGAAAGCACCCCGATTAATATCAGCTCAATGGTATGTAAACAGCGGAATTTTATGCAACACCTATTTTTGTAAAATTTGCATAATTTTTGCTTCTAATTAAATTAAATAAATATTATTTTTGCATATGGAAAATTTCTGTATTTTACATATTATCGTATGCTACATATAATTCAATAATATCTTCTAAAATGTTTATGTGTACATTTTTCTGTTTGAAATTCACTTCAGACAAGTCAATAAAATAGAGAAATCTGTAACCAGAGCCACAATCTTCAAAATGTCGAAAATGGGGAGCTTTCGTTGTATGGGAGCTATATGAACGCCTAGACCTATACCGACAAATTTCAGATGGAAAGTTTAATACCCCCAATGAAGACTTAATACCAAATTTTAGCCAATTCGGAGGGATATTGAGACCATAACCTTCAAAGTACAGAAAATCGGTAGGTTCTGGCTATGGGAGCTATATGAAGACGTGGGCATATAACGGCAAATGTCAGGTGGAAAGTTTTTTTACCTCCAACGAATACTGAATACAAAATGTCAGCCATTTCAGTCTGATATTGAGGCCAAAACCTTCAAAATACCGGATATCGGAAGGTATGGTTCTATGGGAGCTATATGAAGACCTGGACCTATACCGATAAATTTGAGGTCAAAAATTGTGATGAATGAATACTTAATACAAACTTTCAGCCAATTCGGTGGGATATTTAGGATACAAAGTCTTCCATATGGTTTAGCAAATATGTCAAAATATGCAAAAAATTAGGTCCAGACTAAATGTCTGTTAATCGGCGATAAACAGTAGGCCCCATACTATTGCTGTAATATGAATCGTGGTACACGCCCTGTCCCTTCCGTGAGGTTTGTGGAACAATTATTATATTGTTACTTAAGTTTAATGTGATAAGGTTGCAGACTCCAAAAATTTATTTCTTACAATAAGCGTATTTGTCCAAAAGAAACTTTGATTTGCTGAAAGCTAACTCGCAGGGTAGTGGTGTAGGGTATCGTAAGGTCGGCCCTGTCCGACTATAGCCTTTGCTTACTTGTTTTTAATTTATATTTTTAAAAGTCTCTCGTCCAAAAGCAAGATTATTAGGTACATAATAAGCCCACAAAATAAAATAAGCCCATTCGTTTTCGAGCTTTAGTGGACACCGCAAAACTTTTATATAAAACGGGGGTAACTCCCTAATGAGGTGGTCACTGAAAAAGAGAAATAAAATGTTCGTCTGCAAACCTCTGCAGCTGGTACCTTTATACATTTGAAGTACTCCCTTTTCACAACTTAAACAGCAAATAATGTACACTTTTATACAATTTTTTCCCACTCCACTAATTTTAAAATTTGGTTCACAAAATCGATGTACTAACGATCGATGTACTACTACGGACAAACACCATATGATCATTATTTTTATTTCTAAACAAAAGTAAATCCACGTTTTTTACATCTAAAGCAAATGCAAAAATTTATTTTAGAACGATAAATTACTTAAATATGAAAATATTGGAGCATAATAAATGCATATTTCCAACTAGTATCGGGTTTGAACCTTCAAATGAACAAAACTACTTGACACATCAATACCATAATTTAAATTCTTTCAAACTGAAATGTTTACTATAAATTCTCATCAATAAATTTGTCTTGCGAAGTACTTGGTTTTGACCATTTTTGGCCACGGTCGTGACACTGTGCGACGCCGAATGTAAACCAAGCATTACTGTGTTTTATTTATCTTCTTCTTTATTTGCAAATCCGTTATCCGGATATAAGCGATCATACAATAGAATTATAAATGTATTAATATAAGTTCATATTTATATTATAATGATTATTCAGGCATAAACAGCTCTCTATTTCTTGCAGCCGAAATCACATTTCCTTCATCTTGGCAGCCTGTCCAGTCTTGGATATTTTTCAGCCAGTTCAGTTCTCTTCTACCTCTTCCTCTTTTTCCTTCTATTTTACCTTTTATAATGGTTTGCAGAAACTTATATTTGTCATTTCTCATGAGGTGTCCTAGGTATGCAATTTTTCGAGATTTGGCATGTTGCAGCAGTTGTCTTTTATTTATGAATACACTTAAAACTAGAACATAATTTTTCATGATGGAATCTCCCAAATAAAACGCTTGCATTTGAATTAAAAATTGTGAAAATATTAAACGGCAAGCGTTTTATTTGAGAGACTCCATCATGGAAAATTATATTATAGTTTTAAATACTGTAATCAAGGCATATTTACATAAGGTATATGCATGAATTACAACAACTAACAAATTTACAAAAACAACATTGTTGTTATTGAAAATTTAATCATTAAATTTTAATGTCAAAAAAATTTTGAATAATAGGATCGTTCTTAAAATTTTCTTAGGAAAAACTTAAATACATTTTGTAAATTCTCTAAAATAGAAGAAATTTGAATCAAAGTGTAAATACCCAGCAAACCAAATGTCGGATGTCCGACATATCGAAACAATTTCGGAAGTAAAATCGTTCAGATTTCGTATCGATTTCTATACGATTTTTCGTAGGGGAATTTGTTCAGATTTCGTTCCGATTTCGGAGAAAATGTCGGAAGTAAAATTCCCTTCGAATTTGCTAATGTTTTTCTTCCGATTTCGTTACGAATTCGGATCGATATGTCGGAAACAATTTTCCCTTCGCACAACAACCACCTTTTGTATATATCTAACAAATAACATTTTAGTTTGTTGTCGAAAAACAAAATGGTTGGTTACAAAATTCGCATATACATTTTTTAAATATTTTAAATATAAATGCAACATATAATAATTCAAGCTAGTGCTGATAGACTCAACATATTCGTAAACAAAGTTTACATTGTTCTACTATAACTACAAAATGATAACAACAGTGAAAATCATTAGATATCTTTGAAATTATAATCTTCCAATAAAAAAAAAATTATCAATAAAAAAGAGGCATCAGAGAAAATTTTTTTCCTTCGATAATCATACGAAATTATTCCAAAGTTGTTCAGAAACCTTTACGAAAGTTCGGAAGGTACCTCAGATTTTCATACGACATTATTCCGAAATCGTTCAGAAATCTGAACGAAAATGCGGAGGAAGAAATTCGAATTCCTAATTTCCCAAGGATTTTCTTCCGATTTCGTAGCGAATTCTGACCGAAATCGATCCGATTTCGCTCCGACATTTCGTTCCGAAATTATGTCAACCACTTCATACAACTTTCGTTAAGATATCGTTACGATTTCGGATCAGATATCGGACGTAACGTACGAAATTTGTTCCGATTTCGTTACGATATCGGTACGATTGGTTTGCTGGGTATGAAGCATTCAGAACTGTCGTAGGTCATTTTTATTACACGTTTAGGATGAAAAGAAATATTTTACACTGCAGTTACACATGTCAGGAAATTGGTGCCAGTTGAGTACATGTATTATACTCGAAAATGCCGAAAAAGTGTTCGACTGGCATGTAATTATCCTGTGTGTTTACACATGCCAGTACAAGATCAATTTAAAATTTATTTTAAGCCGCATGTAGCACACAAAATTGCATTATATTACAGATTTAAAACACAATAAACGACATATTTTATTATTTTTATTTTATTTCGTTTTAAAAATACGGGCTTCAGTCATAAACATAATGAATCTGTTATTGCCGTCTTTTCAATATTGTATAATCCCAGAGGGGAAATTATTTGTCAACGTATATATTCATGAAAAACATCAAAATTATGTCTTTGTTTACCACTAATATATTGCAGCTACCAATATGTATTATTTGTATTTCATAACCTTTTTGAAAATATGCATTAAACTTTTGCATTCTTAAAAGAAACAAAAATGTACATGGATTAGAAAATAGTCTCGGCAACTCTTTTTTCATTTTCCACATATCACTGGCAGCCAGTTCAAAATTTTACTGGCATGAAAAATCATGTGCCAGTGGAGTCGACAATTCAAAAAATTTAATTGTGGTAGTAAAATATTGTGTATGTATTGCATGATATGTGTAAACGCTGGGTTATGGTAGCAAATTTCGAAGTTCCAAATTTCATGAGTAGACCCTATTACATTTTGAAAACCAAATTTACAAAAAAGTAAAAATACTGCTGATTGTCACTTCTACCTTATATGAATGTGCCATGACTGTAACATAATTTTATAATTACTTTTTATTATGTAATAATCTTTTTAATTTGGAAAGTGAAATTTCAATCGGTAACTTAAAACGTGTTTTTCTCGAAACTTGATTTTTTAAGATGTGACACTCTTCGAGTAAATTAACGATATTTACACGTACATAAACAACACTGAACCGGCAGATTATTGCCAATGGCAACATCATGAATTATTTGTGCGTTTGCCATAGTTTCAATCATACAGACATGATTGTTTGAAGAGGGGGGTTGTTTTTATGTATATTTTGTCATGTTGTGGTGTGGGCCAAATACGCAATGAAAGGAAAATGCGAGAATTTGTGGATGGATAACTGCTTTATACCCCAAGGATCAAATCAAGCTGATTTTATAATTGAATTTAAAATGTGAAACTTTTTCAATTATAATTTGAACATTTCATAATCATGATGTATGTGTATGACCTGCATGAGGTGAAATTATATATGTATGAGGTCATAATTGTCGATGTTTATCGAACTGCATAAATTACAAGTAATTTTATAAATCACATATCATTACATTTTTATTATCTGATTATGCGCCGAATAAATTACACATATACTAAATATAACATTTTTGGATATAAATTACAATATCTGTGGGAATAAAAATTGAAACAAAATTAAATATGAAAAAATATCAAATTTTAAAGAGAGCACTTTTATGGGTAGTTTTGAATATAAATCAGGTGTAAAAAATATCTATGTAGGTGTATAGAAGGCGCTGATATTACAAATATGTGTAAACTCCTCATATGCGGATATACTTAGGCAGGTAAAATATGAACAAAAACTTGCTGTTGTTGGAGAAAATATCTAAAACTTGCGAAAACTGAGAGGGGCGAGTTAATACTAAAATTCAATAAGCCAAGCACACCAGTAGTGCGATTCTCCAACTCATTTTTTTTTGAGTTACTGACAAAAATCTTTAAAATTTAAAAGCAAAATTATGATTGAAAATTCAAATTAAAGTTGACAGCACTCTTGCTATCGGTAGAACTATACGACTATTTTTTATTTGTCGCTAACTTACCGAAAAATGTTATTACATTCTGAAATTATAAGCATTTTAATTTTACCGATTTTTATCGGTAACTAGAAAAATGTAATTAAGGAGGTACTTGGAAGAAGGACAGAAGTTGGATCGCTCCCACTAGAAGTTCTTTTACAAATTAAAGACATGGATTAGGTGCCTAATAAGGAGGATGTACTCGATATTGTTAGAACTGTTTCAGAGAAAATTTACTTGCTTGGAAGTATCTGCTATAAAGTCAATGAGAAAAGCATAAGGAGACACTCAAACTGCCACAATTGACATAGTTCAACTATGTACCTGCAAAAATTATATTGGAGGGACCGAAATTAAGTACAGAATGGGCCGAAGACAAACTTGTGCCAAAACAGATGCTACATATATATGTCTGAACTTTGGTCAACCGGCTGCAAAATACGAAAGTGGGAGCGACACCTCAGGTTGCTGTTTCCAATGCAGTGAGTCTGGTCATAAGATTTCTTCATGTACGAAGTCCCGAATGCCGTATGTTGTAGAAAAGCACGAGAAATAACCCAATACCAGAAGGCAATGCGTCAACTGAAGACTTGACTATAAGACAAATGCAAATAAATCTAAATCACCGTGAAGCTGCACAAGATTTACTAAGTCCAACGGTCCGGGAATTAAATGTAGACCTGATAAGAATCAGTGAACAAAACAGAAATATGGAATCGGAAATCTGGCCAAGCGAAAGCGCTGGAATATTTGCCATTGGTCTCTAAATACAATGCAAAGTACGTTAAAAGGGACGGAGTTTGTTCGCGCTACGCTGGCAGGAGAGATGTTGAGAAGTATTGCAGAATATTGGATAAACTAAGCAATAATTCTTCAAAATTGAAGCAACATTTTAGAGCTGGAGGCTACTATGCGTGGGCAACGGAATGGGATTGTCTAAGAACAAGCGGAACTGGTTGTTGTTGTAGAAACGCAAATGTGTTCGTTTGTGTATTATTTCAGTTGTCAGATTCTGGTTCCTCTATATCCAGACACAAAAATTCTGCAACCAGGACTGGTTGCGTCCATAAAGAATCAGGAGAAAAGTGAGTGGGGTTAGCTGAGCAGCTTAACAAGTGCAGCGTGTCGTGTCACTTTGTCGCCAGTTCATATTAACTGTGGCCAAAAATAGAAGGAGTTGTTGTAGGTGCATCAATTTTGGTACACGTACCTGTTATCGACTTACAATCTCCAGAACAACCGTTCCTCTCTATTTTTAGTATTTTGAAAGTTTTAGTCATAATGACCAACCGAAATTACTGAAATTTGGTGGTTAGTCTTCAGCAGAGGTATGAAACATTCCAACTGAGAATTTTGAGTGTAGGTCCACGTTTTGATATAGCCCCCATAGAACGGTACCCCCCGATTATCGATGTTTTTTAACATTTTAGCCTCATTATTACACCGAAATTGCTGAAATTCGAAATTTAGTCTTCGTTGGGGGCAGAAAACTTTCACCTTGAAATTTGTCTGCATAGGTCCACGTCTTCATATAGCGCCCATAGGACGGTATCTCCCGAATCAAACTCTCAAACTCTTGTCTTTATGTATGATTTTTCCTTTAAAAACGTTTTTTGACCGATTAATGGTCAAAAAGCGTCCATTTTTTTTAAATTGAATTTCGCTATTCACAATTTTTTAAATTGATATTTAAAAGTCTCTCGTTTTAAAGCAAGATTATTACGTATTTAATAAGCCCACAAACATTTATGACGATCGGTTCATTCGTTTTCGCGCTATAGCCAAAGCGCTTTGTTAAAATAGAGGGTAACTCCTGAGTGAGGTGGTCGCTGAAAAAGAGAAATAACATGTTCGTCTGCAAACCTCTGGAGCTGGAACCTTTCTACATTTGAAGTACTTACTTTTCACAACTCAAACAACAAATAATATTGATATACACTTTTATAAAATTGTTTAGCTGATGGCCTTAGCTGCTAATGCTATAATTGTTTTCCATATTTATTATATATTCAATATATGATAAATTCAATAAATAAATAATAAAATTGTTTCCCACTCCACTAATTGTAAAATTTGGTTCACAAGATCGACTTCAGACATGGGTAGCTCTAAACACCATATGATCACTATTTACTTCCAAACAAAATTAAATCCATTATTACATCCAAAGCAGCTTTAAAAATTTATTTTAGAACGATTAATTACTTTAAATATTAAATTTTTGAAGCATAATACAAGTTATTAATTATACCCTCAGCCTTTAGGCTAAGGAGGGTATATGGGCAATATTATTGAAAATTTAACATCGTTGAAGCCAAGGTTTACCCCTTTATAACTCGGGAATAGTGGTTGTATATTGTACAATTTAAATGCTTTTGGATAAAATGAAATGTTTTTAGACTTGGCAAAAAATATTGGGTTTCAAAGTTGATTTGCGTGGAAGCTGTGGCTATATTTATGTTACAAAATGGGTAAAAATGGGTTGAAGCCAACGTGTCTTTTTTTGTTTTCTCTCGATTTGTGATTAAACCACACTTTTTACGATTTTCCCGTTAAAGTAAAAGTAGAAGGCAACTAAATAAGGATCATCTCACTAGTGTATAACTTCTCAAAATTTGATCGGCGTCTACCATTAAATGATGCTGACATTTTGAAGCCAGATTTTAAGTGTTTTTTGAAATTTTCTTATAATTTCGTTCCGCAAACAGGTTTGTCAAAAATTCATATATAGGAATGAAGAACTCACGATTCTGATTTATTTGATATATGTGTCGTGAATGTAGCCTACACAGCTTCAGAGAAATCTGTATCCAAATACGAAAATTTTGTGTGAACAAATTTCTAAAAATCATATTTTTTTAATTTTTACAATTGGCATTCGATTTACTCGTACTTGATTGCATATTTTTGATTTTTACGTTGCGGATCTAATAAATCAATACTCGTGAAATTCCATCTACTAAAACGCGAGATACGAGAAATTCCAAGGTAGGAAAATCACTTAATATTGTTTTTGAAAATATCGCGCATTTTATCGCGTATTCTGTCGGCAGCTTGCACTGCTATGAAAAAACTAGTGCAGGATCTTCCTTTTTGCGGAAACAAAGATTTAAAAACTTCACTGATAAGGGAACTACATTCATTTTATCCCAAAAATAGTGTGTGATGCTACATCCACGGTTCTTGACTGATTGCCTTGAAATAGGTATATATCGATGCAGATTTTCATGGTGACACTAAAACCGGATGCGGAACGAAATTGTATGAACTTTGGGAAAATTAGCGATGTTTTATAGGTTTTTTAATGCTAAGATGCAGCCGATGCTACATCTTAGCGTCCAAATTATATTTCGAAAAATATATACAAATTAAAAGATATGGTCTTGCTGTACATGAAAATCACATGCGGACAAAACGATTTTGATAATTACGCGATTTACACATATTTTAATAATGCATATAAGTTAAAGCGTTTTATTTGAACTCTATTTCCGTTTAAGAAGTCAAATGATTTATTTCAACAACCCGATAACTTTCCTCAATGGGAAACCTTCTATGTGAATGTAGATAAAGCAAAAGCCACCCATTTTCTTGGGAGTTTCAAGAAAAATAAAAGAAGTACTCTTATAGAATTTTTCCAATATTTTCGATTCTAGAATGCGTGTGAAAACTATTATTCCAAACCAAAATTAGTTTTTTGTAACACAAATATGTGCTTATTTTGGCTATAATATCCTAAACACTATCCCGATGATTATAAGTTTGGTCTCATTTGATTCCCCGTGAAGTCTTTATTTAAAACTGTTACTTTTTTGTAATTTATGACGGGTATATGGAGCTATATTTTCAAAAAATTCGGATTACATTTAAAATTTTGTCAATTTTTTGTAAATTCCGCGAATGCTGAGAAACATTTTACAAGTATTATGCAATCTACTTAATGACGTCACTTCGTGCTCAATAAAATAACACTGTGCTACAGTGAAAATTTGCAGGGGTTCTAATGCATAAATTCGGTTTTGTGGGAGTCCACAGAAGACGAAAATACCTTTGGTTTCTTTGGGTCACTTCGGTTTTTCATTTTATAACGGTAAATGTAGTGAAAAATGGGCTTTCTTGGATTTTCAACTTTAAACAGACATTACTTCTTTTTTCCACAACCGATTTGCACACACTGTTTTTCATTATAAAGGGGAGAGTAATGCCTTTCGAACAAGCCATAGATTTTTAAAATCGGTTAACAAATGGCTAAGTAAAAGTGGTTTAAGTGTGACAAAAATGCATTAAAAAACAGTAAAATGTTTTTCCTTGTGCTCTAGGCTGCGTAAATGACACCTAACAGTACAATTATTTACAGTTAGCAAGTAGGAAATTTAGTTGGCTTTCCAAAATGAGAAAAACCAACAAAATCCGTTGAAAAATGAACGCGTTATGGCATTTTTTGTGTTTCAACGTTTTGGTTTTTTTTCATATTTTCCTTTATAAAACATTGTTACCTTGTGCGTAATTGTTAAGTAGGATAATCACAATTAGAATCATACATGCTAAGATACCCATCTTTTATAAAGGAAAATATGAAAAAAAACCAAAAAGTTGAAACACAAAAAATGCCATAACGCATTAATTTTTCAACCGATTTCGTTGGTTTTTCCCATTTTGGAAAGCCAACTAAATTTCCTACTTGTTAACAGTAAATAATTGTACTGTTAGGTGTCGTTTACGCAGCCTAGAGCACAAGGAAAAACATTTTACTGTTTTTAATGCGTTTTTGTCACACTTAAACTACTATTACTTAGCCATTTGTTAACCGATTTTAAAAATCTATGGCTTGTTCGAAAGCCACTACTCTCCCCTTTATATTGAAAAACAGTGTGTGCAAATCGGTTGTGGAAAAAAGAAGTAATGTCCGTTTAAATTTGAAAATCCAAGAAAGCCCATTTTTCACTACATTTACCGTTATAAAATCAAAACCCGAAGTGACCCAAAGAAACCAAAGGTATTTTCGCCTTCTATGGACTCCCACAAAACCGAATTTGTGCATCAGAAATCCTGCAAAAAAATTTTGTCCACTTTTGTATCACAGTGTAATTAGCGTGTTTATAATAATTTTTTCTTAAAAGCAGAAGTAAAACCGCGATAACATTTGTCCGCAACAACCAAAAATTTGCTCGCGAGCGGATTTGTACTGGGGAATTTTTTCTTAACCTATGTATGTACCAAAAATCGTTAATGTAGTGCGAAAAGAAAAAATTCAATTTTTTGGAAATGGAATATGAAATAATTGGCAGTTTTGCCCATATACACTTTGATACGATAAAAATGTGCCTCATCGAAATAATGGTTTGAGAACCCAAGTATGTTTGGACGAAAAGTGTTTCAGACAATTTTGAGTCGATCTAGCCATGTCCGTCCGTCTGTCTGTCTGTATGTCCTGCTGGCTGGAGCGCACGATAACTCTCGAACGGATGAACCGATTAGGTTCAAATTTTGGCTTTCGTAATATTTTGCCCAAACTTAGTTTAAGTTCGAAGATGAGCTATATCGGTCCACTCCTTTCGGTACCTCCCCCATAAAAGTTCGAAAATGTTCGGAAAGTTTGTGCGCACGATAACTCTTGAAGGGAGTGACCGATTTGGTCCATACTTTGTATAGTGTAAAATTTCTACCAGAGTAATATGAGGTTCCAATATGGTCTCAATAGGTCCACTCCTTCGGGTACCTCCCACACAAAATTTCGGAAAAATTCAGTTTAGGGCCATCTCTCGAATCGCTTTGATTTTTGTTTTAGCAACTTGTATTCGCTGCCCTCCATACGACGGTACAAGTTTCATCAGGGGCAAGTCCATACTTCCTGAGAAAATAGCATGAAAGTTGCAAAAAACCCCTATGACACCGTGTAAGGTGGTTGGACCGCACGATAACTCTCGAACGGATCTGCCGATTCGGTCCAAAATATGGTCTTAGTAATATTTTGTCCAAACATAGTTTAAGTTTGAAGATAAGCCACACCTTCCACACCTTCAGGTACCTCCCCCACAAAAGTTCAAAAATGTTCGGAAAAATTGTTCGTACGGTAACTCTTGAAGGGAGTGGCCGAATTGGTCTATACTTTACACATCCTAATATATCTACCAGATATAGATCAGGTTCAAATATGGACTATATTTGTCCACTCTATCCGGTACCTCCCACACAAAATTTCGGATAAGTTCACCTATAGATCTGATATCGAATCACTTTGATTTTTGTTGAAGCAACTTGCATTCGCTGCCTCATTGACGATGGTAAAAGTTTTTTTTTAGGGGCAAGTCCATACTTCTTGAGCAAACAGCCCGAAGAGTGTAAAAACCCCTGTGGCACCATATGTTGCGGCTGGAGATCCACTTCCATAACGGCCAATGTCGATCCATTCCTTTTAGTATCTCCTCCGCAAAACTTTTCATCTTTAATCCTAATCAACATTTTTGTCTGTTCAAACGCCCAAAATTTTTAAAACCCCCTAAATACATACGTATTTTGGGAAAAAATTGTTTCAATATACACAGGCTGAGGGTATATCTCTGTCGGCAAAACCGACTGATACTTTTTTACTTGTTTTAGTAAAATAATGACTGTATAAGTTAGATACTTTGTCCCACAACTTCCCCTGCTCGATCAATCACGGATGCTGATTGGCGCACTGGCATCTCCTCTACAATTCCCTCTGCGGATACCGTAGTGTGCGGATCGCCGCTGGGCATCGGTTGTTGTCGGTTTGCTCACTTTGTTACGCTTTGCTCTCACTGTAATAATTGTAATTGTAGTAGTATATGACATGAGATCCTCTGCGATCACTTAGAACCTCTGCGTTCACTTGTCATTAGTCACTAGTCGAAGAATAACGTCTACGCGTTATTACTAAAAGGCCTCTGTCGCCACTATCACCGATTACAAAAGGTAATCTATTTTGTTGTTTGAAAAGAATCACAATAAACTTCAATTATATTTATATTAAGAATAAATACTGGTTGTTTTTATTTCTTTGGTTCTTTTCTCCCCCACTGCTCATCATACGGTAATCCTGAGTTATCGAAGAAACCTATGGATTTCCCCTCCCTCACCTAAACATTTGGTCCAATCGAACCGGATTGAAGTCAGCTTTGTCGTTGTTCCCCCTCTCTTGAACGAGAATTGAAAGTTTTGTGGTTGCTTTGCACGGAGAAATCATTGGATCATCTCACTCCACATATCATTGATATTATTACATCAACAAATCACCATACTAACACCAGGTACGTAAACTCAGATTTCCATAAAAAGTGAGCTACTCGCGGTAGTGTTAGTATTTTTCGGTTCATTTTCCGTTTGAGAATTAATATAAAAATAAATCATTGGTCGAATTTCAATCTCCCTACTCGAGTGAATTAAATTCGTTGCCTTCATTTCCCCACCATACAATACAGTCCACACAAATTGTTGAAATCGTTGTTGTACTGATCACCCAACGTCGCGTTGATCATACAAATCATAATCCGTGTTGTTGTTATTATTGTTCGATTTGCTAACTATTAGTTCTCACCATAACAACCAACGGCGACCTGACTTAACGCCCAACGGACATAACGCCCAAAATCAATTTTGGGCGTTATGTCCTCCTTGACCCCGGACTTAACGCCCAAAATAAAATTGGGCGTTAAGTCCGCCCCCATAGCGGACATAAGGCCCATTGGGCTTTATGTCCGTTTTCCGAAATTATTGATTTTCCCACTTCATAAGTAAAATTCAGATTTATTTAGAAATAAAGTTGTTTTTTATATGTATGTAATAAATAAAAAATAAGCTTACTGAAATCATATTCAAATGTATACGGATTTTCCAACAATTTGTGGACAAATGGATCCAACATTACAGTACTGTGATCGTTATGATTTACTTGAGTTTTCTCGAAACAAGATTTACAAGCATGCACAATTTTGCAAACCTGCAATTTTATTTTTTAAAAACATATTCCGTATAAAAGATTTTTCTTGCTACATCTACAACGCCATAAATAAAACATTGAGTCATAGAAAATCAAAATTCAAACCTGAATATGCTGGAAGCGATGGAGCAAAAGTCAAAAAACGGTATATTTTACAGGAAATCGCGCGCGCGTTTTTTTTTTTTAAATATACGGTTTTTGACTTTTGCTATATCGCTTCCAGCATATTCAGGTTTGCTCTATGACTCAATTTTATTTTCAATGAGGAAACAATTTTAAATATTTATGAACATTTAACCTAACAACTTAAGAAATCGCGCGCGCGATTTTTTATAAAATATACCGTTTTTGACTTTTGCTCGATCGCTTTCAACATCTTTAGGTTTTATGACTATGGCTGAATTTTATTTTCCATGAGGAAACAATTTAAATACATATTAACACTTAACTTAACATACGAAAGCGATCGAGCAAAAGTCGAAAACGGTATATTTTATAAGAAATCGCGGGCGCGATTTTTTATAAAATATTCCGTTTTCGACTTTTGCTCGATACCTTTCAACATCTTTAGGTTTTATGACTATGACTCAATTTTATTTTCAATGAGGAAACAATTTTAAATACATATTAACACTTAACAACTTACGAAAGCGATCGAGCAAAAGTCGAAAACGGTATATTTTATAAGAAATCGCGCGCGCGATTTTTTATAAAATATATCGTTTTCGACTTTTGCTCGATCGCTTTCAACATCTTTAGGTTTTATCTATGACTCAATTTTTAATTCACAATAAGAAATAAGTCACTCAACACGCTGTTAAACATTCCGTTTTGTCAGTGTTCGTTATTTGGAAATGTGCTAATAAATTCCTGAGGAGATTTCGATTTTTCAGAGCTCCTTATGCATCCAACTAGTTTAAAATCTACTGAATGATGTTTGCTATTTTAGGAATCAATCTAATCATTTTTAAAATCTACTTAACCATAATATAACCTGAAAGAGTCTACCATTTTGAAAATTTTAAAAATTTTTTTATAATAAAATTAGACAGAATGTTCAAGATAATAATTTATTGTAGGTTTTGGAACACAGCAATTGAAACCGGCCCTGCATTACAAATAATAATCATTAAAATATAAAAAAACTCAACATAATATTTTGGGCGTTATGTCCACTTACAACGCGGACATAACGCCTAATTTTTTGGCGTTGTGTCCGATTAATTTTGGTCCTTATGTCCGGAGTTAGGGCGGACATAACACCCAATTTTATTTTGGGGGTTAAGTCCGGGGTCTTGGGCGTTAAGTCAGGTCGCCACAACCAACACACTCCTTCCAATTGCCTTTTATTGTTGTTAAAAAATTACAATGTTCATATTGGTCGACTATTAACACCACTACTTGTGTTAATTATTTCGTTCCTACAGTGAAAACATCTTAGTTGTTGCTCAACTTGATATTTCTATATCGTTGTACTGATCACCCTACGTCGCGTTGATCATACAAAACGTCTTCGTTTTTCTTCATAGTATCACACAACTCGTTTAGTTGTTGATCTCATTTGAAAGTGAGAATTCGCTGTGATATTTACAAAAACAAAACTCATCAAATTTCCAATCGGATTTGCATCGGTTATTAAACTCTCGCTTTGGTAAATAATAACTCTCATTGCACCGATTGTTGTTGTTATTCCCCAGGGTTTTTTCTAACGAAGCCCTTCTGTTGAGAATTTGCATTGGCAAATTTTAACTAACAACATAACATACATTGTTACACTTTATATACATATTGTCGTTTGGTTTTAGTTGTTCGTACGATCCTCTCCATCCCAAAAAAATTTTTGGCGTTATTCCCCCTCGCTTTACATAAAACTCTTTGAAAATTTGCACAGCCAAATTTACAATAACAACGCACCTTCCAAATTCTCGCTGCATTTGATTTCGTTGTTGTATACATCGTCCATCACCAACCACATTCGTTTTTCAATTCTCCCTTTTGTCCAACAGGTAATTATTCTAATTGGAGAAATTACATTGTAATTCTACCAACAACATTCCCGCCTTTTTAAGCGTCCCTTACAAAGTTCTGTTGATCTGCAGCACTCACTTGTTTGATCGTTTGTAGCGTCGGTCTTTGAGTGGGAGCTTCGCTGCTTACACATACCCATTTTTCTGCTAGCGTCGCTTGTGTGGTTAGCACAGTGGGATAAAATAGCACAAATAGTTTTTTTTAATAATTAATTTTGAAAATTATTTTTCGATAATTTTTTGAAATCTTATTAATTGGCAGTAGGGTTTTTGGAATTTTTGGACAAATTCACCCTACATTCGGCATTTATTGCACATATTCCTAGTAGAAATTATATGTGAAAAATACTCGTTTTTCGACATTTTAGTATTATTTTTGGCAATATTTGTTAAATATTTTGGAAAATTATTTGAGTCTCCGTAGGGGTTTCGGTATTTTTGGACAAATACACCTTACTTTTGGCATACTTTGCACCAACTTGTCAACCTAACAATATATATTTCAGACCAATTAGTTGATTTGCGTTGATTTTCTGGTGCAAACAATAAAGTTTTCATATTAATAACTTATTTTTCTCTGGATTTTGGACAACTACACCCTACAATTGGCATATCTCACCTTATCAAACACCCTACACTTGGTAGCACCATATACATTCTTGTATAGTTGAAACTTTTTTGCATTTTTTGGCCAAATTAAAGTAGTTTTTGATCGCCCTCAGGAAGTTTCTTCAAATTTTCTCGTATTTTGTCCTACTATAATTTCAAATATTATCACCCGTTGCTATTATTCGTTTGCATTTGTACAATTCTGGAGGTTTTTGTGGAAATTTCTTATTTCCTTTGAGCTATAGCAATTTGTGCTTCAACTGAATCTCCTCTTTTCACCATTTCTCGTAGTTTGTTGCAAATTAAATTGTAGATTTTCGGTGATTTTTGTGCATTAAAACTTACAAAATGTCTGTCACCCCGCTTACTCGGTTTATTAGAGCTTCAGACATCGTTTTGAAACGTGTGGCTTCCTTTGAACAGAAAAGTGAAACCAAATATAACATACATTCTCTAGAAATCCACAATTCTGAGCTTCAAAAATTGTGGAACAAAGTTCATTGCACTTACGAGGAGTGCAAAAACTGCCTCACGACATCCGAGACTGCACAGACTGATGGTATTGATGTCGTTGAGGAAAAGTACGCCACATCCTACATTGCTTACCTTCGGTGCATTAGCACAATTAGTCGGCATCTTGAGCGCCTTAAAACTCTTGGTAGTGAAACTCCTTCACCTGCTGTAGCTCCTGCAATCTCACCACCTCCCAAACACTCGTTGAATCTTGCTGAAGTAGCAACTCCACCCAATATATCATTGGACGAATCCGTCCCGTCGGTTCCTGTGCAGTCTGCTTCTCCCTCTGTACCTGCTCCACCTGAAACTTTTTCCCCCATTCCAACTTGCTCTAGTGACCCTGTTGCTAACTTCACATCACCTGTCGATACCCACAGCTTACCATTGCCACCAATCGACATTGATGTTTTTACTGGCGATTTTACGTCTTGGCCATCTTTTCGTGATCTATTCACCGCTTTGTACATCAAAAATGCGCGCCTTTCTGACATTGAACGTTTGTGCTACTTAGTACAGAAAACCTCCGGTGAGGCTCGGGAAATCGTTTCGAGATTTCCACTCACCCATTCTAGTTTTCCCTTAGCGTGGAAAGCATTGTCGGATACCTTTGAAAATAAGCGTATGCTGGTGAATAGCCACATAAAACAATTGCTCAATCTCCCTTCTATAGATAAAGAATCTTGTTCTGGTTTGAAAACCATCCATCGTGGGATTAGTAGTTGTCTAGCTGCAATGACCGTCTATGACGTCATCACGGATCATTGGGATCCAATAATAGTTTGTGTTTGTATGCAGCGTTTGCCTAAATTAACATTGACTCTGTGGGAGCAAAGCATCAAAAACAAGTCGTCGTTGCCTTCTTGGAAAGACTTAGATGCTTTCCTCACAGAGAGGATACAAACATTGACTTGTATTCAAAACTTGTATGGAAATCAGGTCACAAAGAAAGTTGTCTCATCTCGCTCCTCCATTAAAGTGTTGTCGGTACATAAATCTAACGATGTATCACATCCTCGATCTACAAATTTGCTGACAAGTACTTGCCCAATTTGTTCTGGCCAGAGCCACGTTCTTCGTCTCTGCCCGCAGTTTATTAAACTATCATTTGAGGACAAATTCTCGATGGTGAAAAAGTATAATTATTGCATAAATTGCTTATGTCGTGGTCATGCTGTTAAGAAATGTAACAGCAAATATAGCTGCAACTTGTGTAAACAAAGACATCATAGTCTTCTCCACCGGTCACATGTTAGAAGAGCTCCGGCCACATCAAAACTGTCTCCGTCTTTTACTGATGTCAAAAGTAGAGATCGCAGTTATGTTTTGTCGCAGCCCAGACACCCTCCAGGCAGTTCTACTTTGCCATGCACTTCTCCGGCTTTTACAAATGTCAAAAGTCGAGAGTCTAAGTGTACTATGTCGACCCGCTCTTCTAACACACATCAAAGCAATTATCCAGACACTGATACTTTGAGCAATAGTAAAGTTCTTGCTTCGCCATCTGTGAATTCCCCTCCGGCTTTGACATATGTCAAAAGTATTAGCATCAACTCTGACGAAATCATCTCCGGCTTTTACGAAGGTCAAAAGTCGAGTGTTTAGCCCTTCTTTGTCGCGCTCAAATACCTCTCCGGCTTTTACCAAAGTCAAAAGTCGAATATTTAGTCCTTCTTTGTCGCGTCCAACCTCCTCTCCGGCTTTTACTGATATCAAATGTCGAGAACTTCGTTTGTTGGATCGGTCTTCGGACAACACCAAACTCCTCCGTAGATAATAGTGTGCTTTTGGGAACCGCCAAACATAGTTGTGAGTTCCTTGCGTGGCCAAAAATCTATTTCGTGTACCTCCTCACCGGTTCGGTTCCTCTTGCCGCTAGTACGTAATCTCGCACCTTACATTGAAATCGACCACTATAGTTAATTGTTGAAACAACTCGGTAGAATTATATCTTGCAAGATAAATTGAATTGTTCAATGACTCGTCTCCATATCCTTGAATCGAGCGAATATCGGAGTCGATCATTTCTTAATTACTCGTTATAGAAATCGCTAATTTCCAATTTGAACTATAGCTCAATTGAAATCTGAATTTACGTTCATAAATCCTATTATTAACACATTTGTACAATATTATAAATCTTCATAGTAATTATTCCTAGCTTTAATTTGTTGATCCACGCTTACGTGTATCAAGGTGGGCGGCAATGTATAAGTTAGATACTTTGTCCCACAACTTCCCCTGCTCGATCAATCACGGATGCTGATTGGCGCACTGGCATCTCCTCTACAATTCCCTCTGCGGATACCGTAGTGTGCGGATCGCCGCTGGGCATCGGTTGTTGTCCGTTTGCTCATTTTGTTACGCTTTGCTCTCACTGGAATAATTGTAATTGTAGTAGTATATGACATGAGATCCTCTGCGATCACTTAGAACCTCTGCGTTCACTTGTCATTAGTCACTAGTCGAAGAATAACGTCTACGCGTTATTACTAAAAGGCCTCTGTCGCCACTATCACCGATTACAAAAGGTAATCTATTTTGTTGTTTGAAAAGAATCACAATAAACTTCAATTATATTTATATTAAGAATAAATACTGGTTGTTTTTATTTCTTTGGTTCTTTTCTCCCCCACTGCTCATCATACGGTAATCCTGAGTTATCGAAGAAACCTATGGATTTCCCCTCCCTCACCTAAACAAAAATGCATATTTCCAACAATTATCGGATTTAAACCTTCCCATGGACAAAACTACTTGACAAATCAATACCATAATTCAAATTCCTTCAAATTGAAATGTTTGCTGTAAATTCTCATCAATAAATTTGTATTCCGAAGTACTTGATTTTGACCATTTTTGGCCACGGTCGTGACACTGTGCGTGTGGCATCATTTTCAATGCTCAATTTAATAATGCCCATTTTTTCCGGTAAAATTTTAGTATTACGGTGCTGTAAATGAAATATTTTTCCACGTCATCTTAAAGACAACTTTTTAGACTACAACATTGTGTTTTGAATTGTTAAAAAATCTCTTGTTTCGAAGTTATAAACGATTAATTTTTTTTTATTTCAGGGTGCATAAGTTTCAGTGACACCCACTGTAAATCATGGTGCAAGAAGGAAGGTGATACAGTACTATCAACTGATGTCTTCATTTGCTGTCAAAACATTTTTTAAATTAATAATAAATACCAAACATTTCTTTTTCACAAAAATATACTCTTGTGCCAGACACTGAAAATAACACATGAAAATTTTTTAGCTTTTAGGAGAGAGCGGAGGTGAAGGAGCTCCCTTTCTCCCTTCTTACCCATAAGCTCAAAACATTTTCATGAAAATTTTCATAGTCTGGCACAAGACATACGGTGAATTTGGTGAATTTATAGCAAGACAAATTTTGATAGCAAATTAAGAGTATGGCCTGAATTCGCCTTTTATGTTACCTCCCTAAATTCACCTTTTTATATGTAAAGAGGTAGATATATAGAGATAGATATTTATAGAACCCTTGTTTTCCCAGAATTCATATAATGCCTTTTCCAGAACTAGCAAGAATCTACACATTTTTACTACTACGACATTGAAATAGCAAAAAAAGCCCACAAAGCTGAATTTTGTTGGAGAGCTAGGGTTTGCCGTTAGAAGCAAAGTCTCCATTAACCCCATGTGGGGTCAAAGGTCAAAATTTAGCGATTTTTTAGGTTTTCGGATTTTTTCTTGAAAACGGTGGGTCTAATCAAAACCATTCAAAAAGTCGGGCACATCATACCCCAGTGTGTTAAATTTGTGTAAAATTGTGCACGTTATTTAGTCTTCCATACCAATTTTCGAGCATTTATGATACATGCGGTCAACTGTGGTGGAGTTCTGAGCTTATAATGCTTAAATGTATACTGCAAGGATAATAATAATGAAATAAATGAAAATAATAATGAAACTTGAGCCAAAATACTATATATTTTTAATGACCTTTGTAGTTTATCGATGCCAATATTATGGCTAACACTCGGTATTTGCTCGCAGACAGTTTTCGATGCTCAGAAGGGGTCTTAGAAAGTGTAATTTAAGCCATGGTTTTAAAAAGATTTCGTTAGAATAATTCATGATTTAATATGAATGTTATGTAACTTTTCCAGGTTGAGTTGGAACCCACGTACCTAATAAAGTGTGTCATGCTTTTTGTAGGATTTACAGCAATTTTCCATATTACTAAATTAAAGCAAAAAACTGGGCACCATTTGTATAGGTAGTACTTTTTTTCAATTTTATTCAATTCAAACCTATTCAGATGAGCCAAAAAAATGTAGCACTTTTTTGGTACATTTTTATTATAATAAGGATATTATCCGAAAATATGACAAAACCGTTATGATTTTCTAGGACTCTCAAAAACTATATAGTATGGATCTCTAATCGATGGCATGCACCGCTGTAGTAGTACTGTACTGCTTACGGGTGATGATCGCTGATAATTGGCATCTGGATAGCTATTTCTGACGCTGCGGAGGGCTAAAGCCTCAAGGGCCTTTTCTACGGGCGACAGAAGTGAAATCGGTCAGTACGATTCGGTCTGCCTGACTTCAGTAACGAGACCACCCAGCCCATTTTCCAGACTTCGGAAACGATGTGGGTGGCTAGAGACAGTGAGATACTCGACTCCCGGAACATCCAGCTGTTTCAGCATTACCACTTGTTCTGTTTATGCTTAGCGACCAACTTGTTAACTGCCAGCTTCAGATCCCTGACCCTGGGATCACTGATATAAGGCGAGCGGCTTCAGCAGTGATAATGTCGCGGAACGTAATTTCTGTTACCTGAACATCAGAAATCTTGGCAGATATCTGAAGCGTTGATTAGTGAACTCTCTGAGACTCGGCCAATTAGCTTTCACATGATTGATGAAAGTGCGGCGTTCAGAGTTGATGGAATCGTGCGATCTGCTGATGGAGACAATTATGGGGAGATGATCTGATCCAAAAAAGCGACGGGTACTGGTGGGGTCGTCCTCATTGACTTTCAAAAATTAGAGCTATCAACCTGTTCAACCAGCACTATACCCTCTGGCCGTTTCCGAGAACCGAATGCCACAACTATGACCTTTCAAAGACGGCTAATGCTGGGCCTATAACCTGGAGTACAGATATTTATCGGCGGGATATATACGTTCAGCAACATTCCATGTACTGGTGTAATATGAAAACTAAGAGACTCAATGGAACTAGCAAAGGTATTTTTAAGGAGCTGACTTAAAAATCAAAATTGAAAAAAAAATACTCTAGCAATTGTGGCAATTGGCTCAGGAATTGCTAGGAGTGATTTTTAATTAACCGATTTATTGTTCGGTAAAGCGTTTGTCGTGGCTTGGACAACGACATAAAATAAAAAATATTAAAATGGTCTCAAAACTGGATTTTAATATTGAAGGTTTTGAAAGGAAGCTCCAGGAGATGGAGTTTAAAAAACAATGTTGGCGATTTGCTCGAAAAGTCGAGGAGCTCGTCGCAACTTGTGAATATTTATGTGAAAGGGTATCCGTCTACAAAGAAGCCCAACTTAAGGAATGGAGGGACATTCTAGAGGGTTATTTGGAGAACCTACATCAGTTCGAGACCAAGATTGTTGCTAAGGATTTTATGCCTAAAATGGAAAAGGCAAAGGAAAAATGCGAACCACTTATTGAAAAAATTTATAAGATCATAGTGCGTTCGATAAAATGGGACTTTCCATATTTCAACACTGTGTCTAAAACATGGGTATTTGCTGAACCAGTAAAAGAAAAAAGGTCGAATCTGAAAATGTTTTTTCGGAAAGCTGACAATTTGTTAGACCAGTGCGACTATGTTTCAAATAAATTGAACAACATGGACGAAGCTGTAGCCGGAGGCTGGATGACAACAGTGAGGGAGATGTATGACAAGCTTACACAGTGGCTCCCAGAAAAAGCTGATATCCACGAGGCGAAAGATTTGGCTTTCAAAATGAACCGTGTTGAGGCGGTGTATAAGAAAACACTGATGAGCGTATTTGATATGCTTACATCGTCCTCTATATTTTTGTTGGCCCCGGCAAGCTCTCACTGCGGAGAGAATTCCTCGATGGACAGTTCGCTGGAAAATGGTGACATAGGCAAAGCAAACTATATCATCGAAAGAGAAAAACAGCTTTCTGGAGAAGACGATGGTTTAGCTGAGCAAAACAAAGAAGAAGCTACGCCACTGTCAAATATAGAAGAAAATTGTGGTTACTCCAGAAATAGTGAAGGTGAAGAAGAAACTGAGGTAGAACGTCAGAGCTTGGCTGACTTACAACTGTCTGAGGTAAAGCAAGATGACTTTAACTTAAACAAGCAATACAGTCCACTGAAAGAGAGAGAATATATATGCAACAAAGAGGTACAGCACAAAATACAGTACGAAAGATTCAAGAAAAAGGCAGTGGAGAACTCCGAATATAATAAGATGTCCAAAAGAAATCCAGGACGAACTCCGGCAAAAGGAAGCAGGAAGGGTAAAATAAAGTCTTTTGCATTTTATAAATTCTCTAATTTTAGAAGACATTGGGAGCGTCCTTATACTTGTTCGAATTTGAAGATGAGAACTTATGGCTCAATAAACAAGGAGTCACCTGGCAATTGGAGCATTTTTGGTAGTGGCATGACCGCCGGTGATACAGACGCTACAAACGAGTTGAGAACTGATGTATCTGAACAGATTCAAGTGTTTAAAGATCCTGACAAGCAACATTCAATAACCGAAAAGAAAGTGAAACATCGATGGAAGAGAGGCCCGATGGTTGAATGGCTCCAAAAGGTGTTGGGTGCCATCACATAGAGGTTGCTGCAAAGATGTCACATTTATTCTTTATTCATATTTTAAATTTTAGAATATTTTGTATTTGTATGTATTTCACTACTGGTTAATTTTAGTTTATTATTAACATAATATAGCCCTCACATTGCTTAGATTTGTCTAAGAATGTAAGAGTGTTTTAGAATGCTTCGTAAGTGATAGATCTTTTTTAAGGTTAACTAAAAATTGTATTTGTCATCCCTTGGCGAGTGGTCAGCATGTTCAAAATACTTTGAACAGAATTTTGTTGTTGCCATCTCTTTGCGAGTGGGCAGCATGTTCAAAATACTTTGAACAGATTTTCAAATTTTCCATTGATTTGATAATGGAAGTGTTTAAGATAAGAGTTGAAGATCCCCCGCAGTGGTAGCTGGTATCGATAGTGGTATGAGTGTGAGCTATGCACTTAAGATTTAAAGGCACATGCATTGTGGGAAAACTCTTCAACTATGAAATGTTTGTATTTTTAGAACATAGAGTTTAGTGATAAGAATTGTATTGTAAGAGTAGCCTAAGAAATAGTTTGTATTGATACAGTTAAGCAAAATTCTGTTGAAATATATCAGTGACTTACAACCACTCTTTGTGTTAAGACTCGTGGGTCTTTTCTTATTCTTTTACAGACGAGCTGCGGCTGTCTGTTGGATGCTGCGGCATCAAATATATATTTACACACACCTCAAACCTACACTCCAACAGTAATCATAATCTCAAATATTAGGATTCCAGCTCTATCCGTTCATCCAAATTGAACCAAATATAGCACTATTTAGTACTTTTCGTACCCATAAGTACGAATTTCCAAAACTACCTCAATCCTCCACTCCATAAGTAATCTTAATTCCAAATTTCAGGATTCCATCTCAATCCGTTCACCCAAACTTTCGGTACACATAACTATGAACTTCCAAGGCTAACTCAATCCTGCAGTCCAACAGTAATCTTAATTCGAAATTTCAGGATTCCAGCTCTATCCGTTCACCCAAATCCAAATTGTACCAAATTTAGTACCATTTAGTATTTTCCGTACCCATAAGCACGAATTTCCATAACTACCTCAATCGTGCACTCCAACAGTAGACTTAATTCCAAATTTCAGGATTCCAGCTCTATCTGTTCACCCAAATCCAAATTGTACCAAATTTAGTACTTTACGTACCCATAAGTACGAATTTTCAAAACTTCCTCAATCTTACACTCCAACAGTAATCTTTATTCCACTTTTAAGGATTCCAGCCCTATCCGTTCACCCAAAACTTAATTGTGCCGAATTTAGTACCATTTAGTACTTTCCGTACCCATAAGTACGAATTTTCCTACACTCCAAATATATTTAATTTCAAATTTCAGTATTATTTATTTTATATTATTTATTATAATTTCAGGATTCCAGGGGCTCAATTCTGCTTCTATGAAAATGTGAAATGAAAACTTTTATAAAGGAAAAAACTGTCAAATGAAAAAAATTATAAAGGAAATATTTTTCATTTCAAATTTTCATAGAACAAGAATCCAGCCCCAGCTCTATCTGTTCACCCAAATCCAAATTGTACTAAATTTAGTATCATTTAGTACTTTCCGTACCCATAAATACGAATTTCCAAAACTTCCTCAATCCCTAACTCCATCAGTAATCTTAAATCCAAATTTCAGGATTTCACCAAACCCAAATTGTACCAAATTTAGTACCATTTAGTACTGTCCGTACCCATAATTACGAATTTCCAAAACTTCCTCAATCACTTAATCCATCAGTAATCTTTAATTCAAAAATCAGGATTCCAGCTCTATCCGTTTACCCAAATCCAATTTGTACCAAATTTAGTACCATTTAGTACTTTCCGTACCCATAAGTACGAATTTCCAAAACTTTCTCAACCCCTAACTCTATCAATAATCTGAATTCCAAATTTCAGGATTCCAGTTTTATCCGGTCACCCAAATCCAAATTGTACCAAATTTAGTACCATTTAGTACTTTTCGTACACATAAGTATGAATTTCCAAAACTACACCCATATCTCAATCCTACACTTCAACGGTAATCTAAATTCCAAATTTCAGGATTCCAGCTCTATCCGTTCACCCAAATCCAATTTGTACCACATTTAGTACCATTTAGTACTTTTCGTACCCTACGAATTTCCAAAACTTACTCAATCTTCACTCCATCAGTAATCTTAATGCCAAAATTTCAGGTTTCTAGGTCTATCCGGTCACCCAAATCCAAATTGTACCAAATTTAGTACCATTTAGTACTTTTCGTACACATAAGTATGTATTTGCAAAACTACCACCATATCTCAATCCTACACTTTAACGGTAATCTAAATTCCAAATACTACTCGTACACATAAGTACGAACTTCCACAATCATTTCCTTATATCAACGCCACTTCCCAACCTTGATTCCCATACCAAATATGAAGATTGTAGCTATATCCGCTCAAAATATACAATTGGTTCCAAATTTAGTAACTTTTCTTACACTTATAGGTCGAATTTCCAAAAAACCCTTTAGTACATCTTTCTAACTCTCCATCAGTTACCCTCATTCCAAATTTCAGAATTCTAGCTCTTCCCGTTTGCCTAATACAAAGGGTACCATATTTAGTACCTTTTAGTACTTTTCGTACCCTTCTAGGTCGAATTTCCAAAAACCCAGCCTTATCTCACCCCTACACACCGACAGCAACCCTCAGTCAAAATTTCAGCTTTCTAGCTTCAGTGGTTTCGACTGGGCGATGATATGTCAGTCACTCACTCACTGAGCTCTTTTATATATATACACTAGCAAAGTGCCGGCAAATTCGTATGCGGAAAGGATATAAAAAAATAAACAATATATTATATGGTAATTGCGAACACTGAAAATGTTGTTGCACTAATACCAATTTTAATTACTATTTATTTTTATTTTAGTACTGTACGTACCCCTTTAGTTCGACAAATACCCTTTAGTACATCTTTCTTACTCTTCATCAGTCGCCCTCAGTCAAAATTTGAAGAACAGAACTCTTTACCGTTCACCCGAATCCAAACTGTACTAAATTTAGTACCATTTAGTACTTTTCGTACCCATAAGTACGAATTTCCAAAACTTAAACAAACCTAAACTCCACCAGAAATCTCATTCCAAATTTCTAGATTCCAGCTCTATCCGTTCACCCAAACCCCCATTGTACCAAATTTAGTACTTTTCATACACATAAGTACGAATTTCCAAACTTCAACAATCGTTCACTCCAACAGTAATCTCAATTCCAAATTTCAGTATTCCAGCTCTATCCGTTCACCCAAATCCAAATTGTACTAAATTTAGTACCATTTAGTACTTTTCGTTCCCATAAGTACGAATTTCCAAAACTACCTCAATCCTACACTCCACCAGTAATCTCAAGTCCAAATTTCGAGATTCCAGCTCTATCCGTTCACCCAAATCCGCATTGTACCAAATTTAGTACCATTTAGTACTTTTCGTACACATAAGTATGAATTTTCCAAACCATCTCCTTTTAGAAGCACCACTTCCCAACCTTGATTTCCATATAAAATTCCATGATCTTCTATATATATAAAATTGAAATTTGTTTGTCTGTTTGTTTGTTTGTTTGTGCGTTATATACTCGAAAACCGCTGAACAGATCTTACTGAAATATTTAGGGTACAATGCTACATGGCCTGGAATGAAAATAGGCTATATCATTTTTTGAAATTTCGCGTTGATCTGGAGATATAGCATCAAAACCGGAGGTACCTACAAAAAATACAGATTTTGTATGCAAATATCTTTAGAACTATTGCTGATACAATCTCCAAATTTTGTATGCGTGACGGAATTTCATGTAAAAATAAATTTACCAAATTATATTCAAATCGGTTCAGATTTGGATATAGCTCCCACATACATATATTTTCGGCCGATTTCCTTATTTTATGCACCACACACGCTATATAAGTCCAATTTTGATGAAATTTGAAATGTGTGACGGAACTTCGTCTGGAAATAAACGTGCCAAATTATATCAAAATCGGTTCAGATTTGGATATAGCTCCCATACACATATATTTTCGGCCGATTTCCTTATTTTATGAACCAAACACGCTATATACATATGTCCAATTTCAATGAAATTTGGAATGTGTTACGGAACTTCGTCTGGAAATACACGTGCCAAGTTATATCAAAATCGGTTCAGATTTGGATATAGCTCCCATATATGTTTTCAGCCGATTTTCCGCATTTGATGCACCAAACACTGTATATATGTCCACTTTCGCTGAAATTTGGAATGTGTAACGGAATTTGGTCTAGACATACATAAATGCGCCGAATTATATCAAAAACGGTTCAGTTTTGGATATAGCTCCAATATATATTTTCGGCCGATTTTCCACAATTGATGCACCAAACACGCTATATATGTTCAATTTCGCTGAAATTTGGAGGGTCTGACGGAATTTGTTCCAGAAATAGATGTGCTAAATTATATAGAGATCGGTTCAGATTGGAATATAGCTCCCATATATAATTTCGGCCGATATCCTGTACTTTATGCACCAAGCACGCTATATATATCCAATTTCACTGAAATTTGGAATGTGTTACAAAACTTGGTCTAGAAATAAATGTGCCAAATTATATCGAAATCGGTTCAGATTTGGATATAGCTCCCATATATATTTTCGGCCGATTTTCCGCATTTGATGCACCAAACCCTGTATATATGTCCAATTTCCGCATTTGATGCACCAAACACGCTATATGTATCCAATGTCGTTGATATTTGGGATGACTGACGGAATTTGTTTCAAATTAAATGTGCCGAATAATATCGAGACCGGTTCACATTTGGACACACTATAAATGTCCAATTTCACTGAAATTTGTAAAGCGTGACGGAATTCGTTCTAGAAATAAATGGGACAAATTATATCGAAATCGGTTCAGATTTGAATATAGCTCCCATATATATTTTCGGCTGATTTTCTGTATTTTATGCACAAAACATGCTATGTATTTTCAATTTCAATTAAATTTGGAATGTGAGACGGGATTTGGTCTAAAAATAAATATGACAATTATATAGAGATCAGTTCATATAGGAATATAGCTCCCATATATATTTTCGGTCGATTTCATGTTTTTGTTACGTATGTTCAATTTCGATGAAAATAGCAGTCACTAGAGTTGGGAAGGAATTGACCAAGGCTACAGCTTTAAGTATTATATCTTTGAGAGACTTCTTAAGATGTATGTTTTATTATGATACTAGCTGACCCGGTCGGCGTTGCTGGCCCGTTTTTTGCGGTTTTCGTGTAAACATTTAACATATCTGTAGATAGAATTCAAGAAATAAGTGTAAACAATATGACTTTAAAATTGAAAACCATTAATTTAATTATTTCAATGTTATTTCTCTACTACATTGAACATTATAAATTTGAGATTGCTGGATCTTATTTTTAAGTTGCAACTTTTCCCTATGTGTAGGTATGTATTTATTTATCTATATCTTTTTCAGATGTATTTCAAATAGTTGTCGTTATAATTCGAGAATTCCATGGAATAATTCGATTTATAGATGAAATAATTCGAACTTCAAATGGAATAATTCAAATTACAAATGGAATAATTGAATTTCATATGAAATGTTGCGAATTTCATCTGCAAAAGATGTAATATTGTAAGATGTAATTCGTTCTAGAAATAAATGGGACAAAATATATCGAAATCGATTCATATTTGAATATAGCTCCCATATATATTTTCGGCTGATTTTCTGTATTTTATGCAAAATGTTCAATTTCAGTGAAATTTGGAACGTGAGACGGGATTTGGTCTAAAAATAAATTTGTCAAATTATATCGAAATCGGTTCATATAGGAATATAGCTCCCATATATATTTTCGGTCTATTTCATGTTTTTGTTACGTATGTTCAATTTAATTGAAATTAAATAAAGACTTAGCAGTCAGTAAAAGTCATCATTATTTACAGAAGCACTTATAGTTGGAAAGGAATTGACCAAGGCTACACCTATTAAGTATCATATCTTTGAGAGACTTCTTAAGATTTGTGTTTTATTATGATATATCTCAATCATTAGGAATACTAATAGGCGGAAAGGCTTTCGGAGGAGTGTTACCTCCTGAAACTTACAAAAATACCATAGTAGATCCATAACAACCCTGATTAGGTATATAACTCCTTCATATCTCCTATATTTATTCGTTAAAATATTAAAAACGTTGATATAATTATGGCATTCCATTATATTTTATCGAAGTCCGGGCAGCAAAGCGCGCCGGGTTCAGCTAGTTTTATATATAGTTATATATATATAGGTATATATAGATGTCTAATAATCTATGAGTTTTTGGATTGAAAGCTGCTACTTTAGACATTGGAAAGAACTTTGGCTGATTTCCCTATCGATAGTTTTGGAATTTTGGCGTAAGAGTTAACTTTATGATTCTGTTTGCCACAATCGGAATATTCGTCGGTGAACCTATAAAGTATGTATTATATTCGTGATCAAAAAAAAAAAAAAAATAAGTCAATATAATTATATCCGTCTATATGTTGAAATCAAGATATAGCTCGCGATATTTAACATAGAGTTTTTCAATTTGGTAAAGAAGTTTCTATTTATTACTCGTAGCATGTTTGGCATTGAAAATTGGTTATACCAGTCCACATTTTGATATAGCCCTCAAAGAACTAATCGCTCGATTCCAGGTTTTGTAAATAGTCTTCATAGAACGGTAGCTCTCGACCTTCGTATTATTCATACGAAGTGGCTATAATTGGTACTTAATTATCATTATTCCACCGAGATGGCTACAATTTGGTGTTTTGTCTTCATTGTGAGTATAAAACATTATTAAATATTTTAGCAGAGAATTGTCAGGACTTATACCGACATAAAACGATACCTACCGATTTTTGGCGATTTTGAATGTTTTAGCCACATTATTCAACCCAAATGGCTTAAACCTGATTTCAAGATAATTTATGGTGGTATGTATAATAGTTCGGCCGTTTGAACTTAACACCGTGTTTCCTTGTTGTTAACAAAGCGCTGTTTCATTGAACACATTATTTTAAACTTCTAAACATGCAGTTAGATTTGTCTAGACTTTGCTGTAAAAAACGTGGTCTTAATCGGGTTATTTCAAGCATTAAAGTCCATGTTCATGACGTGTTTGCTGTCCCACTTACTAAAATTTTACATCTAATCAGTAAATATAAAGTTTTCAAATACTGGACGCAATCCCGGTATGCTGCTTCCAAAATGCCCATTAATGAAAGAGGCCACAGTTGCTATTTGTTAAAATCCATTGTTAAAACCCGCTATGGGGAGGTCACCGAACCCCTCCATTTTTGATATTATACCACTATATGAACCAACACACAAAATTTCATCAAATTCGGTCCAGCCGATTTGGACATAAAACATCATTTCAGTCTTAAAGAACACCGCACTGTTGGGCCGTCGTTTTTGTGACCAACGTACATTTTTAGACGTTCTAGTTATTTAACCATCCTTGAAATTAGGTTTTGCTGATTTCTCAATAAATTTTTTGGATTTTCGGTTAAGCGACATTCAACATTACCGGGGTTGTACTGTATACCAAAATATCGGGTTGATCGCGCCTTCGCACTTATTGAAGCCAGTGTATATAGCGTTTTTGTAGTCACGCTTACTAAAATTAACCGCGATATTCCACTTCCGAGATGACCATTCAGGATCAAGACAGTTATTACTATAGTATTGCAAGCAATTTTTAAGCAATACGTTCAAAAATATCTTTGATTTTGTGGGGGAGGTACCCTGGCCACTCCACTGACCATTATAAAAAGTATCTAAAAACCTATTCTCAGACCTAAAAACTCCTTGTACAAAATTTCATCAAAATCGGTCCAGCCGTTTCGGAAGAGTTCAAAGCCGAACACCGTGACAGGAGAATTTTATATATACCCAGCAAAATTTGAAGGAAGGGGTTCCATGCGATGACGTGATTTCATGGCATCTTTTGCGTTGGTTCAAACGAAGTCGTGAAAGATCCGATCTTTTCATTAGCAGTTGAACCAATGCAAAGGAAGCCGTGAAATATCCGATCTTTTCCTCAGCATTTGAACCTATTTCATCGATCCAATAGAGATGATTTTTGTTTTGTTATTTATACAAATGTTTCTAAATATATAATATTAATTATTTAAAATAGGCTTAATGTTGTCGGAGACTTAAATCACAACCAACGTTGTTAAAAATCTCGTCGTAATGATAATGTCATTGCAAAGGGTTGGTGAAAATTATATGCCAAAGTATTGGTGGAAATGACATGCCAAAGCATTGGTGAAAATGACATGTCAAAGCATTGGTATAAATGACATGCTATGGATCCAAAAATGAATAGCATCTTTTGGGGTCCACGCTCATATAAAATTCATCGATGAATATGCTAAAAAGATAACATGCCAGATCACTTTCACCCATGATTGAACGGCATCTTTGGCATCGAACATTTTGCTGGGTATATAGATATAGAAACATACAAAAATACCATAGTAGCTCCATAACAACCCTGAATAGGTATATAACGCCTTCATATCTCCTATATTTATTCGTTAAAATATTAAAAACGTTAATATAATTATGTATTATATTTTATCGTAGTCGGGGCAGCAAAGCGCACCGTGTTCAGCTAGTAAAACATAAAAATAAAAAATTTGTTTAATTAACTCCTAAAACATAAAAATACAAAATTTGTTTAATTAATAAAGGCTATAGTCGAGCAGGGGCCGACTATGTGATAACCTACACCACTACCCCTGTGCATAAGCTTCTGACTGGTAAAATTCAAAATATTAAAATTGGGATAGCTTAGCGCATTTGCTCTGAATGTCTTCATTAATACAGGTCAATTTTGTTGAAACGCAATAAGCTTCTTCCTCTGTGAGACCCCATCAACCCCAAAATTTTCTGAGGATCCGATCGAAATTCCGACCTGTAGTGTGTTTGCGCAAAAAATGGAAAGGGGATGCATTACCGACTATTGCTATATCTCTGTTGTTTGACCAGCTATGACAACCTACTTCACATCGTTGTAAAGGTGATATTTTCTAGTTTCCTTGTCAGGTTTTGCTTTCGATATACCTCTTACAGAAGAGAGATATTCCCTGTGAAATAAAACGTTGGCCTTTTCTACAAATAAGTTTATTTCACATTCTGACCCCTGAATAATATCCGACCATTACCAAAATCAATAGGTTTTTTCCTCTGTGGGGACCCCATTAACACCCAAAATTTCGTGACGATCCAACCAAAATTGTGATGTGTGGCGTGATTACAAAAACAATTAAAAAATGGGATGTATTACCGACTATTGCGATATCTTCGTTATTTGGCTACCTACACAAACCTGGTTTACATTATTGTAAATATGGGATTTTCTAATTTCATAGTCAGACTTTGTTTTGGAAGGTTCCCAACCAAGACTGTGATATTCGTCACAGCTATTAAAAACGCAAAAATGAAAAGTAGGGTTCTATTAGCGGCTATTGCGATATCTTCGTTGTTCATTAGCAGGTTTTGCTTTTGATATAACCCATATTGAAGTGGAGATATTCGCTTTGAAATAAAATGTAAACTTTTTCTCCAAATAAGTTTTCAGCCCATTCCGACCCCTGAATATTATCAGACCATCACCAAAATCAATAGGCTTCTTCCCCTCCGGGACCTTCATCAACACTCAAAATTTGGTGACGATCGGATTAAAATTGCGACCTGTAGCGTGATTACAAGGTTTAGATGAACAGACGGACGGACACACATAGCCAGATCGACGCAGCTCGTCGGACATTCATTTTGGTGTATATATGTATGAGTCTACGACCATTATTTCGATGCGTTACAAACTTTTTGGCCAATACCAACTTATAATACCCTCCCCACGTAGTGGAGTAGGTGATAAAAAAGAGGACATTTCCTAAAATTAGACAACGAAATCGCCAATTATTCTATAATCCGCCAAAAAATCGCCATGTCGCCAGGCAAACAATTAAGCCATGTAAGGACCAAAAGAATGCGGGGGTTGTGTGGTTCCGGGTCAATCCAGTATGGAATAACCATCCACCATTGGATTGTAAAATGCTTGTTGGATTATGCTTCCGATCATTGATCATTGCACAGTGGTCCCACGTATGGGAAGGGGCGACAAAAGTATTTATAATCGTCGGATCAATCTGATTTTTTCAGTATATGCTAAAGATAAGTAAAAAATACTTTAGCCAAAAAATCTTCAATATGGGTCCACTTTTTCCTATAGCCCCCAGGTAGCGGTACCACCCGATTTCAGGTATTTTGAAGCTTTTATCTACATTTTCGGCCCTAATTGGCTGTACTTTAATATTTTGGGGTTCCTAATGGTCAAAAACCTTCTGCGCCAAAAATTGTGTTCTTAGGTCCAGGTTTCGGCATAGCCCTCATATTACGGTACCTCTCGATTTCAGGTATTTTGCAGATTGTATCAACATTTTCGGCCCGAATTGGTTGTAGTTTGCCATTTGGTGTTCCAATGATCAAAAACCTTCTGCGCCAAAAATTTTGGTCTTAGCTCCAGGTTTCGGTATATCCCTTATATTACGGTACTTCACTATTTCAGTTATTTTGAGGTTTTTATCTACATTTTCGGTTCGAATTGGTTGTAATTTGCTATTTGGAGCTCTTAGTGGTCAAAAGACGTCTCCGACTGGTATCGTGGACAGGAAAGGAAACAAATTATTTCATTTAAGGTCAGAATATTTGTGTTTCGTATTATATGTAGCATCACACATATATCAAAAATATACAAATGTAAAAAAATACCAAAAAATCCCAAAACAAAAATGTCTAAATCGTTAAAGAAAAAACCAAAACTAACAATTAAAAAACAAAACAAAGAAGAAACTGAGAATACAGTAATACGGCATATTCACTGAAACGACCAGAGGCATCGTCAGTATTTTTAATGTCACACACGGAAATGCAAATAATGCAGCTGGAACTAAATTTTTTGCAAACTTGACACTATTTGGAACATTCTTCAAAAAATTTGGAGAGTGGCGAAGGATGGCGAAGTTAGTAAAACTCAACTTCAATTTTTAGCACTTGGAAAAAATCCACACAAAAGTGTTATAAAAATGTGATTTCCAGCACATTTTATGCGAATAATGTGTACTAATTTAAACCTTGTTAAATTTATTAAACAATCTTGTACTAAAACTTCCATATCGAAAAAAATAATTTTATCCTTTCAATTTTGAGTTACTTGCCTTGTAAGTAGTCACAACCTAACTGATGTTTTTAAAGGTTTTAACTTCAACTTCTTCTGTTTTGGTTTGTTAAATACCGTTATAAATTACAAAAACAGTGCTGGAATTGTAAAATATGATATGTTGGAGACAATTTGCTGAATTGTCGCAGAGATTTGCTGATATCGATTTTTCGATTTTTGTCGCAGGTTGGGACCAGTGTGCATTGATGCGGAATTATCATCCTTCCAAGGACTATATGTACTGATGTCAAATGAGTCCGTACGGGTTTCGGAAAAATCAGTTATCGCGTAGCTGGTAACCGTGGATGCAGTCGCTTCCATTATCCTCTTTCGATTAGATGGATGCTATTGGTACCAGCAGGTTTGGCGCTGAGTAACCAAAGCGGCCTTTTCTCTGCAGTTTGTAGAGGTTATTATTCTCTTTGCACATCGCTTCGCCATCAACTTGGTGATTGCAAGCAGCTTCTTTAACGAATCTACGTTTTGTTTTTTTTTCAGATGTTTTATTATACCCTCCACCATAGTTTGGTTTTCATTTGGAGTATTTAACGTTTCATATGAAATCTGTCGGTGTAGGTCCACGTTTTAATATAGCTCACATAGAACGGTACAAATCGATTTTCGGTATTTTGAAGGTTTTAGCCTCATTATCACACCGAAATAGCTGACATTTGGTTCTTAGTCTTCGTTGGGGGTACACAGCTTTCCCCCAGAAATTTGTTGGTATAGGTCTACGCCTTCATATAGTCCCCATAGTACGGTACCTCACGATTTTCGGTATTTTGAAGGTTGTGGCCTCAATATTCCGCCGAAATTGCTAAAATTTGGTATTTGGTCTTCGTTGGGTGTTTAAAATATTCTTCCAGAAATTTGTCGGTATAGGACCACGCCATCATGTAGCCCCCATAGAACGGTACCTTTCGATTATCGGTATTTTAAAGTTTGTGGCCACAATAATCCACCGAAATGGCTGAAATTTGGCAGTTGGTCTTCATTTGGGTATTAAACATTCCATATGAAATTTGTCGGTATAGGTCCACGCTTTCATATAGAACGGTACCTCCCGATTTTCGGTATTTTGTATTTCTCAGTAAACCACCAAAATGACTGAAATATGGTATTTAGTATTTGTTGCAGATATATGCCACGTTTTGATATAGCCCCCGTAGAAGGATACCTCCCCAGTATAGGTCTGCGGGTTCCCATATCTCCCATAGAAGCGTATCTCTTGATTTTCGGTATTTTGAAGGTTTTACCGAAATATCGAAAAAATGGTATTTAGTCTTCTTTGAGTCTTAAAACTTTCCACCAGAAATTGTTAGGTATAGATTGACGATGTGAACGGTACCTCCCGAATTTCGGTATTTTCAATGTTAGCCACATTATTTTGCCGAAATTGCTGAAATCTTCGTAAATTAAAGGAAACTAATTGTTCCATTTTACTTCAACAAGTTCGGCCTGGCCGAACGTAATGCCGTTTTTAATTGTTAGTTTTGCACAAATGGCTAAACCTGCATAGTGATTTTAAGCTCAATAGCAAATAGACCGATCCTCTCTCTCCGTCCTTTGGAAGTGGACGGAAGTTATTTTGAGCGTCCAGTGACCTTGTTTTTTCAGGTTCTTAGTCTTCGTTGGGGGTACACAGCTTTCCACCAGAAATTTGTTGGTATAGGTCTACGCCTTCATATAGTCCCCATAGTACGGTACCTCACGATTTTCGGTATTTTGAAGGTTGTGACCTCAATATTCCGCCGAAATTGCTAAAATTTGGTATTTGGCCTTCGCTGGGTGTTTAAAATATTCTTCCAGAAATTTGTCGGTATAGGACCACGCCATCATGTAGCCCCCATAGAACAGTACCTTTCGATTATCGGTATTTTAAAGTTTGTGGCCACAATAATCCACCGAAATGGCTGAAATTTGGCAGTTTCGGTATTTTGTATTTTTCAGTAAACCACCAAAATGACTGAAATTTGGTATTAAGTATTTGTTGCAGATATATGCCACGTTTTGATATAGCCCCCGTAGAAGGATACCTCCCCAGTATAGGTCTGCGGGTTCCCATATCTCCCATAGAAGCGTATCTCTTGATTTTCGGTATTTTGAAGGTTTTACCGAAATATCGAAAAAATGGTATTTAGTCTTCTTTGAGTCTTAAAACTTTCCACCAGAAATTGTTAGGTATAGATTGACGATGTGAACGGTACCTCCCGAATTTCGGTATTTTCAATGTTAGCCACATTATTTTGCCGAAATTGCTGAAATCTTCGTAAATTAAAGGAAACTAGTTGTTCCATTTTACTTCAACAAGTTCGGCCTGGCCGAACGTAATGCCGTTTTTAATTGTTAGTTTTGTACAAATGGCTAAACCTACATAGTGATTTTAAGCTCAATAGCAAATAGACCGATCCTCTCTCTCCGTCCTTTGGAAGTGGACGGAAGTTATTTTGAGCGTCCAGTGACCTTGTTTTTTCAGGGAAAATGGTGCTTCAAAAATTACTATGTTGCCTCTTCTTGATGGTACTTGACACTAGAATAAGTTTTTTGTCCAGGTTTTCTTTTCGTTCTTCGAGGTGGAAGGGCTCTTCTTGAATGACATTTTGTAATTACGGGTACGCAAGTCGATTTTCGAGTAATCGATTCCTCGATTCTTTGATTTGAAGAATCTAAAAATCGGACTTGACTTCATAGATTCTTGCAGTGGAAATCGATAGATCAATTCTGTTTTGACTTTTTGATATACCATGAAAATGAAATTTGCTCGGCCTTCTTTATTCTTTTATTTTTATTATGTCAGAAATGAAGCAGGAAAGCAAGGCAGTTTATGTACGCAGGCCTTAACGGTACGGCAGTGTTAAACGCGAAGCATTGTACACTAAAACGTACACATTTTTAACTAAGGAGTCATCTCGATCGAACGATTCTTTTATCCAAGTGAGTTCTAAGTAAGAATCAAAGGATCGATTTTTGATTCCTACGTAAGAATCGAAAAATCGATTTTTGAGTTCTAAGTAAGAATCAAAAGATCAAAGATCGATTCTTGAGTTCTAAGTAAGAATCAAAAGATTGAAAGATCGATTTTTGCTTGGTAATACGTATCCCTAGTTGTAATCTACTCGCCAGTGCGTATGATTGTTATTATAATCTTTCCAATAAATAACAATTATACGAACAGGGGTTCAAATGTTACGAAATAGTACGTTGTAAAAAGAAATTTTACCCGTTAAAAACAAATCAAAGAAACCCCGTTTTTAATATATTTACGGTTAGATTTTTTTAGATTTTAGATTTATATTTATTGAGACCTTTTGTTTTCAGTAGTAAAGTATATAAAACAATTATTGATGAGTATACTTAAAACTATATTGTATTATTTTAATGTCATGGCTAAAAGATTTTGCAGCTTGCTTACACATTTAAATGATGATCATTAACAATTTTATAAACAATAACTTCTTTAAGTGTACAGTGCTTGCTCCCGGCACTAAGAGAAACTTATAGAGATGTATCTAAGTGTAATAAAAAAACTTAAAAACTACTTATTTTACTTAAACTAAGGATAAAAAAAACGAAACTAAATAATAAAAGTAAAAAAATTATCCCCTATGCGTACCGGGAGTAGAACATATATAGAAATCGTAACTAGGACTATAGATTTGTTCTTGTAAAATAACAATAGTTCGTGTTTGTCCAGCCAAATTCTGATTCGCTTTCTAGAATATTTTGGATTAAACAGTCGTCATTATATGAAAGTCTTTCAACAAAACGTTTCATTAAATTTAGGGAATACTGTGACAAAGGTGTAATTTTGCTTTCTCTATAAATATATTCATTAGAGTATCGCTTTTTCAATGCGCTAAAATTTCGTCCTAAACACTTGCGGAGAACGTGTCGTTCAAAAATCTCCAAATTTTTCATTGTAAATGCATACAAAAGTACGGGACGTAAACTCACTTTATACAGATAAAGTTTAGTTTGTGTAGACAAAAATTTAATATTAAAAAGATCTGCAAAGGCGCCTTTTATACGATTGGCTCTTTCTAAATTATATAAAGCGTGTTTATTAAACTTCAACAACTTGTTAAAATTAACGCCAAGGTAATTTAAATTTTCTTTAAAATCAATTTTGTTACCATCTAATCTAGTTTCTTACTTTCTGGTACCACTGTATATTTGCATTTACCTGAAGCATTGCGAATGCATATGGCATTACTTTTTGAAACATTGATTTTTATTTCCCATTGCGAATAAAAATTGCTAACTTGATTTAGATGCGTCGAGACATGTTGCAGAGCAACTGATGGAGATTCATCATGAGCATAAAGGAGTGAATCGTCTGCATAAAGTATTCCCTTGGACCCATTTACTTCGTGAGGAAAGTCGTAAATCGAAATGTTGTATAAGTGGGGAGCCAAAATAGAGCCTTGTGGCACCCGCATGACATAGAACCCTCAGATGATACTACATTTCCTATCTGAATACAGAATTTTCTCTCCTCGAGAAAACTCTTGAAAAGTTTAACAATCGAAGGATGAAAACCAATAGAAATCATTTTGTATAAAATACCATTATGAAACGTCTTATCAAAAGCTTTTTCAATATCAAGAGAAACAGCAACTGTGCAGTTGCGTTCTCTTAGATTTTGAATAATGTCGTTGTCAAATTTCAGAAGGGCGTGAACAGTGGAATTGCCTTTCTTGAACCCAAATTGATAATGTGAAATGTATGAATCTTCCAGACCTGCATTCATTTTTCCCTAATAACTTTTTCGAACAGCTTGCCAAGATTGGAAAGTAATGAAATTGGCCTCAAATTTATATTTATTTTTATATTTATTTATATTTACGGTTATAAAATTACTTTATGAAGTGAAAACCAATAAAGCAGAATAATTCATGTTGTGTGTAATTTGCTTTTTCCAAATTTTTATACCCTACACCACAATGTGGCAAAGATGTCAATATTATAAGATAGGAAAAGTCAATTGTGAAAAATTAACTGTAGAGGGAGTTAACCTCTGTTGCTATGATATCATAGCAACATTCTGTTAAACGAAAACTGTTACTCATTGGAATATTGACAAGAAAAACATTAAAACTCAAATTTTACGGCGTTGACTTTTGTTTTTTATTAAATAAAAAGTAAGAAATAGTGAAGAAATAAATTTCAGCCACAAAACACTACGTTAATGTTTTCTGCCGCGAGAAATGGGAATCATAAACGATTGGCATTGCTGTTATCAATTCCAGTGAGTTGTGTAGCCATCTGTAACCAAAATCTGGAACTATTAGCATATGTTTTTGGAAAATGCATTTGTTCGGATCTTTATTGCTATACGTCTTTGAATGTGGCAAAGATGTCAATATTATAAGATAGGAAAAGTCAATTGTGAAAAATTGACTGTAGAGGGAGTTAACCTCTGTTGCTACGATATCATAGCAACATTCTGTTAAACGAAAACTGTTACTCATTGGAATATTGACAAGAAAAACATTAAAACTCAAGTTTGACGGTATTCGCTTTTGATTTTTCAATTGAATGAACAATACAAAAAGAAAAGAAATAAATTTCAGCCACAAAACACGACGTTAATGCTTTCTGCCGCGAGAAATGGGAATCAAAAACGATTGGCATTGCTGTTATCAATTCCAGTGAGTTGTGTAGCCATCTGTAACCAAAATGTGGAACTATTAGCATATGTTTTTGGAAAATGCATTTGTTCGAGTCTTTATTGCTATAGGTCTTTGAATGTGGAAAGGGTGTTATAAGTTTGTTTTCGTAAAAATTCATGTAACACCGCGAAATACTCGTCGGAGACCCCCAATGTGGTATACCAATCTTCATATCTCGGCGAGATAAAGCGATTTTGAGATGTGTGTCCGTCCGTCCGTGTGTCCGTCTGTCCGTATGTCCATTATAAATTGTAATCAAACTCCAGGCCGCAATTATGGACCGATCGTCACGAAATTTGGTATGGAGATCTGTTTCACGTCAGAATAGATCGCTATTTTAATTGGTGATGATCGTGAAATATTTAGCGGGTGAAATGGACCAAAAACATAACTTTTATCCGATTTGGTAGCTGCTCTGTAGGTCGTAATAATAGTCCGATCGCCTCGAAATTTTAAATAATGTAAGAGACTATGACAAAGAAGAAGCTTGCAATTTGATATGGCGATCAGATAATATTTAGATGGTTAAATGGACCACAACTTTTGTGTGAAAATTGTGAAAATTTTTAATATACAGCTTATATCTTTACTCCTGGAAGAGACATTCCAGGCAAGTAAGTTATACTTGGAAGAGGAACGCTAGACCTTTCTATTGATGTCAATTGTGTTGGGGTATATGATAAGATAATAGAGTTACCACCTAATATACCCTGTTTTTTCTTTGTACTGTAATCATAAACACGCTACAGGTGGCAATTATAGGTCAATATTCACGAAATTTTGCACGAGGTAAGACTTTAGGTCGAAGTAAATGCCTATAATTTTGGATGATGATCTGATAATATTTAGCGGGTAAAATGAACCATTAATTTTGTATGAAAAATACCAAAAACATTTTTTTGGTCTATATTTTATTCCACATATGGAAATAGATCTACTGATCTTCCCCCTGATGCAAATTGCAATAACATGTCTGCTAGATAACGGGCCTACTGCTTATTATATAATGGGTTTTGTGTAGAGAACCACATTTGTCCATTCCCAGTTTTTGCATTATTGCAAATTACATGGTGCCCTAACGTTTTGATTGTCCAATTGGATTTTTATACACACATTGCAGCATGGGTCGCTTTGCCACCTTTTTTCAAAAAGATTCCCCAGCCAGGCAAAATCAAATTTTCAACGGTGGCAAAATATCCTTCAGTAAGGTTTGCGACATTTTCTGAGTATTTCAGCCATGTAAAACTTCTCTACAAGTGGTGTCTTAGGACACGCCGCTCAGACTCGGAGATAAGTTGTGAGTCCCATATCATTAAGCGAATATGGATGATATGAACGGTACCAGAATGCACAAAGTTACTTCTTACAATAAAGCTAATTTCCAAGGGTAAAGGTGTAGGATATCACATGGTCGGCCCCGTCCGACTATAGCCTTTTCTTACTTGTTTGTAACTGAATTTGGATTTAAAAAGATCTTAAGGACATAACAAAGGTTCGTTATTGTACAACGTGACGTTTATCTCTTGAATGACACAAATGTGTTTATGTCACAATGTGTCTGATTAAGTCCTTGTAACTCTAAGGCCGCTGTTACCCACTATGTATATACGCGCCTTTTGTCCCCATTACGACACATTTATTTGGCCAAAACATAATCACCACTTAACCTAATCCACATTACCGACTACGAATCGAAGGCCAATAGGCTGAGTGATGACAAATGAAATCACGTGTGAAAGTCAATCGCACAGAAAATGCTCCACTCGCATTCGGGATTGAAATGTCCTTAGAATAGAAATTACGTTTGGCCAATTGAGTGGGAAAATCCTTTGGTTGTTATGACAGGAAATGGGTTTTCATTGTTAGCGATGTTATGAAATCACTTTTCCAGGTTACATAACGAATGCTAGAAATGTTTGACGCTGCTACATGATTAAACGCAAAACATGAGGGAGGATGCTTAGAAAATGTGTGAAATGTAGATATGTTGATGTGTAGCTTTGTATGTGTAACATGTTTATAATGGGATTCAACATCCTTAGGGATCAACATACACTTGGTTTGTATTGAATATGTGCACCAGTTATATAAATAATATTGAAAAAAAGTGTAAATAATATTATTAGCTGATAGCCATTGTAGCTAATGCTATATCTTATTAACAATGATATTGAAAAAAGTAGTAAGTAGTAGGAAAATTAGGACTAATTGTTCGAGTATCTATTCTATGACACCAAGGCGGAAGGTTCCCGTTTTTGCCGCTTCTTGAAAATCGATTGCCACGTGTTGGTAAAATGTTTAGACGTTGGCCAGTAAACAAATAAAAAATCCCGCCACTAGAATATATTCTGAACTAAAATGGAATCATTAGATTTTTTCGAGTAGAAGTTTTTGGTTTTTGGAGCACTGGGAACCTGAAATACCAAATTACAGCTTCTTCTATTAAAAATTGCAGCTAGAATTGTCAAATACCGAAAATCGGGAGATATCTTTATATGGGGTCTATATCAAATCATAGACCAATATAGATAATTTTTGGTGGAGTAGTTTTGTTGCTAAACTACTCAATACGCCTGAAATTGGGAGTAATTGTTATATAGGGGCTATACTAAAACAAGGGCTGTATTGACAATTTTTGGTGGAGAAGTTTTGTGACCACTGGTAACCTTAAATGCCAAATTACAGGTAGTTCGGTCAAAAATCCTCAAAATACCGAAAATCCGAAGGTGTCGTTATATGGGGCTATACCAAATCATGGATCAATGAAGATACTTTTTGGTGGAGAAGTTGTTTGTGATTGTGATTTTTGTGACCACTAGCAATCTCAAATATCAAATTGCAGATAGTTTGGTCAACAAATGTACCTAAAATCCTCAAAACGCTTAAAATCCGGAGTAACTGTGATATGGGGGCTATACCATTTTTGGGGGGCTATGAAAATTTTTGAAGGAGAATTTTGAATTTCTGACCACCTTAAGTGTCAAATTACAGGCACTGCGGTCAAAAATTGCAGAAAAAAAAATCCTCAAAATACCCAAAATCGGACGGCATCGTTGTATGGGGGACTTGCCATAACACACGCAGAAAAAATATTTTTGATTTTGTTGGATCAACAGTATCTATTTTTGTTCCAACAATGTATTCGTTTTGTTCAAGCATTGTAATTATAGTCCAAAAAATACCATCTTTTGCTCCAAAACTAAAAAACAAAAGCAACTTTCGAAATTTCGCAATATTGTAAAAATCTTTAAAAATACCGATGGTAGTAACTACCATAATCACGAATTTTTACAAAAACTATTATCAGCCCAGAAAACCTCTTACTGAAATGTTTGATGTGATTGTGTATAATTCTCATATACACTTTCTACATAACGTTGATATAAATTTCACGTATAATATTATGAGTATTGGCAAACACATGGCCAGGTTTTGCCAGGTTTGTTTAAAAGACAATAAAGTGAATGAAGAAACATAACTACTCCATTATGCTAATCCAAGCACCCATCCCAACACACTATAGGCCCAATGACAGGTTTCTGAGCCAAAAAGTCTGAAAACACCAAGTTTGTGCGTTGGATGTTTTCCTATAGAAAAGTAAGCAAAGCTTAATACCCGAAACAAAGAAATATTGTATGGAACACAATATTTCTCCCAGATGGATTTCGTGAAAAGATATAAAAGAAATAAAACCACAGGCAGAATCAATGTATGAATTTGAACAGAAAGTGGTTCTTCTTTTATTGAATAGAAAGAAAGTTTGTTGGAAATCGATCTTAACGAACGTAACAATGGTTGAATTAGAAGTCATTTGTGTTGAACAAAAAGAAAGTAAGAAAGTCCGAGAAAGCACAGACGACAGAACGCATACATGTATGTGTAGGTGAGCGGTAGTGCGAAGAAAAATAATTACATAGAATGTCAGAAAGCCTGAGTTGCCAGAAGCCAAAAAGGGCATCTATGACACAGGACAAGTCAACAAGTCTATTTTTCAATTCATATATTTGAATAAAGTGGGAACGGAATTAGATTCTTGACACTTTGGACCACTTAATAAGAAAAACATTTCAACCTGACAACGCTTCATGATCACATACAAGACTATCAAATATATTACATCTAACATTGTAAAATTTTATAATATTCAATCCAAAGAAGAACAAAATTTTTCGCTCGACAATTAAACGCCGTTAACATAATTAACGCTTTTATTAAATGGAAAATACGTGGAAAGGTATGCTTAGTAAAATTGTGATTAAGAATTAAAAGAAAAATTGATGCGATAAAGAATTGTTGGCGTAGACATGTGATGAGTTTTTTGTGTAGTTATACCCTACACCACTATGTGGAAAGGGTATTATAAGTTTGTTTTGGGAAAAATTCATGTAACACCGCGAAATATTCGTCGGAGACCCCAAATTTGGTATACCAATCTTCATATCTCGACGAGATAAAGCGATTTTGGGATGTGTGTCCGTCCGTCCGTCTGCCCATTATAAATTGTAAACAGCTCCAGGCCTCAATTATGGACCGATCGTCACGAAATTTTGTATGGAGGTCGGGTTCAGGCCAGAGTAGATCCCTATTCTTATTGGTGATGATCGAGAAATATTTAGCGGGTGAAATGGACCAAAAAATATTATTTTATAACGGCTCTGTAGGTCGCAATAATAGCCCGATCGCCTTGAAATGTTAAATAAGGTAAAAGTATATGACAGAAAAGAAGCTTGCAATTTGGGATGGCGATCAGATAATATTTAGAGGGTTAAATGGACCACAACTTTTGTGTGAACATTGTGAACAATTTTAATATACAGCTTATATCTTTGTTCATGAAAGACACATTCCTCCCTCGTGAGTTATATTTGAAAGACGATCTCTTGACCTTTCCATTGTGTTGGTATATGTGATCCGATAACAGAGTTACAGCCGAATATTTCCAGTTTTTTGTTTGTAGTGTAATCATAAACACGCTAGAGGTACCAATTATAGCTCAATAGTCACGAAATTTTGCACGAGGTAAGAGTTTAGGTCGAAGAAGATGCCTAAAATTGTTGATGATGATCTGATATTATTTAGCGGGTGACATAGACCATTACTTTTGTATGAAAAATATCCAAATATTATTTTTGGTCCATATTTTAATTCCTGGAGGGCACATACCGGCAAAGTAGCCTACATGTGAAAAAATAACTACTGACCTTTCCCCTAATGCAAATTGTAATAATGAGTCTGCTAGATAACGCGCCTACTGCCTTATATATAACGGGTTTTGTGTAGAGAACCACAATTTCCTCCCATGCTACAAGGGATTGTCTCTATCATGACAGAGAAATTTTCAGTTCAGTTGTCCAATTGCATTTTTAGACAAATATTGCAGCACGGGGTCGCCTCGCCACCTATTCTATTCTAGGATTTAGGATAAAGGGGATAAATACAAAATACGACCAAAGATATGTCTCATCGAAATAATGGTTTTGGTCTCCAAGCATATTTGGACAAAATTCTTTGGAGTCGATTTATCCCTGCTCGTTCATCTGTCTCTCTTACTGTCTAGCTGGTTGGTGAGCACGATAAATTTCGAACAGATCTACCGATTCAAACCAAATTTTATACTTCGTAATGTTTTGCCCAAACTTAGTTTAAGTTCCTTCCAGATATAGACCGGGTAAGACCATATCGGCCTACACATTCGGGTGCCTCCAGTACAAAATTCGGAAAAGTGCAATTTAAGAGTCCTCTCGGATCGTTTTGAATTTTTTCAGCAGACCCTTCTTGCGGTCCCTTTACGATTGTGCAATTGCAATGACAAGTCCATACTTCCTGCGATTATGGCCGAAAAGCTCCAAGAATACTTGAAAAAACAAACAAGAAACCTAAATTGGCAAATCCGCAAGATAACTATCAAGGGGATTTTCTGATGGGTCCTAACTTTGCACGTCGTATTATTTCATCCAGTCACAGGACTCGTATCGGATCTATTTGATTTTTTTGAAGAAGGTTCTTTTTTTACGGTCCCCATTGCAACGGTACAATTTTTCTGGGGTAATGTCGGCTCCAGCTAAAATTAGAAATCCGTAAAATATGTAATTCTCAAACTTTTTCAAAATTCAGAAGTTAGCTTACTAAAATTGATTTGGTATAGCACCACATTACGATACCTACAGATTCCATGTATTTTGATACCTACAGATTCCACGTATTTGTGTTTGTTTCGTTTTTTGGTCAGAGGCTGAGGGTATATCACCGTTAGCGCAGCTGATTATTATACTATTTTCTTTGGTGTGTAATTGAATATGAATAATTTTGGGATTTACAAATTTGTTTGCATGCAAATTATTTGAATTTCTATTCATTATTAGTTATTTCTACCGGTATCAAATATATTTTTGATAACACAATATATATTCACAATGAACTATTTTCGAAATACCCTGAAAAGAACACAAAATTACGTGCATTATCAAGCATATGTGAGGTACAAGTGTAAAATTTTTGGACGATGGATCTTCAATAAAGTCACAATTTTCTCAAATAGCAAATATCAGAGACATAGCAAATTGCTTGTATATATATTTATTTATTTTAGTTGTATTCCGAAATTCAAAGATAATTTTAAGATGTAGTAGTAGGAAACTACAATGTTCATATCTGAGAAAAATCAAAAAACAGGAGCGCTTTTAAATAAATCGCGATTCAAGTTGACATTTTTAGGGGTTGTTTAGGTTTTCACGATTTTGCTTAGAAACCGCAAGTCCTACCAAATTGAAACTGAAGAAAATGTTGTAGCTATGAAAATTCTCTACAAGATTGATCTTTACGGTATTTCCGTAGGTTTAACCATTTTTGAGATATTGGAGTTCAAATTGGGACAATGCACTGACTGTATCGCCCCTTATAAAACAATGTCATTAAGGGTACGCCTTAACTAACTTTTAATGAAAACCGCTTACACAGGGGAAGTTTTTGTGAATTCTGAAACGGCAATGTTCATAGATGAGAAAAATCCAAAACAAGAAAAAATCGCTGTAGGGATTTTTAAATAAATCGCGGTCAAAATTCACATTTTTAGGTGTTTTTTAGGTTTTCACGATTTTGCTTGGAAACCGCTAGTCCAATCGAAATGGAGCTAAAGAAAATGTTGTAGCTGTAAAAATTCTCTACAGGATTAGCGTTTATGATTTGTTTTCAGGCTGCACCATTTTTGTGATAAAGAAGCTCAGTTTACATTTTTAGGTTTTTTAGTTAGGGTTTCGCGATTTTGCTTGAAAACGGCAAGTCTTATCGGCATGGGACCTGAGAAAATCTTATAGCTGTGAAAATGCTCTACAAGACTGGCTTATGTAATTTTTCCTAGGTTGTATCATTTTTTTAGATATATAAGTTTAAATTGGGAAATTGCAGTCATGGCATTGTTTTATAAGGAGACGATACAGAATTGAATTAAATTTGAATTGTCCCAATTTCAGCTTCTATATCTTAAAAGTTGTAAAACCTACGAAAATAGGTCAATCTTCCCCGCTCTTCCCACAAAACCACAACATCTTAATAGGCAAAGGACAAAAACAGGTTTTTGCCAGAAAAAAATAATTGTGAATGTAGGGGAAACTAGCAAATTTTGTCATATGGACAAAAATATGAACGGAATTAGTAAAACATTCATACTTTTTTTTCTGTGTAAATGTATATTCACAATTCATTTTTGGGATAAATCGGATACAGCTCTCTTGCCGCCAATTTTTTTATACCTCTGTTTCCGCAAAAACGGTTTTTATGTGTCGGTTTCTTAGCTCAAAAGAAACGATACCCAGAAAACGCGAACAAATCCTTGATATTATCAAAAATATTTTTCGCAAATTTTTAAATTTTTGCAGTACCCATTTCCGCCGTTTAAATTAAATGGATTTTCACGGTCTATGATTCATATATGATCCGAGTCGTCAAAAACTGAAATATCGCGGGGTCCAGAACAATCAAGAGTATGTTGTAAATACTGTACCCAAAAAATATTTTTTTATATAAAATATAACACTTAATTATGGCCTTTGGCAGTGGATTACTGTAATGCTGTCTTCTTCATTGATGCAATGAAATCTCTTCATTAATGCAATGAAACTTCTTCATTGATGCAATAAAACATCTTCATAGATGCAATGAAACTTCTTCATTGATGTAATGAAACCTCTTCATTAATGCAATGAAACCTCTTCATTGATACAATGAAACTTTTTCATTAATGCCATGAAATACTTTCATTAATGTAATGAAATATTTTCACTAATACAATGAAATACTTTTATTAAGGCAATGAAATAATTTCATTAGTGTAATGAAATACTTTCATTAATGCAATGAAGCCCTACGTTGGTTTAAAATCAAATGAATACATAATACTGAACAGAAATAGTTTGCCCAATATTTACATTCTTACTTTTCTAAGTTAAAAACACGAATCGTAAAATGTTTATTCATCCGCACTTGGCGGCGTTATAATGTCAAGTAAAACAATGATGTTGAAAATTTGCTGCTCAACTTAAGCCATCGTTTATTGTTGTGACAGAGAGAAAGGAGGGTTGTTTTGCCTAAATTGTTTTCTGCTTTTTAAACGCACACACGCACATTCACACCACATTGCTGGAACCTACTGCATAACAACAATGAAATAAATAAAAGCAGAACAACTGAGAATAACATACAGAGAGAATAAGTCTTGACACACGGGTAGACGAAATGAGGCAAACCATTTTTAATGGGAATGAATATGTATGTATATCAAAGCCAATCGCTGACAGAAAAGAATTCTTACACAGTTACGTTATTAGTGACGCTTCTGCAAATATTCATGCATAAATATATATGTATGATGTATATGATTCTATACATACAGATGTATGTACGTGGCAGATTTAAAAATGTGTTCTGTTTATGATTGTGGAAAATTTAAAACATTTGTTCAATAAAGAAAAAATAATTAGAAGAAAAATGATAATATAAGGGTGATGTATATCAAATTTTCCGCCATTTTCTTAAAAGATGTTTGCATACTACTTTTTTAGCACTTACTATTTTGTGACCCGGTCTGGGAATCGAACCCTGACATTCAGCGTGCAAGGCGGTTACACATAGCTTATTTCTAGAGGTTGTGGTGCAGGGTATCCCATGGTCGGCCCCGTCCGACTATAGCGTTTGCTTACTTGTTTTTGAAGATGACATCGCCTTTCCTACAAATAGAAAAGTTGGATGAAGGGAATTATGATTCCTGGTATGTACAAATGAAAAGCGTTCTGGTACACAACGAACTTTGGAAATACGCAAATCAAAGTTATAAATGTGAACCGAATTGGACACCAGCCCAAAAGGCACAATGGGAAAGCCGTGATGAAAAGGCTTTAGCAATTATAATGCTCAGCGTCAAAGGCAGTCAGCTGAATTACATAGAAAATGTAAGTATTCTGTTGAGGCATGGAACAAATTAGCCGAGGTATACAAGCCGAAAGGTCCAGTTCAGAAGGTGATGCTCTATAAGAAGCTGATGATTTTCAAGATGGCGGAAAATGAAGACATGGCACAATGTGTAAACAAATTTGAAAATATCAAGGAGAAACTGGCCGATATTGAAATAGAACTACAGGATGAGTTGTTGTCTATCATTCTTCTGTCAAGTTTGCCACCAAGCTTTGAGAATTTCATTGTCGCAATGAAAACACGGGATAAGTTGCCGACATTCTACGATGAAGTTAAACCTATTGAAAGAAGGCGACGTCGTGTAAATGCTAACAACATATTGGAAGCTAGTGGTCTAGTGGTTCGCAGCAAGCATTCGTTTGCCTGCTAAAATTTCTTCGAAATATGTTTAGCAACAATGAATAACGGCAACATGTAGCAACACATTTCACAAAAATATTGCTAGCGATGCTGATGCTATTTGATATTGTCGCTTTAATAAAATAACATCATATTTTGCAGCACACATGATCAACACATATCAGAAAAGAGAATAAGCAACAAAATTTCAACGGCTTAGCCAGTTTTTCAGCAAACAATTAAAAATCACGATATAATTAATTCCACTTTTTCGTTCAAAGGACATGTAAATTTTTGGTGAAGCTGTTCAATATACATACAGTCTGTCGCAAAAGTTAGTATACACCGTTGAAACCAAAATGTATTAGGGATAAAAAGCACATTAACTTATTGAAAACAACAAACAATTAGTTTTATTTGAGAGACACGAAGGTCGTCTTCGGTAATAACAACTAAAAGTGCGCAATATTTGCATACGTTAGCAAATGTAAGGTTCGAATCCAAAAAAGACCAACATTTATATCGCAAAAGTTAGTATACAACGGAGAATCCCCGTGGAACTGTTTAAAAAATTCTTGATATTTTTGAACAAAATGAAACTAAATCTGTACTTAAGATAATAAAGAGTATATTAATTGGTTTTAATGGCAGTTATAGTACTTATAGTGACAAGTCCAACGTACACTGTATCGTAAAATCCACAAAAATTGGTCATCTACAAATACAGCAACTGTAGCGACAAAATTCCGGGTGTTATGTCCTGTTTATGAATTTTAAAGCCATGAAATGCTCAGAAAAGCTCTAAAGTTTCAATATGGGGTGATCTTGATCGAGTTTCGACTTGTCCTTTTGAAAAAAACGGGAATTTCTTGAAGGAAACCCATACTTTTGAGGCCGTTGTCCTTTTGAAACATGTAATAATCCTTAATTCTTACACCTAATGACTTTCATTTTCAGTTAATTTTCTCACAAATTATGTCTCTTTTCACATTCCCACCAAAAATAAATAGTAGGAGAACCTCAAGTTCTGGTGTAAGCCCTACAGTGATACTCCTCCACCACAGAAGGATATGATAGCTAATTTAAAATTTTAATACAGAGCTTTCTCTGCTGTTATAACGCATAGATTGTGCAAAAACGTTCTGAAAAGCTGTGTTCGCTTCACTTAGGACCAAAATACAACTAAATGGATCAGTTAGAAGTAGTTCAGACATTAGTAGAACATTAGACACTGGGGACACGAGAAGAATGTCCGATACGGCTAAAAGGCCGGTAGGTCAGTATAACTGAAGGGCTTACAACGGACCTTGAGGTTCTCCTACTATTTACTTTTGGTGCGAATATGAAAAGGGCCAACATTTGTAAGAAAATTAACTCAAAAGGAAAGCCCTTATGTGTAAGGATTAAGGATTAATACATGCTTCAAAAGGACAATGGCCTCAAAAGTATGGGTTTCCTTCAAGAAAATCCCGTTTTTTCAAACAAGACAAGTCGAAACTCGATCAAGATCACCCCATATTGAAACTTTAGAGCTTTTCTGATCATTTCATGGCTTTAGAATTTATAAACAGGACATAACACTCGGAATTTTGTCGCTACAGTTGTTGTATTTGTAGATGACAAATTTTTGTGGATTTTACGATCCAGTGTACGTTAGACTTGTCACTATAAGTGTCATTAAAACCAATTAATATACTCTTTATGATCTCAAGTGCAGATTTAGTTTCATTTTGTTCAAAAATATCAAGAATTGTTTACACAGTTCCACGAGGATTCTCCGTTGTATACTTACTTTTGCGACATAAATTTTGGTCTTTTTGTGATTCGAACCGTACACTTGCTAATGTATGCAAATATTGCGCACTTTTAATTGTTATTACGGAAGACAACCTTCTTGGCTATCAAATAATACTAATTGTTTGTTGTTTTCAATAAGTTATAGTGATATTTGTCCCTAATACATTTTGGTTTCAACGGTGTATACTAACTTTTGCGACAGACTGTATATATTTTTTTATTAATAATTAGTATTCTTTAGGTTCTACTATATGATGGAGGCATTTTGACATTAAATGACACCTTTTTTATTACTGCGTTGGCAACTCTAATCAAAAAACCACCCTCGGATGCTGATTCGTTCTTACGAATGCACTATAGGTCAAACGGGTCATTTTATTGGCCAAAAGTCTTAAAGTTAAAATAAGTATTTTGTTTAAGTTAATGTATCGTTTTTAGAGTCAGGGAGAAAAATGGAACAACGTGGGCCAAAAAATTAACCCTTTATGGACCAAATACACAACTGGTACCTTAACCCTTTGGGGGCAAAAACTGGAAGGTCTGTTATTTGTCTACAGAATTGAAGGCATCGACGTCCGATAAGTTCAGAAGCTTTTTTGTTGTGTTCCGTTTTAGCTTTAATGTGAATATGCCTTAAAATTATTACCTTGAAAATCCCACAATATGATGTGACATATTTTGACTATAACTGTACATATTTATAAAAGATTTGTAAATAATTTGACTTTGGAACACAGCAGATTGCTGTAGACTCCAATTTGGCTAACATTATTTGGTAAGAGGTTTAACTTCAAAAAAATCAATATTATGAAAAATATGGTAACCTAAAAAAAGTTGTATAATTCTTGTCGAGCAAATTTACGCAAAATCATATAAAATTTTCTGCATTCAGCACGAGTTAATGAACCAATTTAAATTTTCACTTTCATTGCCGAACGTTGCCGAGACTTTAAAAGCGTGCATAATCTCAAAATGTTCTACTTTCTTCGAAAATTCAATGTTAACACCCATTTAATAACTATTTATACACATAAATTATGATAGGAGGGCATTTTTGATAAATATATATCGAATACTTTCTAATCAAATCGTTACTTTTGTTAATATTGTGATTTTGTTTCACCCTGAACGTATACAATTAGACATATTTCGTTAACAAGTTTTTAATGATATTTGGATAATACATATTTGGCAGCTTGCCATGTAACGGTATAATTTCTCATACAAAAACAAAATTTATTTTTATTATAGTTGAATTGTTTCTTACAAGAAAGTAACACAAAATAGGTGAAAATACATAGTGCGAAATCTGACTTTTGGCCAGTAAAATGGGCTGTTTGATCTATAGTGGAATGGTCAGCCGACTGCTAAATATGTAGCGTGGTTGTCGATTATGCCTAACGCAAAAAAGATTAGGCGTAAAAAACGAAATAACCAAAAATGTACAAAAATAAATATTTTTTAGCCGTGTGTGTCAATATTGTGTAGCAGTTGAAGTGCACAGCTAATGCTAATGTTTTTAGATGCTGGCTTTTAAACCCTGGCTAGAGATTGCCGTGAAAAGAAAACCGAAGAATAAAGATCAAGCGCAATGGTAGCTGCATCTAATGGTTTTAAGTCTGATGTTTGGTACGTAGGCAGTCGGGCGACATCCCACATGTGTAATAGCCGAGATTTGTTCACCCAGTTCGAAGAATGAAATGAGAAGATATTTCTGGCGGGTGATAATTTTATAACAGCGATTGGAAAAGGCGAAGTTGTCATTAATGCAGAAAGTGAAGTTCGACTGAAAGAGGTTTTGTATTCTCCGGATCTTCATGGAAACTTCATTTCAATAAGCAAGGCTGTCAAAAAGGATTGCACAGCAATATTTGATTCTATTGGCGTAAAAATAAAGGTTATGATGTTTTTGTTCCCATAAAGGCCAAGAGAGAGCAAAGTTTGTTTGTAGTGACCGAAAAGCGTAATCATCGCTTGAATGCAGCAATAAACAGAGATATGTTATGGCATTATAGATATGGACACCTAAATGTCAACGACCTGGGTTAAATGAGTAAGACAAGTTTGGTGAATGGTATGCAAGTATCGAGAAATATTAAGGATATTAAATGCAAGACGTGTATGGTAAGCAAATACACGTAGCTCCATTCCCTAGTGCATCTGATCACAGATTATTTGAACTAATTCATTCGGACGTGTGCGGTCCGATTAACGTAAATTCTGTAGGCGGTTCCAGATATTTCGTCACTTTTATCGATGACAAATCTAGACGTGTGTTTATATATTTCATGAAGGCAAAGAGCGAAGTCTTTGATAGGTTCAAAATATTCAAGCAGGAATTCGAACGTCAAACCGGCAGAAAAATCAAGATAAACCACCAATTCGATTCTTATCTACGGGAACATGGTATAGTTAGGCAATTGACGGTGGCCTACGCACCACAACAGAATGGGGTTGCCGAAAGGGCGAACCGAAAACTGGTGGAGATGGCCCGCTCCATGTTAATACACGCAAACCTACCGCAATATCTTTGGACTGTGTTAACTGCAGTATATTCGCGAAATCGATCTCCAACAAAGGTTTTATCCGAGAAGATGTGTTCAATACTGCGATAAGAGGTCGGGGAAGACCTAGAATATTACGAGAAGGTAACAGGGGAAGGCCAAAAAAACAATTTAATGTGGTGAGTGGATTATCGACTGAAGTAGGCTTCGTACCTCAAACACATGAAGAAGCAGCGAATTGTGAAAAGTGAGTCAATGGAAGAAAGCAATGCAAGTAGAGGGTGATGCTTTGAGGAAAAGCAAGGCATGGTCATTAGTTGATCTACCGGCTGGAAAGAAAGCTACTGGATGTAAATGGATGTATGCTGTAAAGACAAATAAAGATGGAGAGATAGATAGGTATAAGGCGAGGCTGGTGGCTAAGGGCTGCAGTCAACAATATGGTGTGAATTATAAGGAAACCTTTTCTCCAGTTATAAGGCATTCGAATATAAGATTGTTTATGGGCATAGCTGTACAGAACAAAATGCATTTACGTCAGATGGACGTTGTAAGTATATATTTAAATGGCGATCTGCACGAAGAAGTTTATATGCAACAACCACCAATGTTCGTGAACAGTAAATTTCCATATAAGGTTCTAAGATTAAAGAAGTCGCTTTACGGTCTGAAACAATCGGGCAGAGAATGGAACGCGAAACTTGATACTTGTTTAAAGGAAATCAGATTTACATCATGCAACAATGAGCCCTGCTTGTATAAAATAAAAATAAATGACGAAATGGTTATAGCAGCGGTATATGTAGACGATATTCTAATTGGATGTGCAAACAAGTCGATCCTGGAAAAAGTCAAGCGCGCAATATCTAGTGAATTTGATATCAGCGATAAAGGGCCCGTTCAACATTTTCTTGGAATGGAAATCAATAGAGATGGCGAACCTGGAAATTTAACTGTGAGTAATATGCAGTATATAAGAAACTTATTGAAGAAATATAATATGGAGGAGTGTAAAACGGTATCAATTCCCCTTCCTGGGTTTGAAGCATATCAAACATTAATGGGAGAGCTCATGTATTTAGCGATAACAACTCGTCCGGATATCTTACATGCAGTTGCTAAGCTATCGCAGAGGAATAGCGACTCCCCATATTGATCGTTTTAATGCTGAGAAGAAATTTCAAGTTTAATAAGATATCTGGCTAGAACTATAGAATTGAAGCTGGAATTCAAGTGTGATAAAACTGAAAGGTTATGCGGATGCGGATTGGGGTGGTAACCATTTGGATAGAAAATCATACACCGGATTTTTATTTTACTATGGAGGATGTTTGATTTCGTGGGAATCAAAAAAAAAAAAACAAAGTGTAGTGGCATTAAGTAGCACAGAGGCGGAGTATATTTCGATATCAAACGCTGCACGGGAAGCTGTATACTTGAAAAGATTATTGCATGAAATCGAAGGCGCTGAAGATAAAGCAGTGATTCTTAAATTTGACAATCAAGGTGCTATGAAGTTGCAACAAATCCTGTATTCCACAACCGCAGTTAACATATTGATATTATTCCACTTTACAACTGTTTATTAATGTATGTATGAACATCTTGCATATTAATGGGTTGTATAAATATGGCATCTTGAAATATGTTTTTAAGTGTTTATCAAATATTGGATACCACACAATATCATTCTGCCAGAATCAATCACATTTCGTAACTAGGAATATGATTAATTTAAGAGTTCCGAGGTGTAGATTGGAAAAATCCAAGCAACGTATAGAATACATTGGTGGTACCGTTTATAACAATCTTCCTACCAATTTAAAAACTGTACAACGAATTTCATGTTTTAAATCTGGCTGTAAGAGACACATCTTAGATGATCTTGAATCACTTCTGTTGTAATCATAACAATATATTATACTAGGGGACCCGGCGAACTTCGTCTCGCAGTTTGTTAGGTACATATAACTTTATGGCTTTGGTTCAAACCTATAATACTATTATTGCTATCACCTTGTTCAATGGCAAATATTTCTTTGTTTTGAACTGTTTAGGACGATCTTTGAAGATGCACATTAGACAATTGTACTTTGGACAATTGTCAGTTTGACGAAGACAGAAGGTACTGAGAGGCAAAGTGTTTCTATTTTCCTCGACTCTCTCTTCTGTAAACTGACAATAGCCGCGAAAAAAATTAGGTAACTCTAAATCGGGACTAAGATATATTTTTAAGCAAATAACACGTTTTGCGATGTAAATAAAAATATTTGGTAGCGCAGTTGAAGCAAAATAATTTCATAACGCCCTACTCGTTTCATAATCGATGGTTTTCTGCAATTCTTGTTTCCACCATTGAACACGATATTTCACTAAAGCAATTGAATATGAATTTGAATTTAATGCTGAATATAGCGCTTATTTAAATTTGCGTTTTAATCAATTAACCCATTTTAACCTATTAACCCATTTTGATCCGATCGTTATCAGGTAACCACCTTCGTCTGTTTTTATGTTATTCTGTTTGAAACACATCGAACTAATCATTTGCACATATATTCTTGATCAGGATAAAATTCTAAGACGATCTAGCCATGACGATCTAGCCAATAATTGAGCTAGAGTGCTATATTTTTGCACCCGAGCGTCTTTTTTTCCATAGGTAGGGCAAGTTTGAAGATGGGTTATATCGGAACACTTGTTGGTATAGCCTCCATATAACGCTACCTCCAGATTTTCGGTATTTTGGGGATTTTAACTACATTTTTTGACCGAACTACCTGTAATTTCAAGTTTGTGGTTCCCAGTGGTCACAAAACATCTCCACCAACAACCATCAACATAGGTCCTTGTTTTGGTATAGCCTCCATTTTTGCATTTTGTGGATTTTAATTACATTTCTTGACCGAACTATCTGTAATTTCAGGTTTGGGGTTCCCAGTGGTTCCCAAAGTATATCCACTAAAAACAGTCAAGGTCCGTGTTTTGGTATAGCCCCCATATAGCGGTACCTCCCGATTTTTGGTATTTTGTGTATTTTAGCTAAAATTTTTTATCAAACTACCTGTAATTTGACCGTTGAGGTTTCTAGTTATCACAAAATATCTCCACCAAAAACTGTCAACATAGGTCCATGTTTAGGTATAGCCCCCTATATAACTGTACCTCTTGATTTTCCATATAATGTTCCTTACCGATTGAATACATTTTTATGTTTTTTACCTTATTTAGGTATCAGAGGTCACAAAATATCTTCGTCTAAAATTGTGGACAGGAAAGAATATAATTATTCCGTTTTAGTTCAGAATATTTTATGGTGGAGGGTATAAATAGTTCGGCCCGGCCGAACCTCACGCTTTTTTACTTATTTTTTCTGACTTCTCTATTTAATGTGATCTCCCGAATTCTACTTGCACTGCAAATTCGGTATTAGATGTAATGGCTCTGGTAACATGGACAGAGCTATTCTATTAGTTGCCGTTTTTTGTGTGTTTCGGATGCTTGAAGACTTGTCACACTAACACGTGACTGTTGTCGTATACTTGGTCACCCTATATTTAATTTCGACGTAAATAACATAGTCAAATTAATATCACAAACTAATTAACGATTAATAAGTATTTACCTACTTATGTCGCTGATAAAGAATATTTGTCAGATAATTCGACCAAAAAACCCCAGTACCTCCGATTTCTTGTTTTTTTTTTCTAATTTTGACTATCATCCTTTTTTCGAAAGATATACATACAGTGTACCAACAGTACCAATGTACATATGTATGTTTGTATGTATGTATTTGGCCGTTTGTAATTGCCTTTTTTGTATCATGACAGAATCTAAACAGTATCAAAATATATGTGTTACAGCTTAAATATTATAGCGCATACATCGGAAGTTTATCTTTCGAAGATGTTTTTAACTACGGTTTAAAAGTGTACATATATGCCACAACTTCACTTCCAATGAAATTACCTCGGAGCTCTTGATGTTTCAATTAACCCACCAATTTTGTGGATTTGTACCTTTTTCCTCAAAACTGTGGAAATAACTTTTGGCATTATCATCTTAGTCTTTTCAATCGAAACCACCACTAATCTTTACAAACTCTAAACTAAGCCCTTTTAACCATTTTCGCTGTTATTTCCTAAAAAGACGCTGGAAAATAAATGAAAATCGATTTGATTATGAATAAAAAATTCTATACAACTTTCAAAAATTGACAAAGGCGTACAATGGACCCTCACAGTAGGTGCAAATACAATTTTCGCCAAAAACTGTCCAAATAAGTGCCAAGATTTACTCCAAACGCGAAGCTCGATAGATATTTGTGGAAAAATTGACTTTATTGAAAAAATATTTTTGCAAATTTTTCGCGATTTTTTTAGGTTTTATCCTTTTCTGCCATGAGACCATTCCGAATTGGTACGAATTGTCAAAATCTGTTCAGCCGTTCTTGAGTTATAAGCGTAGTAACTAACATCATCATTTTTTTATATATATAGATTCAAATATTTTTTATTTAATTAAAGTTTAATGTAGCACAATATATACTTGTATTATAATTTGCTAACTCGTCCCACTTATGCCTCCTGGCGCGGGACTCTATTTGTATTGAATGTAATGAATTTGTACTATAATAAATAAATAAAAAAAAGTATCATCATATTCGCGAGGAAATCAAAAAAGGCAAATTGAACTAAAATATCTCCACACTAATGAAATGATAGCGGATATTTGTACAAAGAATTTGCGAAATGTAAACATAAGAAATTTGTAGAACTAATGAATTTGAAGTAATATGTATTATTAAGATATTCGGTTTGAGGGAAAGTTTTAAAAATAAACTTAGTAATTTGTTCAAACCTAATATTTGTACCTAGTAGGCTTTGGTTTTTACATTGTATGTTTATGTTGCCTACGAACTATTTTGTGTTTTTATTCTTGTAATAAACTTCTGAACTGGAAAAAACATTTGTGTTTGCTGTCATTATTTTAACACAAATAAATGTAAAATATGTTTCTAAAAATGTCTGACCTTGTGGATCGCAAAAAGGGTTTAGAGTCACTCCGATTCATCACCCTCGTTATAGTCCTCGTCAGAGTCCATCATATCAGCATTCATACAAACTGGAGGGGATATAAGAAGTTCTAACGCTTCTTTTGGAAAATGGTGCATTTGCTTTTTGTGTAACTTTGTTGTTCCACTTATAACTTGGTCCGAACTTAAAAGGAAACTATTTAATATATCGCGATTGCATTCCTCGCGACTGCATCTTGGGGAAATTTTTTCTCTGTAATTTTTAAAATCCTTGTTGCGAGCTTCTTGTGCTTCCTCCGATAACTGACCTATCGGCAGTAAGGCATGTGAAATTATCTCTGCTCCATGTATAAAAAAATTATGTAAAGTAGGAGGCATACGGAACCAAGGATATTGATTTACAAACATTATGGCTTTGTTATAAGAGAATTCTCTGAAGCTCTCAATATTAATATCATATACTGAAGATACGACAATTACTATTATATGCATTTTTTGTACCTCAAAATTATAGGAAACAAATTCCACTGTTGGTCCTAGCTCTATGGAACCAACTTCCACTGTTGGTCCTACCTCTATGTCTTTTAGGTGTTTACTGCCATACCCACATTTGCTGATTCTCCTTCGATCATCTTAAAGATATCAGTTACTTCCTTTACTGATCGTCCCATGATGTCAATGTCATCAGCATAAGAAAGTAACATGTGGATGTTACTGTATATTGTGCCATTTCGTTTGACATTTGCATCTCGTATAACCTTTTCCAGAAGCATGTTGAACAGTTCTCACGAAAGGCTGTCTCCTTGTCTGAAACCTCTTTTGGTACTGAATTGTTCGGAGAGATTCTATCCTATTTTAGTTGAGGACCTAGTATCAGTTAAAGTCATCTTACAAAGCCGAATGAACTTTGCGGGGATACCAAATTCAGACATGGCTTGGAATACCTTTGGGCGTAGGGAGCTGTCGAAGGCTGCCTTATTATCGACAAAAAGGTGGTAGGCGTCGATCTGCATATCTTGCGTTCTCTACAGGATTTGCCGCAAGATAAATATTTGGACAATAGTGGACTTTGCAGGTCTAAAGCCGCATTGGTATGGTCTAATTATTTTATTCACCGTAGGCTTTAGTCGTTCGCACAATATTCCTGACACTATCTTGTAGGCAATAGGAAGAAGACTTATGCCCCTATAGTTAGAGCATACAGTCTTCCAATCGTCGGGGACGCGTTCTTCTGTCAAATGGTGCTAACTAGCTGATGCATACACCTTATCACCGTCGAACTGCTCGGCGAGTAAGCCATCGGCTCCTGCTGCCTTATTATTCTTTAGCCGGTTTATTGCTCACTTTACATAATCTTGACTGGGCGGTATACATTCAATACCATCTTCTGGGACTGGATCTGTGGTATCTTCGTCGTCTTCACTACTATTGGACACCAAGAGTCTGGAAAAATGTTCTTCCCATATCCTGAGCACACTATCTGTATCAGTTACCATATTACCTTGCTGGTCTCTACAGGGGGATGTATATGCACCAAAGCCATCAGTTTGATGTTTTACTCTGTTTCCTTCGGAAAAGTCTTTCCTATCTCCTTTTCTCCCGATACCTCTCTCGTGCGATACGCGTTGCTACTGATTTTAGAGTAGCCCTATATGCCGCATTTTTCTCTTCGGTAGTAGCACGACACTCCTGGTCATACCATGCATTCTTCGGTGGAGGTCTCGGTTATCCAAGTATGGATTTTGCGGCTGTTTGCATGAAATGGGCAATACTTTGCCATTGTGCTGACATGTTATCGGGACGAGGAGTGCTTTGATTAACCAATTGGGTCAGTTGAGTGGAAAATGCAGTGGCTATCTGTTACAATTGCAAGTTACCGATGTCTACTTTATTCGCTATGTTTAACCGGGTACGTACCTTTGTTGCAACAATACAGTGGTCCGAGGCTATGTTTGATCCTCGGAACGAACGTACATCCAACACGCTCGATGAATTTATCCCATCTATCTAAACGTGATCAATTTGATTTCTTGTTTTCTTATCCGGAGACAGTCAGGTGCCCTAATAAATGTCGAGATGCTTAAATCTGGTGCTACTAACTACCATGTTTTTTGCTGCAGCAAAGTCTATCAGCCTCGTTGCCAGATGTTTCACTGTGCAGACTGAATTTCCCGACTGTTGGGACAAAGATACTCTCCTTTCCAATTTTGGCATTAAAATCGCCTAGAATATATTTAAGGTTATGGGCAGGACAACGGTCGTATGTTTCTTTTAAGCGCTCATAGAATATATCTTTGGTATGTTCGTCTTTGTCTTCGGTAGGACATGCGCGCATATAAAGCTAATGTTGAAGAATTTTGCTTTTATCCGTGTTGCAGCAAGCCTTTCATTCACTGGAGTGAAGCTGGAAACCAGATGTTTTAACTTCCGACTAACTACAAATTCGCAGTCAAATTCATGCTTTGTGTCATGGCAGCTATAATACAGTGAGTCACCTTTAGGTGTTGTTGTGACGCTTTCCCAATCCATCGTATTTCCAGTATGGCAGTAATGTTGGCCTTGTACTTATAATTTTTTTTTCCAAAGACGAACGATATTTATTTTGGTAAAAATTGGTTCAGATTTGGATAAAATCATATATGTCCAATTTTGATTAAATTTGAGACGTATGATGGAATATGGTCTAGAAATAAATGTGCCAAATTATATAGAAATCGGTTCAGATTTGGATATAGCTTCCATATACACATAACTTCGGCCGATTTCATGGATTTGATGCACCAAACACGCCATATACATATATCCGATTTGAAATTTGGAATGTGTGACGGAATTTAGTCTAGAAATAATTGTACAAAATCCCATATATATTTTCGCCCGATTTTAAGTATGTGATGCACCAAACACGCTTTATATGTCCAATTTTGACTAAATATATACACTATATCTGTCCAATTATGACAATATTTACAACTTGTAGCGGAATTTTGTCTAAAATATTCTCCTAGGGTAGGCCATATCTTTATGAACAAATACATACAAATGCCTTGAACCAAACATTTTAGCTTTCTTACGAAAAATGTACATTCCTTTCTCCTAAGGTAATTGCCGGATTATCACATAAAACGGCAGACGTATCCTTCTAAACCACTTTGGGCGATTTTAGTTTTTGGTCAAAATACCCTACATTTTGTCATATTTTGAGGTGCTAATAGTTTCCTATCCACATTTCTCTTTAAGGTATAAAATTGATATACATATGCTAGTATATTGTATTTTTCTTATTCGATTTGAGTGAAGACATTTATTTCATTGCTTACCGTACATCATAGGGTCAAATGCAAGAAAAAGAGTGTGTTTAGTCCGCACTATAGGGACTTGGGGGGAATAAGTGTAACAAAGACTTCCCAATGGAGCCAGTACGTGTGGCCGTCGGTCACAATGAAAAGAAATATGAAAATAAAACACGATAGTTTTTAGTAAAAGGTTGGCTCAATTGCCGTATTTATTTATGGTAAACGATATTACCTTTTCTAATTAATGTACAACAATCACTCATACTATTACAGGGGTGTAATACATGGGTATGAAGAGATTCCACGATTACATCTATACAATTCATATGTTCAATTTAAATGAAATAATCAATTCTAACTTAAACAGAGTGCATCACGCCTAACTCTAGAGTTCGATTCACGAGAAATCTGTTTTTATTCTCAAAATGTCCATTGATATGAAATCTTTATAAGGAATTACAAATTTGATAAATATCACATTACATACTTAGGTGTAGTATACAAATATCCATACCTATTTAAAAATTGAACATATACATGGATGTCACTAAAGGCCTTTAAACATTCTGTGCATATAGAGCTCCTTGTATACATACATACATATGTTTGTATGCGTCGCAAAGCAAATAGGCGAACACATAAAACAACCGTAGAAAAAATTCCCTAAGTAAATACAGGAAATAAACTAGACACGTCAATGAATACGCCATCATAAAAAAACGGAAACATAACAAACAGGAAGACGCACTTCATATTGCTGAAGCAAACCAAACAAACTTTGTTTGTTATCGCAGGAATTCGTGGACGGGTATGGCGAGTTTATTTTCCCTCTTGTCTACTACTTTCATGTCATATCTAGAAAATGGTTGTTGCTTGTGCCGAACATGAAATACAAATTTCCGTCTGTCGAACATAAACCAACAATCTAATATTCAACAGTTGTGAAAAAAGAGGAAACATTCAGAGGCTAGGGGGAGAAAAAATTATTGGTCACGCACTTTATGTGTGACGGTAATAAAAATGGAATACGAGTAGGTTTGTAGTGAATTTTGTAACTGCAGTAATCCTGAACAAAAGTAAAGGTGTTATTGCGAGTGGGAGAGGTTTGAGTTGCGAGCAGAGAAAATGTGATTAACAAGAAATTACTTATACAACAAATGGAAAAATTAGGTCAGGTAATATTAAAACATATTTCTTGGCTATCTTTTGTAAAATAAGTATATAATATATATAAAAAATTTAAGTAACAGAGTTTTATTTATAAATGCGTTTCAAAGTAGAAAATAATTTTTCATGATGGAATCTCTCAAATAAAACGCATGCATTTGAATTAAAAATTGTGACAATATTGAAAGGCAAGCGTTTTATTTGAGAGATTCCATCATGAAAAATTATTTTCTACTTTTAAGTGCATTTATAAATAAAACACTGTTACTTATTTTTTTTTAATTATATACTTATTTTCTAGTTTTTAGTGCATTTAAAAATAGAACACTGAAACGTATTAATTTTTTAATTATTTAAAATTTTTTTTTTTTTGTAAATACATTTTTAAGATTTTCAATTTTATTTGTATATGGTAAATTTCAAATTTCCTTTTCAATACCATTAAAAAAAATTCAATTTTTTTGCGAGCACATCCGCAATTTTTGGTTCTTACGTTAAGAAAAAAAAATTGTGGTTCCAAATATGTTCGCGTTCACAAAATTGGATGCTGCACTCAAAAGAAAATATTTAAAAATTCCCTTTGGGTTGTAATAAAAAAATGTATACATAAATCGTTAACAGAATTTGATATCTATCCGTAGATGCTAAAATATTTCAAAATTTTATTTTTATTTTCGCGGAAAATAAAAAAAATAATGAAGAAATCTTGGGGTAAATTTTATTTATTCTAATTCAGAGTCCATAAAAATCTCTAAAAAATAAATTAAAAATACGTACAGAATCTAGACAACGCATAGACAAATGTGAGACCAAAATTATAAAGATTGGGTTCATTGCATGCATATTACAGCAACAACAAAAGACGAAAACTTATTGTTGAAATTTATTTCAAAAATATATATTTTGGTTTAATGCGAAAAATTGGAGAAATATTTTTGGGAGTTATTCTACTATTTCGCTAATTTTCCATACAAAACCTGAAGTATTTTGCTAAAACTATTACAAGGAAAAAAAAATTGCCATCGTGAAAGTATATTTGCTTTTTGCGATAAGCAATAGAAATAAGTAGTAGAGCGTAATAATGGAATTACAACCAAAGAAAAAACACAAAAATTAAAAAGCGTGTAATTCTCGAATACGTTTAAATCAGTTGAGGTGCATGTGCTTTTCGGATACAGGGAGTCCATGTCTATCAATATGCATGGATTTTCCCATGTTTTATTCAGCGGCCAAAGTGTGCCATCAGTTGCATCTTACTATTCAAAAAACCTTCAAGTGGGCAAAAATATAAGGTGCATCCGATTATAGGGTGCATCCGATTTCAGTGGCCGCCTATTAAAAATACGTCAATATAAATTATTTTAGACAGATTAGTCAAGAACTGCGGATGTGCCACCACATTCTATTTTGGGATAAATAGGGATATTACTCCCGAATCTTTGTAATTTGTAACACACCTTTTTGGTAAATATAACAATCGCGTATAAAGTATTACATTTATGTAAAAATAATCAAAGAAAATCGCGGTTCAATTCGCGGAATTGTCAAAATATATTTTTGCAGATTTTCCTACTTTCAAGGTATCTATATCCGGCGTTTTAGTGGATGGATTCGAACGCGGAAGGGCTTATTAGATCCGACATGTAAAAAAAACTAAAATCACGCGGGGTTCAAGGATACCTGTACGACAGTTGTAAATTTTAACGCCAAAAAATAGTTTTTTCAGAAAATTTACGCACCAAATTTTTGCCTTTGGACTCCTATAACTAGGAAGCTGTACGGAGCACACTCATGAGATATACATGGAACGACGTGGAATCGCGAGTTCTACAATCATATATACTAGTTTCGATTATTATCTAGTTGCACCCTATAATTATAAGAAAAATTCGAAAAACACTGAAATCAAAACTTCAAAATGTCAGCATCGATTTTAGGGGGATGCAGTGTATATATCGAAAAGTCAAACACTAGAACCATGTTACCCAAGGGGAATTCTTTAGTTCTCTTTTTGAGCATAGGTTTGAGTTTTGCGTGGTTTGGCCAGAAATCAAGAAAGAACACAAAACAACTTGTTTAATTCAACACATTTTTCCCATTTTTTTATATTACCACCAACGCAGCTTCCACGAAAATTATTTGTTATGGTCTATATTATGAGATCGCGGCTAAAACACTTCAATTAATGTAAATATATTCATATTTTATAAAATATATTATCAGTTCGCGACTTATTAAATGGTAAACCTCAACTTCAACGATTGTAAAACTTTTTTGAATATTACCATATACTTGAGATTATAAACGATATTTAATGATAGGCTTACATTTATTAATTAAATGCGTAATGTTAGTAAAAATTTATTTTGGTTGGTAGTTTCTCATCCTGTTGATTTCAGTTAACGCTTCGTTTTAGCATGGCTTCTTTCCTGTTAGTTTCCAGCAAACCAATTCTTCTATTCTTAATCCATTCAGCGATCTTACACGACTCAATGCCACATATGCTTGCCCTTCTTCGAAAAGCTTGGATCCTAGATACACCACTGCGTAGTCCACAGTTGACCCTTGTAATTTATGAACAGTTGAGGCCCATGATAGTATCAGTGGAAGCATTCTTCTTTCAGCAGTTCCGTAACTGAACTTAGCAGAAAATAGTATTGTTTTTGGCTGAATCACATGTGTACCAATTCTATTATTATTATCATTATTATTATTTTTAACTATTATTTTTAACTTTTTATACCCTACACCACTATGTGGGGAGGGTATTATAAGATGGTTTTGGCCAAAAAGTTTGTAACGCATCGAAATAATGGTCGTATATATACCAAAATGAATGTCTCGACGAGCTGAGTCGATCTGGCTATGTGTGTCCGTCCGTCAGTCCGTCCGTCTGTCCGTCTGTCCATCTAAACCTTGTAATCACGCTACAGGTCGCAATTTTGATCGGATCGACACGAAATTTTGGATGTTGATGGGGGTCCCGGAGGGGAAGAAGCCTATTGATTTTGGTGATGGTCGGATAATATTTAGGGGTCGGAATGGGCAAAAAACTTATGTGGATAAAAAGACAACGTTTTTTTCCAAAGCGAATACCTCAGCTTCTATACGGGGTATACCAAAACCAAAAACTGACAATAAAAGTAGAAAATATCGCCTTTCTAATGATGTAAAGCAGGTTCTCGTAGGTGATCAAAGAACGAAGATATCACAATAGTCGCAAATAAAACCCAAATTTTCCTTTTTGCAATTTTAATTATAATGACGAATATCACAGCTTTGGTTGGGGACTTTCCAAAAGCAAAGCCTGGCTGTGAAAGTAGAAGATCCCATCTTTACAGTGATGCAAAGTAGGTTGGCGTAGGTGGCCACATAACGGAGATATCGCAATAGTCGGCAATACATCCCATTTTTTAATTTTTTTGTAGTCACGCTACAGGTCGCAATTTTAATCGGATCGTCATTTTAATCATCGAAATTTTGGGGGCTAATGGGGATCCTACAGAGAAAGAAGCCTATTGATTTTGGTGATGGTAGGATAATATTCAGAGGTCGGAATGGGCAAAAAACTTATTTGGAGAAAGTCAACGTTTTATTTCAAAGCGAATATCTCTGCTTCTCATCAAAAGCAAAACCTGCTGATGAAAGTAGAAAATATCACCTTTGCAACGATGTTACGTAGGTTGTCGTAGGTGGTCAAACAACGAATCCGCTAATAGAAGCCGCTAATAGAACACAACTTTTCATTTTTGCGATTTTAATAATAATGACGAATATCACAGCTTTGGTTCCGGACCTTCCAAAAGCAAAGTCTGACAATGAAAGTAAAAAATCCCATCATTACAATGATGTAAAGCAGGTTGGCGTAGGAATCCAAATAACGGAGATATCGCAATAGTCGGTAATACATCCCATTTTTCCACTTTTTTGGAAATCACGCTACAGGTCGCAATTTTAATTGGATCGTCACGAAATTTTGGGTGTTATTGAGGGTCCCACAGAGGAAAAAACCTTTTGATTTTTGATAATGGTCGGATATTATTCAGGGGTCGGAATGTGACAAAAAAAATATTTGGCAAAAAGGTCAACGTTTTATTTCAAAGTTTATATCTCCCTTCTGTAGGAGGTATATCGAAAGCAAAACCTGGCAAGGAAAGTAGAAAATATCACCTTTACAACGATGTGAAGTAGGTTGTCATAGATGGTCAAACAACAGAGATATCGCAATAGTCGGTAATGCATCCATTTTCCATTTTTGTGCAATCACACTACGAAATTTTGATCGGATCCTCACGAAATTTTGGGGGTTGATGGGGGTCTAACACAGAAAGAAGCCTATTGATGGTTGGCATACATCCCACTTTTCCATTTTTTTATTTGGGTTGTACTGTCGATGCACTTAAATGCGTTTCAAAAAAATTGACCTGTGTTAATGAAGACATTCAGAGCAAAGGCGCTAAGCTATCCCAATTTTAATATTTTGAATTTTATTAGTCAAAAGCTTATGAACAGGGGTAGTGGTGTAGGGTATCACATAGTCGGCCCCGACCCGACTATAGCCTTGGCTCACTTGTTAGTAAATACTTTTTTGACCACTGAGAACAAAATTAAAGTCAATTTAGGCCGAAAATTTAGATAAAAACTTTAAAATGCCTGAAATCGTGTAGTACCGTTATATAAAGGCTATACCAAAACCTGGACTTAGGTCCATAATTTATGTTGGGGAAGTTCCTGTAACATTGGGGACTACAAATGCCAAGTTACAGCCAATTCGGCCTCAAAATGAAGATAAAATCCTCATAATACTTGTAATCGGGTGGTACCACTAAAAGGGGCTGTACCAAAATCTGGATCTATGTTCACAATTTTTGTTGGGGATATGTCTGTATCATTGGAAATGCCAAATGACAGCTAATTCGGGCAAAAATAAAGATAAAATCCTCAAAATACCTGAAATCGGGTGGTGCAAAGTTTCAGTTCGTTTGGTCAACTGCAACTGTGTGGAAAATGATTTGCCAGAGTTGAAATGCAATTTAAATAAAACACCGTTAAGACACTGTAAAATGGACCAATCTTTGTTTTTTTTTCGATTGGTCAACTACAACTGTGTGAAAAATGAGTTACCAGATTTGAAAAGCAGATTAGATAAAAAACTGTAAAACAGTGTAAAAAGTGACCAATATTGGTTTCGATTTCGTATTCATGTATTGCCATCCATATCTGAAAAGTGTGCAAAGTTTTAGTTCGCTTGGTCAATTACAACTGTGTTAAAATGGGTTACCAGATTTGAAAAGCATGTAAAATTGAACACTGTACAAGACTGTAAAAATGGACCAATATTGGTTTTGATTTCATATTCATGTATTGTCACACAAATCTGAAAAGTTTGCAAAGTTTTAGTTCGATTGGCCAACTGCAACTGTGTAAAAAATGAGTTACCAGATTTTAAAAGCAAAATACCGGAAATCTGGTGGTACCGTTATATGGGGGCTATAGGAAAAAATGGACCCATATTGATTTTGGTTTCATATTCACGTATTGTCACCTAAATCTGAAAAGTGTGCAAAGTTTTACTTTGATTGGTCAACTGTAACCGTTTTAAAAATCAGTTACCAGATTTGAAAAGGGAGTTAAGTTAAGACACCGTAAAACACTATAAGAATGGACAAGTATTGGTTTTGATTTCATATTCATGTATTGCCATCCAATTTTGAAATGTGTGCAAATTTTAAGTTCGATTGGTCAACTGCATCAGTGTGAAAAATTAGTTACCAGATTTGATAAGCAAATTAGATAAAACACTGTAAAATAGTCTAAAAATGGACCAATATTGGTTTTGATTTCATATTCGTGTATTGTCATCCAAATCTGAAAAGTGTGCAAAGTTTTAGTTCGATTGGTCAACTGCAACCGTGAGTGTTACACCATGAAACATTCTGAACTAATATGGAATAGATAATTTTCTTTCTGTTACGAAAGTACCATTGCCCACAATTTTAGGCGAATTTGTTTGACCACTTCGTAAACCAATTACCTACACGCAGAAAAATTTATGTTAGAAATATGTTTGGATCCAAACAAATATATGTTTGGGACCGGTTGCAAACAAATATATGTTTGGATCCAAACATAATATGTTTGGGTCCAAACAAATATATGTTTGCAACATTTTGTAACATATCTCAATTTGATATGTTTGGGTAAAACATACTTTTTATGTTAGAACATTTTTTTAATGGGTGGAGAGAGGATGTTTGTCAACGAGAGTAATAACAGTGCTCTCGCGGCTGTGGGTATTGTATAATAGAAGACGTAGAAGCGAAGAAGGGGGCTTTGGTGGCATGTGTGCGTCAAACTCGTGTGTTTCTTGTTTTGTTGTTGTTAACCACCTTAGAAGAAGAAAAGAAGAAATGATATGAATTATATTTTTTTCTTTCTTCAGTGTTTTAGTTGCCTTTGTAGAGTCAAGACGGTAAAGTGAGTGAATAAATCAGTGTTTTGTGTTTTCTTAAAGAAATTGTGCTTTTTAGTAAATTAAATGCTCAATACAATTTATAATTGAATCAATAAGGCGAATGGAAATATTTTATTGGACAAGGAAGAAATCGCATTTAATATTGGTGATTACATACATACTTATTTGACTTATTTATTTGAAATATGGCATATCCATATTTATTTCTTACATTACATATTCATTTGATTCTAGATGCCGATTCTCCGCTGATGATTTCAACTATGAGGACAATTTGTTTTATTTCACAACTAAGGAGAAGCGTTCAACTACGTTTCTATATATTTTTCCTTTTTAAAAGTGTGACTATTTACAAATTATTTCAATCAGTTTTTCTTCTATTAAAGTGTGTTATATATTTCTTTGGAATTTTGTATGTACCTATGTGTTTGTTGTTCTTTTGCCTTTCAATAAAAAAACCACAACATTTGTGTGTAAGTTAGACCTACGGGAGTTAAGGTCTTATAAAAAAAAAATTTAAGATCGTCTAGATCTTTGACGCGGCACTTTGTCCAAAAGGACCGCGGACCCTTTTTTACCGAAGTTCGATTATCAAAATTGAACTTTTACTAGTGAAACTTGTCGAAAGTTTCACCACTCCCGTTATCGAATTAAAAAAACACTGTTTGGTTATTTTAAACGACTTTATTGATTGACGGTTAGTAAAAGAGTCAGTGTTAAAATTATTTTACAATCATCAAGTAGAATAAAAATGCTTACTTATTTGTTACTTTGAATTTCCTTGAAATCATGCCACTCAGCTTTTAATGAGTTGTTGTTACCAAAAAGAAATTCTAGAAATTTGGTCTACACGCGTCAAGCATTGCATTAGTTGACGAAGTCAACTACCGGATGTTGTATTTTTTGGTTTTAATGCAATAATCGGACAGACGAAATGTCTGCAAGCAGTTTCATTAAGTTGGCTACTTTTGCAACGAAAATCGTTTTGAGTTTATTAAAATAATCAATTGGAATTTAATGTTGGGAAATATTTGGGACAGACGAATGTCTGCAATTCAGTTTATTTGGAATTGAGTTAACAGAACTATTGCAACGGAAATTGTTTTGAGTTTATTAAAATAATTCATTGGAATTGAATGTTGGGAATATTTGGGACAGACGAATGTCTGCAATTCAGTTTAATTGGAATTGGGTTAACAGAATTTGCAACTTTATTGTTGCTTAGCTGGGAATTATTCTTTAATGAAATTATGTTTTATTGGGTAAACAACATATTATGTGTTAAATCCTCCCCCTTTAAAAACGATTGTCCCCAATCGTTAAAAATATGGTAGGTCATCCACCTTCTGTGGCCCTGGTACCTGCACTTTGTTTTGAGTGATTGGGATTTGTGTTAATCCGTGACTAGGGGCAATTGTATGAAAGACTACGTTTTGTCTTTTCTTCGTGAAAAACCCAATTATTAATAGACATATAGCAAAAATTAAAAATATAGAAAAAATGGTATATTTGGTAACAACTGCTTCTGACTTGAGTTCATGGATGGACTTAGTGTTATTAATATGCAAATGGTTTAACATTTCCAAGGATAAAAGATTTATGAATTCATCTTCGACTGGCGTTTGTTGTATTGCTGGAGGGTTAATTTTTGAAAATGGAGCTGGTAAATTTTTGTACAATTTGTCATTAATACGTAGCGTTACATTGTGGAATTCTATCAAAAATGTTCCGTTTAAAGTTTTATTATTTAATGTTCCACTAAAATCATTAAAAAAAATAATACCGGGTGAAATATTTTCTATCTGAGGAATATGATACCCGTTAGTTATTGGACAAGATGAATTTGATCCGTGTAGTAACGGTGGGATGCAAGTATCGTTGGATATGTTTACTAATTGATCATTCTGACAAAATTTTACATCTTTTGTTACTACGCATTTACTTTTTACGCCAAATACACTATTATTATTTTTTATAATTTCATTAAATTCAGTACTTATGATTCTATTATTTCTCTTTACAGGTTTGATTAAAAAATTATGGAATATTTCTTTGCTAGTTAGAGGGATTGCAATAATATATAAAAGTTTTTTCTGATTGTACAATACTTTAATTTTTGCAAATTCTAGGGCTTATTCTATTGATGTAATAATAATATTATCTTCTTTTATTTTTTCGAATGCAATTTTCATTTCTTCTTTATTTAACAAAAATGAATTTACAATGTTTTGTTTTGCCCATTGCATTGCGAATTTAATATTAGTTAGTTCTTCTTTTGTGAATCTAAGTTTTATCTGCATGCTGAGTGCAGCTTCGTTTACATAGTTAGTATCTTGTTTTATTACTTTTGTTATTTGATTTGTAATTTGGGTAAGGTTTTGTAATCTCTCTGTGAAAATATCATTTATGATTATTTGTTGATTATTATTTCGGATTGTTTGGTCTAAATCATTTTTAATCAATTCAAAATCGTCGTGATCTGGAGATCCCGCAATATATTTCCAGGCTGTGCCTATCATATTAATGGCTCTTTTATTCCTATATGTTTCTACTGGTTCTATGGATTGGAGGATACCGTGTATTTGGGATATTTCGTGCGTTAGGAGTGGGAAAAAAGGATTGGATTTAGGTATGGCTTGCGTTATTTTCCATTGTATGTCATTAACGAGGTTCCTGTATCTGTCTATGTCTATGATGTGGATAATGTTAAATGTTCCATCTTGTACCTTAGCGAGTCCATTGTGAATAGGTACAAGGTATGACTGTGTGAAGTTAAAAACATGCATGTTGGTTTCTGAAGAGGTGCAAAGTAATGCTAGGGTTCTGTAAAAAGAAATATAAAGACGGTCTCAGTTTTTAATGTTACTTTTATGTACTACTCTTCCTGATTTTGTAAGAATAGTTATAGAATGATTTTCTTTTACTACCTCTTTTTTAAATCTTGGAGACAATTTGGTCCCTAAACGCTTATGGATTTTACATAAATTTCGTCACCTGGGTCAAATTGTTTTATTGGTTCCCGTTTTTTATTATGGGTTTTAAGGTCAGTTTCCTGTTTGTCTCGTAATCTTTGGACATTATCTTGTCTTGCTTTATCATACATCTCGGGGTCTATGCTGATTCGTCGTCCGAAAAATACATCGAGTGGTCTTTGTCCTGTTGTGCTATGTATTGTATAATTGTATTCATAAATTGCTCTGTCCAATAGTTCAAGAAACGTAGGGTATGTCCGTTCAGTTCGAAGGCAACGCCTAATTTCAGCTAGGGTTGAGTGAAATCGCTCAACCTGACCGTTCACGACACTCGCGTATGGTGGAACTTTGTAAATTTCTATTTTCAATTGGTCTTGTAACATAAAAATTATTGATGCCGAATTAAAGGATTTCTCATTATCAAAAACTATAATTTTTGGAACACCGAATAAAAATACTAATTCTCGTAAAGGTTCTCTTATATCTTCAATGGCCCTTGATTTAATAATTCTGCCCTGCGCGTATTTTGAAAATTTATCCAATGCTGCGAGGACAAGCTTATTCTCCGTTTTAAAAATATCAATATGGAGGATTTCTCCAGGATAGGAAGGTATTGGTGTTTCCCTTAGTTCAGGCTTCGGTGGATGCCTGTCGTATTTGTTTTCTTTGCAAACGGTGCATTGCTTGACAATCCTGTTAATTTTATTGTTCATGCTGGGAAAATAATATTTTTCAAGAATCTGTATTTTATTTTCTCTGGCATTTCTATGAGCTCTTTTGTGTGTGCTGATAATTATTTCATCTTGCTGGTGATTGTCTTTAATATCTTCTACTTGGAGGTTCGTAAATCTAATGCGATATGTTGCAAAGTGTTGTGGGAAAATTTCTTGAATTTTTCCCATTAATGTCTCGGGTGCTTTGATACCATTGATTACAGAGGGATTTAAGTATTTTTTCAGAATTTGTATTAGCTGCTCAGGGGTATAATCGTTTCCTGGAAGTGTATGCCTGTGGATGGTTGGGAATACTATATCGAACTGATAGGAGTTTGTTGCACTAAGGTCAAAGATTAACTGATTTTTGAAAACGTTTATTGGTACTTCGACACTGTAAATAAGGTTATGTGAGGAACTATCGTCACTATTTGTCATTTCCGACATAGAATTAACTTGAGATACTTCAGGCACTCTGGAAAGGGCGTCTGCCACTATGTTACTTTTTCCTGGTTTATAAAAAAGCTCGTAGTCATATTCTTCCGATATGGCTTTCCATCGCTTCATCTTGCTATTATTGTTTTTATTACTGAGAGCGTAGGTGAGTGGCTGGTGGTCTGTGTATATTTTTACTTTAGCCGTTCCATATAGAAAATTTCTAAGACTGTTAAGGGCCCATATAATGGCAAGCATTTCCTTTTCGTTCGCCGCGTAATGCTCTTCTGCTTTATTCAGAGTTCTTGATATAAAGGTAATAGGCTTGTCTCCTTGAGACAAAACTGCTCCGAGAGCATAATCTGACGCATCAGTTAGTTCGAAGGGATTCTCATAATTTGGATAATACAACATTATATCTCTTGTTATTAAGGAATTTTTTATCCTTGTAAATGCTTCTACCGCCTCTTCATTAAATTCTATAGAAATTTTAGACGACTGTCTTTTCGATACGCTATTACCACTCACACACATAACAAAACCCCAGTATCTGTTAGTAACGTAGAACAGAAAGTGCTTCAAAACAATTCCGAACCGCGTACAGATTGTACCTACCCCATTACCACTCACGCCCAGCATGAAACTCCAGAACCCTTCAAAACACCAGAACAAACCAGGACAAATCGTCGTAACCACAACCATGCTGTCACCACCGCTACAACTTCCTTGACTTTGTTCCTCCGCGACCGTAACATCGCTAATAAGCGGAGTCAAAGCCTGAGCCAGAAATATTTCAATTACTGCACGTCAAGTATAATGAATCCACCAGCCAGAATACGAAAAAGATATACATTACGGACTTCTCCCCATATACAACAAAGTACCGGAACTGCTGTAGAAGTTATACCCCAGAAGCAGAGAAGTACAACATCATTGGCTTTATATGGGCGAGGTCTGGAATTTGAGATAATCCATGAATACCGGGGGAAAGAAACTGAGACTTCCAGCACAACAACACAAAAACAAATATGTAATTTATTTTCCTCCGAAGTGCGGGGGGAGATGTAACGTGACCGTTTCATATACCCCAACACGCATTCATTTCCATCAACTACAACTGCACAGTTAGCATAGTGGATACATTTAACTTCGGTGTAATTAACTACAATCACTGCTACACAACAATTCTCATTCACTCCGCATAACTACCCGAATATGTATTCTGGTTTTATTCACCGAAGTCGTCGATCACCAGCCGAACAAAGTACGAATAGACGTGTGGCTCGTCCGCAGTCTACCATACTAGTTAGCTACGATTCGACCCAGCTCATAGCAAGCTCCCAGCTCATAGCAAGCTCTCAGCGCTTAGCACGCTCCCAGCTCTTAGCAAGCTCACAGCTCTCAGCAAGCTCCCAGCTCATAGCAAGCTCCCAGCTCATAGCAAGCTCTCAGCGCTTAGCACGCTCCCAGCTCTCAGCAAGCTCCCAGCTCATAGCAAGCTCCCAGCTATAGCAAGCTCTCAGCGCTTAGCACGCTCCCAGCTCCTAGCAAGCTCACAGCTCTTAGCAAGCTCCCAGCTCTTAAGAAGCTCAAGCTCATAGCCAGCTCCATGCTCTTAGCCAGCTCCCATTAACCGATCTCTTCCCCCAGCAAACCGAGCCGAGTCACACACCCGACGACTGCCGACAGCAACCCGAATATGACAGAGCCAAGCCACATACCCAAAGATTGCCAACGAGCCGACAGCATACCACTGAGCCGAGCCACTTACCCAACGAGCAGACAGCAACCCGAATGCCACAGAGCCGAGCCACATACCCGAAGATTGCCAACAAGCCGACGACAATCCGAACACTACCGAGCCGAATCACACACCCGACGACTGCCGACAGCAACCCGAATACGACGGAGCCAAGCCACATACCCGAGGATTGGCAACGAGCCGATAGCAACCCGAATACCGCTGAGCCGAGCCACATACCCAACGAGCCGACAGCAACCCGAATGCCACAGAGCCGAGCCACATACCCGAAGATTGCCAACAAGCCGACGACAATCCGAACACTACCAAGCCGAGTCACACACACGACGATTGCCAACGAGCCGACAGCAACCCGAACACCACAGCCTACAACTGCCGAGTCGAAAGCCACCCGGTTGCCACGGGCCGAGAGTAGTGTGGAGCCGAGCCATAACAGACGACTGCAGAACCTACAACTACCGCAACACAGACGAACCCAACTATTTACTCATACCACATCCATTTTCCTCACATATATTATTTGTTTAACAAACACCAAGAGTGTGAAATAAAGATTAAAGTAGTAAACACTCGTGTTTTACTTGAGGTTTGTGGGTCCTTAGGTCGACCCTGGCAGCGACTGAGCTTACCTCAGCCCTAGATAAAACCACTCGTTATAAATTTTGCCTAATCCCTTATAAAACGGCGATAATATCCCGCAAGGCCTAGGAAGGATCGAAGTTCTTTAATAGTTTTGGGTTGGGGAAAGTTTGTAATAGCTTCTACTTTTTTTGGGTTGGTTTTTATGCCCGCTTCGGATACAGTAGTTTTGATTTTGCTGCCAATCGTTTTAGTGCGAATTTGATTTTCCTGCCAAAAAACTAAAATATTTGCATTTTTGTCAAATTTTCAATGCAAATTATACTTTTAACTGCTAATCATCTAAGTGCGAATTTTATTTAACTACAAAAAATATTTGGAAAAAATAACGCATTTTCACAGAGAAATTCGTATTTACCAGCCAAAACTAAAATCACGTCATGCGACAGTAGCTAACTCATGCACAGGGTCTTTTGTACAGAAGAAAACTGTTTTATGTTGATCATTTGTAGACAACCTATGATATTATTTAAACAAAATAGTTAGGATTTTTTAGTCGTGGGAACTCTTTCTAGAACTTATAATAATTAATTCATTGTTGAAAAATAATTCCAGCTTAATCTCGGGTTTTATTGTTTTTAAATTTAAATTTGATTTTTTAAATGTTTCTGATGAATTCGCATTTAAACAAAGTCATAAAATTGGGGAAGAGTTCTTTGTTTCAATACAAAGAACTAAGAGAACTGATGAGTCCAAGTGGCGTTGGACGAAAGTAGTATTCTTTGCCTTTCCCGAAATTAAATCAATTTTAACTGCATCCAACTTTAAATAAAACTTGTTGTTTTAAAAAATTAAAAACAACAGAACCCGAGATTAAAATGGAATTATTTTACAACAATAAAATAATACACATCTCAACAAAAATGCCAATGTGAATCTAATAATAATTATTAATTATTCCACAAACATCCCAAAAGGGGCAAGGGAGACTTCTCTCATATCACATTTGCAGGTTCAAGGCATATTTATTGTGTCACCTTCAGGTTGTTGCAATAATACAAAGAAAAAGTTAACATCACTTTATTTGAAACAGAAATTGAATGACAGATGTGGAAGCAAATATAACGAAAATAATTGTTATTTAATTCAATTTTGGTTCTTTCAGCTGAAGCAAAATAAGCTTTTTGATTATATGTTTTTATTTTTTCACTATTCCTCTCCAAATAGTTTTCGGATATCAAAAAATCTGAAGCTGAATATTACATGAGGAGCCAATTCTTTGGCAGGTGAACGAATCGGATAACTGCCACTTTTTGGCAGCTAACAATATTAAAGATAAGTGCGAAATTCGCTTTGCTGCCACAAAATGTGTGCAAAACTTGTGTTGGCAGCTAAGTCCAAACTACTGTATTACAAATCCGAGAAATTCTACTTCTTGTTTAAAAAAATGACACTTGTCCAATTGGACTTTCATATTTGCTTCTTCTAACGTTTTGAAAACATTATGAATATCACGAATATGGTCCTCTTCGGATTTGCTGTATATAACTATATCATCGATATATACGTAGCATATTCTCCCTATATGCTCGCGGAGAATGTCATCGAGAGCTCGTTGAAATATCGACGGCGCATTTTTTAAACCAAATGGTAAGCGAGTGAACTCGTATTTGCCATTATTAATAGAAAATGCAGTTTTTTCCAGATCAGAACTTTTTAACGGAATTTGGTGGAAGCCGCTTTTCAAATCCAAACAGAAAAAAATTTGCTATTTCCTAACTTCCCTAAAACATCAGATATCTCAGGAATTGGATATCTATCAGAGATTGTTACAGAATTTAGTTTCCTATAATCTATCACCATCCTATATTGTTTATTCCCCTGGGAGTCAGGTTTTTTATCCACTATCCATACAGGTGAATTGTACGGTAATCTTGATGGTTGTATGATTCCATCGCTTAACAGCTTTTCCACTTGCATCTCGACTTCACGTTTCAATGAAGCCGGATAAGGGTAAAATTTGGTATACACTGGAGAATCATTTGATGTACGGATCTCTGCAACTACTTTAGTTGTGTAGGTTAATTTCTCGTCTGGCTCGGCGAAAAGCTTAGAGAATTTATCTATTAAAAATGTGATGGCTTCCATTTGCCTGGGGTTCATATGGTCATCCCGTAGTTTTATGGTGTTTACACTTTGACTGACATGTTTTTTAAGTCGAACTTTAGTATGCTGGCGAATGACCATATAATTTTTATTTGTGTAAATGACTGCGTCTAAGGCTTTTAGAGTGTCATTACCTAGAATGCCATGGAAGGATTTTAGGCTAGGCATTCGATAGAATTTAAGTTCATCGTCTAATTTGAAAAGCTTTATGTACGTGTGTGACGTAATTTTTATATCACCTGCTACAGATTTTGCGAAAAACGGAATTTTATTAGAAATGATTTTTTTACTAAGTCCGGTTGAATGTAATTTTTACTAGATCCTGTATCAATTTAGATTTTTAAGATTTTTCCGCTCTCCGTTCGACATTCAAAATACGGAAGCGAAGAGCTTGTCATTCTAAAAAATGAATGTCATCAAGCTCTGAATCTGTTTCGTTGTGTGGTATATTATTTTCGAAATAATGGTCATGGAAATAGTTTTCCGGATCTTGGTCGTAATTTTCTAATGTTTCTCGTTCCTGAGAATAATCCTCATAGTTAATGTTGTCGGGATCAAACGAATCTCCTGTATCTGTATTAATATGGAATGTTCGTTGTGCTTTCGGTGGACTAACGTTATTTTTTGACCATGGATTAGGTGGTCTTTTACCTAGGAATTGATGTTGAGGTGGTCTATTTGCGTAATTTATTTGTTGAGATCGGATACTGTGGTCGACATCCATTGGCTCCGCTGGCTTAGGTGCCGTTGGGCGTGGTGGAGGTTGTTTCGGGTGGCTGAAGCTTGGTATACCGTTATTATAATTAGTGTTCTTTTTAGGAAGATTCTGTGGGTTAGGTATGTAGGTTATGTTTGGGTGAAACTCTTGTTTATTTTTTTGCACATTATATTTCTGCGTCGGAGATGTTTGATAATAACTTTTTTTAATTGGCTGAATATTCTGATTTTGAGCATGATTAGTGCAGTCTTGGTAAATCCCCATTTAATCCACTTACAAATGTATCGAGGGCTTTGCTTCGATAAGTTTGTGTTAGCAGACTTAGAGCCTCGTTTCCAGCCTCTAAGCCTCCTAGTTTGTTTAGTATCAGAGACAGATGTGAATATACAGCCTGATAAAATTCTTGAACTGTTGAGTTTCTTTGGATTAGACCTGTCATTTGATATTCTAAGGTTGATACATCACGTTTGTCGGCGTAGTGTAAGGTCAGGCACTTGGAAATTGCTGGCCAATCTAAAGGAGTGTTGTACGATTCTAATGCTATGTCTGCATTAGCTACAATTTTATTTCTAATTACGTTCAAAATACCATAGTATTTTGGTGTACCTTTCAGATTTTCGTAGATTTTTAAAATTCTTTCCACACTCTTTCTCCAAGAGTTAAACTCTCCTGGTTTGCCTGAAAATTCCCTTAGACATTTAACGACATCAGGGATTTTATCTAAATCGCCTATATTACCTACGTGTTCCGCATCAATAGCCTGATCTACCGCGTTTATTTGAATAGCGTTCGGATTTAACGTAGCTTGTAGTATCTGAGGTAACTGGCTATTAACAATTTCCAGAATAATATTTCTAAGGTCCGTTAAGTTTATTTGTCCTGGTTCGTTTCTGTTAGGTTGGTTTGGGGGATGGGAAGGATTTGGGTTAGGTGCATTTAAGATGGGTGGTCGTACTAAATTGTTGGGATTTGCCATTTTAATGAAAGATTTTAGGATATTTTTACACAGAGATTTTGATTTTCTTCATTTCAAGGCGAATCTACTTTTGTTTCTTTTCTTATTATTTCAGAAAGGGATTGAGATTGTATAGGGCTTCTATTTTTAATTCTATTAATAATATTAATATATATCTTACGCTAATATTATTAAAGTTGTCATCTTGGTGGGCACTGCTTTGCTTCAATATCTCGGCTTATGATTTCTCTTCTTCCTTCAATATTTCGGCACTTCAGACTTCTTGTGTTTTAAATGTTCACTTTTCGCTCTTTGGTTTTGGTTTCCTTCAATATTTCGGCACTTCAGACTTCTTGTTTTTTTTTTTTTAAATGTTCACTTTTCGCACTTTGGTTTTGTTTTCAATGTTCTTTTTTTTCACTTTATTATGTTTCAGTGAGGGTTTGCCTTTCAACGGTTTTATTTAGTTATTATATGTTTCTTGTGTTTTTTTTTTGTTTTAATGTTCACTTTTTCCACTTTTTTATTTTTCAGTGAAGGTTTGCTTTTCTACGGTTTTGTTTTCAATGTTCACTTTTTCCACTTTTTTAGTTTTCAGTGAAGGTTTGTTTTTCAACGGTTTTATTTAATTACTAGCAAATGCCCGCTACTTCGTATGCGGAAAGGAAACGAAATATATATAAACAATATTTAATACGGGAATGGTGAATACTGGAGATTCTGTTGTACTAAGACCTATTTTTATTACCAATATTTTTTCGATTGTAGTCAGAATTTAAGAAAAAATTTGCCGTATCGCATCCCTACACAGCTACCATATTTTTTATATCGAATTTCCAAAACTACGTATCATATTGCAAATTTCAGATTTGACTCCTGGTTTTACCCCTTCACTAACACAGCATTCTCTTCCAGTACGAATTTCCAAAGACTAAACTTTATCTTACCCCTTCACAACAAAAATCACGCACATTCACAATTCAAGGTTCTAGCTTTAGCGGTTTCGCCCAGAACCCGAATAGGTCCGTTACATTTTCGGCCACGTTTTCGTATATCCCCATATAACGGTACCTCTCGACTTAGTGTATTTTTAAAGAAGAACAAATGTATATTGTCCAATTTTCTTTAAATTTGGACCTTGAATACTCAGAGGATATAGAAGTTTAATTTAAAAAATCTCCACTTCAATCCACGTTTATTAGAAGAGATATTTTAAAGATTTAGAGTATTTTGAAGATCTTCTGCACATTTTCCAACCGAAATTCGGAATTTGTGGCATGAAAGGTTAGAAAACTTCTTTACAAAAAATTGTACTTAATGTGTATCAGTATGTCAACAGTATATAACGAAAAATTTTTTGAAGGCATTTCAATTTAGGATTTTTTAATATCAGGGGTAAATACCTTCTAGTTAACAAAATTGTCGCATTAGACCACGTTTTCAAATTTACATACCAAAGCGGTCAGAACAAAAAACATGTTTTGAAAAGATGCTTCACGTTTGACTACTTAATTTCAGTACATTATTTAGAAACTCCTTGGCGTTAACATCAAATCAATGGGGCAATATTCAGTACAATTTTTCAAACTCAGAACTTTGTCTCAAACTTTAGAGCGATCTTCATAACAAATATTTTTCAATTTCGTATTTTTTGTACAAATAGCGTATTTTTAAATTATATAGTCCCAGCTTTGTTCCTACACCCAACACCAAATTTAGTACCTTAACTATTTAAAATGGTTTTGGTATCAACATGTTACCCAACTTTTCCTACACATAGGTAAACGTTTCAAAAATTACTTCCTTATATTCAACATATATCCTAATCCCAATTCAGTTTTCCAGTTCCCCTGAAACCCATTTGAGGACTATTTAGTAGGTTTTGTATAAATAAGTACGAATTTTCAAAACCTCCTCCCTACCTCCACTCTAAACACAAATTGCTAATCTAATACCGAATTTCAAAATTCCAGTTATACCCTTTACAAAATCACAAATTGTACAAAATTCTATACCATATAGCAAATACCAAAAGGTACCAAATTTTGTACCATTTAGCACTTTTCGTACACGATTTTCCAAAATGTACTTTCATATCTCAGCTCTATCCGTTCACCTAAACCCAAATTATAGCCAATGGTGTTCCATTTAGCACTTTTCCATAAGTACGAATTTCCAAAACTACCTCAATCCTACACTCCAACAATAATCTGTTCACGCAAATACAAATTATAGCGAATTTCGTACCATTTAGTACTACTTCGTGCACATTAGTACGATTTTCCAAAGCTACCTCCATATCTCAATTCTATATTCCAACAGTAATCTTAATTCCAAATTTCAGGATTCCAGCTCTTCAAATCCAAATCATACTAAACTCACTACCATTTAGGACTTTTCCACCTTTGGTACATCTTTCTTACTCTTCATCAGTGACCCCCATTCCAAATTTCAGGATTCCGGCCCTATTCGTTAACCCATACCCAAATCGTACTATATTTAGTACCATTTAGTATTTTTCGTATAATTTTAATTCGAATTTCCAAAAACCTTTCCAGCTCTATCCGTTCACCCAAATTGTACTAAATTTACTACCATTTATTACTTTTCGTACACTTATAGTTCGAATTCCAAAAACCTTTCATTTTTACTCTTCATCAGTCAGTGATCCTCATTCCAAATTTCAGGATTCCAGCTCTATCCGTTCACCCAAATTGTACTAAATTTAGTTCTAATTTCTAAAAACCTTTCTTTGTTACTCTTCATCAGTGACCCTAATTACAAATTTCAGGATTCCAGCTCAATCCGTTCACCCAAATCCAAATTGTACTAAATTTAGTACCATTTAGAACTTTTCGTGCACTTATAATTCGAATTTCCAAAAACCTTTCTTTCTTACTCTCCACCAGTGACCCTAATTTAAAATTACAGTATTCTAGCTCCATCCGTACACCCAAATCCAAATTGTACTAAATTTAGTACCATTTAGTACTTTTCGTACCCTTATAGTTCGAATTTCCAAAAACCTTTCATTGTTACTCTTCATCAGTGACCCTCATTCCAAATGTCTGTATTCCAGTTCAATCCGTTCACCCAAATCAAAATTGTACTAAATTTAGTACCAATTAGTACTTTTCGTACCCTTGTAATTCGAATTTTCAATAACCTTTCTTTTTACTCTTCATCAGTGACCTTCATTCCAAATTTCAGGATTCCAGCTCTATTCGTTCACCCAAACCCAAATTGTACTAAATTTAGTACCATTTATCACTTTTCGTATACTTATTCTTCGAATTCCAAAAACCTTTCATTTTTACTCTTCATCAGTGATCCTCATTCCAAATTTCAGGATTCCAAATCCGAATTGTACTAAATTTAGTACCATTTAATACTTTCCGTGCACTTATGGTTCGAATTTCCAAAAACCTTCCTTTTTTACTCTCCATCAGTGACCTTCATTCCAAATTCCAAGATTCCAGCTCTATTCGTTCACCCAAACCCAAATTGTACTAAATTTAGTACCATTTAGTACTTTTCGTACCCTTACAGTTCGAATTTCCAAAAACCTTTCATTATTAGTCTTTTTCAGTGACCCTCATTCCAAATGCCTGTATTCCAGCTCTATCCGTTCACCCAAATCCAAATTGTACTAAATTTAGTACTATTCGTGCACTTATAGTTCGAATTTCCAAAAACCTTTCTTTGTTACTCTCCACAAGTTACCCTTATTTCAAATTTCAGGATTCCAGCTCTATCCGTTCACACAAATCCAAATTGTACTAAATTTAGTACAATTTAGTACTTTTCGTACCCTTGTAGTTCGAATTTCCAAAAACCCGTTGGTACATATTTTTAGCTCTCCATCAGTTACCCTCATTCCAAATTTCAGAATTCTAGCTCTTACCGTTTGCCTAATACAAAGGGTACCATATTTAGTACCTTTTAGTACTTTTCGTACACTTCTAGGTCGAATTTCCAAAAACGCAGCCTTATCTCACCCCTACACAGCAACAGCAACCTACACCCAAAATTTCAACTTTCTAGCTTCAGCGGTTTCGTCTGGGCGCTGATGAATCAGTCAGTCAATCAGTCAGTCAGTCAGTCACTCACCTCACTACTCTTTTATATATATAGATTATATGTTTCCTGTTTTTTTTGTTTTAATGTTCACTTTTTCCACTTTTTTATTTTTCAGTGAAGGTTTGCTTTGTAACGGTTTTATTTAATTATTATATGTCTCTTCGCGGGTGAAGCGGCTTGCGTTCAACGCGTCCCTTTCCTTAGTTGTACTCAGGGGCCTCCTTCTTCACACTTTTTAATAATTTTAATAATTCGCTCGGGCGCCAGTTAGACCTACGGGAGTTAAGGTCTTATAAAAAAAATTTAAGATCGTCTAGATCTTTGACGCGGCACTTTGTCCAAAAGGACCGCGGACCCTTTTTTACCGAAGTTCGATTATCAAAATTGAACTTTTACTAGTGAAACTTGTCGAAAGTTTCACCACTCCCGTTATCGAATTAAAAACACACTGTTTGGTTATTTTAAACGACTTTATTGATTGACGGTTAGTAAAAGAGTCAGTGTTAAAATTATTTTACAATCATCAAGTAGAATAAAAATGCTTACTTATTTGTTACTTTGAATTTCCTTGAAATCATGCCACTCAGCTTTTAATGAGTTGTTGTTACCAAAAAGAAATTCTAGAAATTTGGCCTACACGCGTCAAGCATTGCATTAGTTGACGAAGTCAACTACCGGATGTTGTATTTTTTGGGTTTAATGCAATAATCGGACAGACGAAATGTCTGCAAGCAGTTTCATTAAGTTGGCTACTTTTGCAACGAAAATCGTTTTGAGTTTATTAAAATAATCAATTGGAATTTAATGTTGGGAAATATTTGGGACAGACGAATGTCTGCAATTCAGTTTATTTGGAATTGAGTTAACAGAACTATTGCAACGGAAATTGTTTTGAGTTTATTAAAATAATTCATTGGAATTGAATGTTGGGAATATTTGGGACAGACGAATGTCTGCAATTCAGTTTAATTGGAATTGGGTTAACAGAATTTGCAACTTTATTGTTGCTTAGCTGGGAATTATTCTTTAATGAAATTATGTTTTATTGGGTAAACAACATATTATGTGTTAACTTGTATACTATAGAGCAGAGACGCGCTGTCTTTGCAAAGAAGCATAGTGAGGGCGCCCACTGAGTTGTTTTTGCATTTGCTTCTCTCTCTCACGTACAGTGTACGTGTAAATAAACAAACGATGAATATCATGTGGTTGTTGTTTTTTTCACCAATGCATACACATATGCTGTAGTATTGATGGAAATATTATGGGCGACGCTGCTATAGAGATAGCCAGTGAGTTCTTACTGAGAGCAAGTGAGCACACATTTTAAAGTGTTTTACATTGAATTTTACGCTCCCTTGCTCTCAGTAAGCGCCCACTGGTGCATGTGTTTGTTTTTTTGTGCCTTTTGGGTTTGTATTTTTTTGCACCCAAACATATAAAATGTTTGCTCCCAAACATAAAATTGTTTCCACCCAAACATATCTTTGTTTGCACCCAAACATAAATATCTTTGCACCCAAACATATATTTGTTTCCACCCAAACATATATTTGTTTGCAGACCTAAACATATATTATGTTTGGGACAGTTGCAAACATATATATGTTTGCTGCAAAATATGTTTGGGACATATGTTAGAGAGGCTGTTTTTTTTGCGTGTACCACCTAACCTTATCTGGTCAGCTAAAATTTTGTACAATACTTGTCTACAACTATTGGTGGAGAAGTATTTTGATCACTATGAACCCTTAATGCTAAATTGCACCCAATTTATAGAGAAAATGTAAATTAAAACAAAAAATTTGAATGGGAGGTACCCGTAGAACGGGATTGATATGGACTATATCCGACTTGATACATGACTGGATGAAATAATACGATGTGCAAATTTTGGACCAAATCTTGGACTATTTTACAGAATATATTCCGAAACAAGCGAAATATACTCCTAATGACATTGGATGCACATTCTCTTGTGGTTCGAGCATAGTAATTTCTTAACAGATACATATAGCATACCTAGACAATGTTAATATATGTATTTCTTTGTTTGCTTGTTTAACCCATTACGTACTTGGTGTTCGATTTTTTGAACAGTAAACAAATATTAAACAAGTTTTAGTATGTATTTTAAGTCTCATCTGTCAGCAAATAAAAAAATTCTTCACTTGACAACTCCCCCTCCTACTATACCATTTTCACATGTAATTCGAAGAATTTCAGTTGTAATTTGATTATTTAAACATTTCATTTCAAAACATTTCACTTGTAATTTGAGAATTCCAATTAAATTTCGAATTATTTCATTTGTAATTTGGGAATTCCATTTGATATTCGAATTATTTCATTTTTAATTTGAATTTTTTATTTTGTAATTCGAATTTTTCCATTTGTAATTTGAATTTTTCTATTTGTTAATGGAATTTTTTCATTTGGAATTTCAAATGAAGAAAATTCAAATTACAAATGAAATAATTCGAATTACAAATGAAAAAATTCAAATTACAAATTAAATAATTCGAATATCAAATGGAATTCTCAAATAACAAATGAAATAATTCGAATTCCAAATGAAATTTTCAAATTACAAATGAAATAATTCGAAATTCAATTGGAATCCTCAAATTACAAGTGACATGTTTCGAATTACAACTGAAATTATTCGAATTACATGTGAAAATGGTGTAGATGGTAGGGGTACATTTTTGAAACTTATATTTTTGGATACATTTTAAATTAATTTAAAAAATTAAAAAAAAATGAAATTTAAAAAAAATCATGGTGAATTATTGCCAATATATGGAACCGTTTCACAAAATATAAAGAAGATGATTTAGATGCTCAAGCAGGACTTTACATATGTGCAAAATTGACTGATCGAAATTTCGAACACTGGTACTTATCATAAATGTAAGTGGCTATATCCCAACGGCTATATCACAACGTGGAAATGTACTGAAAAATTAGGGGAAAAAATTATTATAGCCCCATAGAAGACTAAATACTAAATTTCAGCCATTTCTGTAGGAGAGTACGGCTAAAATCCTGAAAAATCCTAAAATTGCTATAGGCTATATAAAACATGGACCAGTGCTGACAAATTTCTGAAGGGAAATTTAGTAGCCCCAAAGAAGACTAAATATGTATTAAATAACAACCATTTCTATAGGATAATGGAGCTAAATCCCTGAAATCCCCCGAAAATCGGGCGGTACCGGTAAAAAACGTGGACCAGTGCTGACACATTTCCGGGGAAAAGTTTTGTAGGCCCAAAGAAGACTCAATACCACTCTTTAATCATTTTTTTCGTTCAAAAATGATAAAATTTATCAATAAATCAGCATATAAATCAATTTTTTTACTTCTACACATATATTGTTCGCGCCAATTTCGAACACCAATTTCCATTTTACTATGGTAAAATTGATAATCCACAAAAATTGAGATAGGACACTGAAGTTTTGGAAAGACGGAATTATCTATTATTTGGCACTTAGGGTGATCAAATCTTCACCAAAATTATGGACATAGGTATAGGCCCCCATATAACAGTACCGCCCGATTTCAGTTATTTTTAAGATTTTATCTATAAATATATTTGCTTTAATTTTGAATTTAGGGTTTAGGTATTTGGAAGGTATTAAATTGCTGAAATTTGGCTTTCTAAGTTCAAGGTGGTCAAAAAATGTATACAGCGAAAAGACAATATCCCCCTCAAAATTGCGAACATAGGTCCACGTTTTGGTATGGCATTTTTATGCCCTCAGCCTTTATGCTAACGAGGTTATATACACTTTCATACGATCAAAATGTGTCTTATCGACATAATTATTTTAGATCCCAATTGAGGCACTCAGAGCCAAAACGGCCTAACCCACATGCCCAAAAAAATCAAACTGACTGAAAAGATTTAACTGAAACCTTTTGAAACAAATTCCAAAAAATGCCATATTGTATTATTTTAGAAGATAGCATTACCTAGTGTTAATCAATGCAATATGGAATTGTTGTAATAGTTATTTCAAAAGGTTCTGGTTAGACCTTTATAGTTTGTTTGAGTTTTGTGGACATGTGGTTTAGGCCGTTTTGGCGCTGAGCACCTCAAGTTGTTGGGCGAAATCTGTTTCAGACAACTTGGAGTCGTTTTAGCTATCTCCTTCCGTCTGGCTGACTGATCCGAACGGATCAACGGATTCGGGCCAAACTTGGGCCTTCGTAATATTTTATCCAAACTTAGTTTAAGTTCGAAGATGAGCCATGTCGGTCCACTTCTAAAGGTACCTCCCCCATAAACATTCGAAACTTTTCGCTAAAATGGCTCGCACGGCAAATCTGGTCCATACCTTGCACATCATAATATTTCTACGAGACATAAATCGTCCAAAAATACTTTAAAGAATTTCATCTATGCTTTCTCAAAAAAAACCGTTTTCAATGATTAAACAAAAATATCTATTTAACACATTTTAACATCACAAATAATTAAAAGTTGGGCCGATATGGCCCTCTTCGAAGTTAAACTAAGTTTGGATCGATATAATAATTTGGACCGATTTTAATTTCGACAGACTGACTGACATGACTAGATCGACCCAGCATTTTATTCTGATCACAAATATGTATACTTTATAGGGTTGCAAATAAGTATTTCTACGCGTCACAAACGGAAAAACCGATTTTATATACCCTCCATACTATGGTGGTGGGTATAAAAATTACATATCTCATTTATTTTTCAGCCGAATTCATTGAGTTTTCCAATTTTCGAAAGCTTACTTGCAAATAATAAATTACATATTATAAAATAAGAAATAAATTAGACTGTTTGGTATCTTCTAAGTAGCCTAGAGCTCGAGGAAAAGCATTTTCCTGTTTTATGCGGTTTTTTCCACTTCAATCATCATAACTATATAACCATAAGCTATATTTTTTTAAAAGTGGTTAACAAATGGTTTTATTAACCACTAGGGGACCCGGCGAACTTCGTCTCGCAGTTTGTTAGGTACATAACTTTACGGCTTTGGTTCAAACCTATAATACTATTATTGCTATCACCTTGTTCAATGGCAAATATTTCTTTGTTTTGAACTGTTTAGGACGATCTTTGAAGATGCACATTAGACAATTGTACTTTCGACAATTGTCAGTTTGACGAAGACAGAAGGTACTGAGAGGCAAAGTGTTTCTATTTTCCTCGACACTCTCTCTTCTGTAAACTGACAATAGCCGCGAAAAAAAATTAGGTAACTCTAAATCGGGACTAAGATATATTTTTAAGCAAATAACACGTTTTGCGATGTAAATAAAAATATTTGGTAGCGCAGTTGAAGCAAAATAATTTCATAACGCCCTACTCGTTTCATAATCGATGGTTTTCTGCAATTCTTGTTTCCACCATTGAACACGATATTTCACTAAAGCAATTGAATATGAATTTGAATTTAATGCTGAATATAGCGCTTATTTAAATTTGCGTTTTAATCAATTAACCCATTTTAACCTATTTACCCATTTTGATCCGATCGTTATCAGGTAATCACCTTCGTCTGTTTTTATACCCTTCACCATAGTATGGAGGGTATATTTAGTTTGTTTTTCTGTTTGTAACACATCGAACTAATCATTTGCACATATATTCTTGATCAGGATAAAATTCTAAGACGATATAGCCATGACGATCTAGCCAATAATTGAGCTGGAGTGCTATATTTGTGCACCCGAGCGTCTTTTTTCCATAGGTAGGGCAAGTTCGAAAATGGGTTATATCGGAACACTTGTTGGTATAGCCTCCATATAACGCTACCTCCCGATATTCGGTATTTTGGGGATTTTAACTACATTTTTTGACCGAACTACCTGTAATTTCAAGTTTGTGGTTCCCAGTGGTCACAAAACATCTCCACCAAAAACCGTCAACATAGGTCCTTGTTTTGGTATAGCCTCCATATAACGGTACCTCCCGATTATCGGTATTTTGAGGAAATTAGCTAAAATGTCTAACCGAGCTACCTGTAATTTGACAGTTGAGGTTCCTAGTAATCACAAAGCATCTCCACCAAAAACTGTCAACATAGGTCCATGTTTCCGTAGAGCCCCTATATAACGGTACCTCCCGATTTTTTGTATTTTGTGGATTTTAATTACATTTCTTGACCGAACTATCTGTAATTTCAGGTTTGGGGTTCCCAGTGGTTCCCAAAGTATATCCACTAAAAACAGTCAAGGTCCGTGTTTTGGTATAGCCCCCATATAGCGGTACCTCCCGATTTTTGGTATTTTGAGTATTTTAGCTAAAATTTTTTATCAAACTACCTGTAATTTTACCGTTGAGGTTTCTAGTTATCACAAAATATCTCCACCAAAAACTGTCAACATAGGTCCATGTTTAGGTATAGCCCCCTATATAACTGTACCTCTTGATTTTCCATATAATGTTCCTTACCGATTGAATACATTTTTATGTTTTTTACCTTATTTAGGTATCAGAGGTCACAAAATATCTTCGTCTAAAATTGTGGACAGGAAAGAATATAATTATTCCGTTTTAGTTCAGAATATTTTATGGTGGAGGGTATAAAAAGTTCGGCTCGGCCGAACCTCACGCTTTTTACTTATTTTTTCTGACTTCTCTATTTAATGTGATCTCCCGAATTCTACTTGCACTGCAAATTCGGTATTAGATGTAATGGCTCTGGTAACATGGACAGAGCTATTCTATTAGTTGCCGTTTTTTTGTGTTTCGGATGCTTGAAGACTTGTCACACTAACACGTGACTGTTGTCGATTACTTGGTCACCCTATATTTAATTTCGACGTAAATAACATAGTCAAATTAATATCACAAACTAATTAACGATTAATAAGTATTTACCTACTTATGTCGCCGATAAAGAATATTTGTCAGATAATTCGACCAAAAAACCCCAGTACCTCCGATTTCTTGTTTTTTTTCTAATTTTGAATATCATCCTTTTTTCGAAAGATATACATACAGTGTACCAACAGTACCAATGTACATATGTATGTATTTGGCCGTTTGTAATTGCCTTTTTTGTATCATGACAGAATCTAAACAGTATCAAAATATATCTGGTACAGCTTAAATATTATACCGCATACATCGGAAGTTTATCTTTCGAATATGTTTTTAACTACGGTTTAAAAGTATACATATATGCCACAACTTCACTTCCAATGAAATTACCTCGGAGCTCTTGATGTTTCAATTAACCCACCAATTTTGTGGATTTGTACCTTTTTCCTCAAAACTGTGGAAATAACTTTTGGCATTATCATCTTAGTCTTTTCAATCGGTATCTGACCGAAACCACCACTAATCTTTACAAACTCTAAACTAAGCCCTTTTAACCATTTTCGCTGTTATTTCCTAAAAAGACGCTGGAAAATAAATGAAAATCGATTTGATTATGAATAAAAAATTCTATACAACTTTCAAAAATGGACAAAGGCGTACAATGGACCCTCACAGTAGGTGCAAATACAATTTTCGCCAAAAACAGTCCAAATAAGTGCCAAGATTTACTCCAAACGCGAAGCTCGATAGAAATTTGTGGAAAAATTGACTTTATTGAAAAAATATTTTTGCAAATTTTTCGCGAATTTTCGCGATTTTTTTGAGGTTTTATCCTTTTCTGCCATGAGACCATTCCGAATTGGTGCGAATTGTCAAAATCTGTTCAGCCGTTCTTGAGTTATAAGCGTAGTAACTAACATCATCCTTTTTTATATATATAGATAGATATAAAAAATATATGTATATCTTATTCGAAAGATATTAGTCACGCATACAGTTATAAAATAAAAAATAGTACATCAGAACATCTACATATTTTTACACTTTTCTATAACAGTATAATTTTTCAAAACTTGTTTGAAGGATCTAGGGTTGGGGCAGCTGCCCCCCCCCCCCTGCACATAGCTGGCTACGCCCATGATGGGACCTACAGTTTATTGCCGAGTCCGAACGGTGTGTCCTAAGACACCACTTGTAGAGAAGTGTTTTACATGGTTGAAGTACTGAGCAAATGTCGCCACCATTGCTGAGACGTATTTTGCCACCATTGAAAATTTGATTTTGCCTGGCCGGTTAATCGAACCAGCGTGCAAGGCGGGTGTGCATACCATTGCACAATGTGGCACATCCACAAAACAGAAAATCGGCTATATTTCCATTCATTATACCCTATACCACAATGTGGAAAAGGTTATTATAAGTTTGTTTTGGTCAAAATTCATGTAACACCGCGAAATATTCGTCGGAGACCCCCAATGTGGTATACCAATCTTCATATCTCGACGAGATAAAGCGATTTTGGGATGTGTGTCCGTCCGTCCGTCTGTCCATTATAAATTGTAAACACGCTCCAGGCCGCAATTATGGACCGATCGTCACGAAATTTTGTATGGAGGTCTGGTTCAGATCAGAGTATATGTCGAAAAAGATGCCTACAATTTTGAATGATGATCTGATATTCTTTAGCGGGTGAAATGGACCATTACTTTTGTATGAAAAATATAAAATTTTATTTTTGGTCTATATTTCAATTCCTTGATTAATTCGCAATGTAGCCTACATATGGAAAAAAAACTACTGACCTTTCCTCTGATGTAAATTGCAATAAAGTGTTTGCTAGATAACGGACCTACTGCCTAATATATAATGGGTTCTGTGTAGAGAACCACATTTTTATCCCATGCTATACACTCCGGTTCATCTGAATAGAACCAGCCAATATTTGTCTACAAATACCGTTATATCTGAAGAAAGGAGAGGAATTGTAAATTATAATTTTGTGGACATGTAGAGTATATAGTAGCCGATATTTGCAATACCTAAAATGTTTCAAATATGCGTTATAACGGCACTTTTTACTCGCTTTATGAAAATATGTCAAAATTTTAGCATTTTTTTAATGGTTCACCAGGATAGAACCACCCTAAGAATTTACACAAATCCTTTGTTAGATGTGGTAAACTTTAACAAAAAACTATTTAAACTTTAACAAAAAACTATTTTATACTTTAACAAAAAACTATTGTGCAAAAATTTGTATTAGGATCTTGAAATTTGATGAAAATCGAGGCTTATAGCTCCAAGAAATATTTTTATGAAGAAATGGGTAGAAATAATTTATAAAGTCAAAATTTTATACTGAATTATGTTCAAAATTTTCTATACTACAATAAAATTACAAAAAATTTACATTTGATAGGTTTATGAGTCCGAAACAGAGGAAATATGGTAAAGATAACTCAAATTTCTACCTTTCCAATCCCAAAATTGATTTTTTATTTCAGGAAAGTGAATGCAAATCGATGGGTTCTACCCAGTTTCGTTGGCTGTGGACATCTACAGGTCCAAAAAATAAAGAAAATGCCAAAAGTATTGCAAAAATTATCAAATCGATGGTTTCTTCGAGAATTACCAAAGGTCTGTTCCTTAATGAGTTGTCTGTCGACTTTGGACATTCATTGGAGCATTAATGAGCTTAGTTAAACCAAAAATTAAGGCTCGGTATGTTCCACTCTAAGGATACTGGGGAAAATCTTGATCCTTCGTTGGAGGATGTTTTTGGAGCTTTTTGTTAAATTGGACCCAACAATTTTATGAGGGTTGATATCAGGATGTTGGCCCGACGTATTTAAGAGTTTTGTGTTGTTATATTACATCGGCAATTTACACAAATAAGATTAACATGTCATGATCTGGTCTTTGGAATGGTGGTAATTGACTTTGTTTGAGCTTTCCGGATCGATTTTTCTGACTTTCAGACTAATGACTATTAAATATTTTTTAATGACGTCAGTGGGGATGTCTTCCTAATCATTATTATATCCGTAAACCCAATTTCGCATACTATTTTCCATGGTAAGGAATATAGTACCCAAATATTCGGTATTCCAGCTTCTCCAGTAGCGGTCTAATTTCCATATTTGATGGGTTTCATTGGATTTGGCGCAATTTTTTGGATTTATTATGATAGCAGAGGATAATATCCATCCACTTAGTAAAAATTAAGTCATATCAATACCATTGAGAGACGAAATAGTGCTCTGTCGTAGGTCGTTTCAAAATACTACACTGGTGTCAATTTGTTCCATATACTTTCCAGAGGTATTTCGATGTTCTCAAAGCCAAAATCGGACTGTTTTGCATTGTTCCATTATCCTACAATACATATTGAGTCAAATATTCATTCTTTACATACTTGCCAGTGGCCGATTCATCATTGTTTATTGTTAATATGGTCCCATGCGTTTTTGACCTGTCTGAAGACCCTTCATGACGGCATTTTTTATCACTGAACTTTATTACATTCAATACTGTTAGTTTATTATTAGCCGCAAAATTCAAAAAAATGCATAATGACCGCAAAAATTTGCAAAAATTTTATGGTTTTATAGTACTGATTGTCTCGTTGCAATACTTTTATTGTCACCCCCAAGTAGTAGTTAATTCTTAATTTTGACCGTATTTGTTATAAATCGCAAATAATCTTTGCGTTTTTTGAAGGAATATTGTTGTAAGGACCTATAGCAAGAGATTTGCACAAAAAACCGTATAGTTTTTACATAATTTGTTGCCATAAACGAACAATTAATACGAAATTTTCTACAATTTTGGTTTTTGCAATACATTTCTTGCCTGTAGGTACATCTCAAGAATTGTTCCTTCATGGAAAAAAATTGTAAAGACCAAACTTGTAGAGAATTTGTCTGTCTACAATATTTGCTCTAGTCATTAGACACACTGTTTTCCAGAAAAAATGCGAATCCCTAAAAATCCCTAAATTTTGACCTTCGATGGGGACTTTTATGTCATTGCTTCTATTGGCAAACCTTAGCTCTCCACCAAATTAGCTTTGTGGGAAGTTTTGCTATTTCAATGTCTAATTTGACTGCACTATAATAGTTCTTTTACTTCTTTACCTAAATTTTTTGACACAATTTAGGCATTTGGGGTATCCGTGGTCACAATATATTCCTACCTAAAATTGTGGACAAGAAAGAAAACTATTCCATTTTGATACAGAATATTTTATGGTGGAAGTTATAAACAAATTCAGTCTAGCCGAACTTAACGATTTATTACTTGTTTTAATTGGTGTTTTGGTTACTGGGAATTTTTAACCCAAGTACTGTATATTGTTTTTAATAAATTTTAGATTTAATTGTTTAGAAACTATTAAACCCATGTCAGTTTATTTTAGTTTTCCTCGATTTCTATAACAGAAAACACCTCGCCTCAATTACCACGAAAATCGTAATAAGACAACTTCCAAAGCAAAACATTATAAAACATTCACAGGCTTAATGTCAGCAATTACTTTTCCATTTTCAGTTTTAGGAACGGGGAGAAAATAACAAAATCCCCAAACCAATAAAGAAATAATTATTTATTTTCATTTGTACAATACGACATTTAATATTTATTTATTTGTCGGACTTGCTGAGTAAACACTGCAAGTGTGCTTGTATGTCTGTAACTTCAACTGTTGCTGCTGCCCCCTGGATCAAATTTCCTCTGTGCTTATTTATTTATTTGGCAAAGTGCGTGCTTAATTCCCCACGCAACGTTCAAATTTACTTTAGTGAACGCTGCTAACAAAACAAACAACCGCACACACACACACACACAATATTAAATAAAGTGTTTCAATTTGATGAGGATTTTATGAAGAAGCTTGCAGAACAAAGAAGACGAAAAAACAACGAAGAAGCAATGTAAACAGAAATGAATATTCCCTATTGACACTATGTACACTACGAGTATGTAATATTTAGTCACCAAGTCTGTACGAGCTGCGCCTGTATGTAAGTACATAAATAGGCATCATATACATAAATATTTCTGTCGGAAAATGAAAAAAGGACATTTTTGTACAAAATGTGTAAAAAATAATATTTCGAATATTTCTTTAGTTTAGATATTCTATATTGCATTGTTTGGTCGTGCCTTATGAGAGTTTAATGTTATATTTTCGGCTTGAAAAATGATGAAGGAAAAATAAACATAATATGTAGAGTCCACATTTTAGACGCTTGAATATGAGATAAAAGAACATGATTGTCTCGAAATAGCCATTGTTTGATTGCTTCGTTCGAAGTTCTAATATAAAGGCTATATTACACCAGCATCAATCTCACTTTTTTTATCCCTACCGCACTCTTTATGTTTCGCATTTTCCAAACTACTTTTAGTTTTTTCGTTCACACTGCATATACATTTTCGTCTGACATAACCTATAAATGTAAAAAAATCTAACAAACACTAAAATGTCTCACTGTACTCATTTTCTTCGTTTTTTGGTTAAATTGTCTTCTTCCATCAATTTAAATCATTGTAATTTTTGCAAAAATGCAAATATCAAGATGACCTTTTTTGTGCTGAGTTGGATTCACCGAGCACAATTTTTCATCCATACATTGGAAATTTCCAACTTTACTCGTTACTCACTGAAACTGAAAAAATCCTTATCACTTCCGAAAAAAAAATAATTTTTTAATTTTGTAAATTGCGCTGAATTGTCCTGCTATTTTAACGAGTAAGGATTAGAGATGGAATTTTGCAATGTGAGGCGAAAAGTGTGCGCTAGACGAGGACAATTCAACGCAATTTACAAAATTAAAAAATTATTTTTTTTGCGGAAGTGATAAGGATTTTTTCAGTTTCAGCGAGTAACGAGTAAAGTTGGAAATTTCCAATGTATGGATGAAAAATGGTGCTCGGTAAATCCAACTCAGCACAAAAAACATCATCTTGATATTTGCATTTTTGCAAAAAGTGATTTCTCGTTGAAAAAAATTATTTGCGATTTTAACGAGTAGAGATGGAAATTTGCAATGTAAAGCGAAAAGTGTGTGCTAGACGAACACAATCCAGCACAATTTACAGAATTAAAAAATTCCTATTTAAACGGAAGTGATAGGATTTTTTCAGTTTCAGCGAGTAACGAGTAAAGTTGGAAATTTCCAATGCATGGACGAAAAATTGTGCTCAGCGAGTCGAACTCAACACAAAAACTTCATCTCGATATTTGCATTATTGCAGAAATTACAGTGATTTTTCATACAAAATACTGGTTTTTCGAAATTACTATATGTGTGTTCCAGAAGAATCTACTATTTTTTACTACGATAAAAATGTTTCCTTTATGTTATCAGAAAAAAAAAATTAGTAGATTCTTGCAGTTCTGGAACAGACCATATATCTTGAAAACGGTTAGAGATATTGAAAAAATTTGAAGCATTGTGGCGTTTTTTTTTATTGGGATAGCGTCTGCAATTTTGTTTTTTTCTAAATAGTCTGGCTTAATCCCATTGTTGTTGTTTTAATATTTTAAAACAACTGTTTTATTAGTGGAAAAGATTTGGCATTGTTCGCCAAGGGGTAAGGCAGGGAATACTATAGTTTCGATCCACGCCACTGGATCTCATCAGTTCCCTTGTTTCTTGTTTGTGGATATTCTCCACCGAAGTTATTTTTCAATAACTTCTTCAACAAGAAACTTTTTATACCCAAACATCAATCGTCAGCTCGAAGTATAAAGGTAAGCAAAGAAAAAGTTCAATGAGAAGCTTTTCCTTGGCAACCTCATACAACTCCGACGAAAGTGTCTGCGAAAACAATTCAAACCTCTTCCACTTGTATGTGTCGTCGAATTTCGACAAATGCACACACCAAAATTTGGTTGGTCTGCTTTACAGCAAAAACAACACACGTCGTGCCAGTGTCTTCAATTTGAAGCATTGTGGCGTTTTTTTATTGGGATAGCGTTTGCAATTTTGTTTTTTCAAAATAGTCTGGCTTAATCCCATTGTTGTTGTTTTAATATTTTAAAACAACTATTTTATTAGTGGAAAAGATTTGGCATTGTTCGCCAAGGGGTAAGGCAGGGAATACTATAGTTTCGATCCACGCCACTGGATTAAGCCAGACTATTTTGAAAAAACAAAATTGCAGACGCTATCCCAATAAAAAAAAAAACGCCACAATGCTTCAAATTGAAGACACTGGCACGACGTGTGTTGTTTTTGCTGTAAAGCAGACCAACCAAATTTTGGTGTGTGCATTTGTCGAAATTCGACGACACATACAAGTGGAAGAGGTTTGAATTGTTTTCGCAGACACTTTCGTCGGAGTTGTATGAGGTTGCCAAGGAAAAGCTTCTCATTGAACTTTTTCTTTGCTTACCTTTATACTTCGAGCTGACGATTGATGTTTGGGTATAAAAAGTTTCTTGTTGAAGAAGTTATTGAAAAATAACTTCGGTGGAGAATATCCACAAACAAGAAACAAGGGAACTGATGAGATCCAGTGGCGTGGATCGAAACTATAGTATTCCCTGCCTTACCCCTTGGCGAACAATGCCAAATCTTTTCCACTAATAAAATAGTTGTTTTAAAATATTAAAACAACAACAATGGGATTAAGCCAGACTATTTTGAAAAAACAGATATTGAAAAAATTTAAACGGCAAAAGTTGGCACAAATTGAGTAGAATTCAGCACAACTTTTGTTTTTTCGAAATTCGAAGATTGCAATTAATTGGTATTTTCGAAAGTATCGGTTTTTTTCGAAAATGGTAGGAGATATCGAAAAAATTTTTGCGGCACAAATGAGCGCAATTCAGCACAACTTTTGTTTTTTCGAAATACGAAAATTGCAATTCTGTCATGTATTCGAAAATATCGGTTTTTTCGAAAATGGTACGAGATATCGACAAAAATTTTGCGGCACAAAAGAGCACAAGCTGAGCACAAGTCAGCACAACTTAAATTTTTTCGAAATTCGAAAATTGCAATTCTGGCAACATTTTTTCGAAAAAAATGTTTTGTCGAATATCTCAGCAATTTTTTCGAATCTCGAAAAAAATTTTCGGCACAAATGGGCACAAACCTAGCACAAATCAGCACAACTCAACTTTTTTCGAAATTCGAAAATTGCAATTCCATCGGATACCACATCACCGACTGCGATTACTAAAGCCCTTTTGATATTTTTCCTATTTAAAAATCTTAATTTGCTTTGTTTGAATAAATATTTATAGAAAACAAATACGATTCTTACAGGCAAAGTCATTAAAAACAGTCTGTAACTTCCGCGAATTCATTGCAAATGACCACATATTCTCTTGTCCGATAGGTACAAGAAATATAAACATAAAATTCGCGAGTTTAAAACAAAAACAAAAAATTGCAATGATGTCAAAGTTGCATTAAATGCTCAGAAATATCGCGATTTGATAACAAATTGGTACAGAATGGTTTGATATTGATTTTAAGTTAGATTAAAACTGTTAATAAGTTATTATGAAAAGCGTATATGTCATCTATATATATAAAATTGAAATTTGTTTGTACGTTTGTTTGTTTGTTTGTGCCTTATAGACTCGAAAACCGCTGAACAGATCTTATTGAAATTGTTAGGGTACATTGCTACATGGCCTGGAATGAAAATAGGCTATATAATTTTTTGATATAGCATCAAAACCGGAGGTACCTCCAAAAAATTTAGTTTTTGTATGCAAATATCTTTAGAACCTTACCGATACAATCTCCAAATTTTGTATGTGTGACGGAATTTGACGTACAAATAAATTTATAAAATTATATTCAAATCGGTTCACATTTGGATATAGCTCCCACATACATATATTTTCGGCCGATTTCCTTATTTTATGTACCAAACATGCTATATATGTCCAATTTCGCTGACATTTTGAATGTCTGACGGAATTTGTTCTAGAAATAAATGTGCCAAATTATATCGAGATTGGTTCAGATTTGGATATAGCTCCCATCTACATATATTTTCGGCCGATTTCCTTATTTTCTGCACCAAACACGCTATATATGTCCAATTTCGCTGAAATTCAGAATGTGTGATGGATATTGGCCTAGAAACATATGTGCCAATTTATATCGAAATCGGTTCAGATTTGGATATAGCTCCTATATATATTTTCTGCCGATTTTCCGAATTTCATGCACCAAACACGCTATATATGTCCAAATTTGCTGAAATTTGGAATGTGTTATAGAACATGGTCTAGAAATAAATGTGCCAAATAATATCGAAATCGGTTTAGATTTGGATATAGCTCCCATATATATTTTCGGCCGATTTTCCGCATTTGATGCACCAAACACGATATATATGTCCAATTTCCCTGAAATTTGGAATATGTAACGGAATTTGGTCTAGACATAAATGTGCCTAATTATTTCGAAATCGGTTCAGATTTGGATATAGCTCCAATATATATTTTCGGCCGATTTCCTTATTTTATGCACCAAACACGCTATATATGTCCAATTTCGCTGAAATTTAGAATATGTGATGGATATTGGCCTAGAAACATATGTGCCAATTTATATCGAAATCGGTTCAGATTTGGATATAGCTTCTATATATATTTTCTGCCGATTTCATGTATTTGAGGCACCAAACACGCTATTGATATCCAATTTCAATAAAATTTGGAACGTGCGACTTAACTTGGTCTAGAAATACATGTGCCAAATTATATCGAAATTGGTTCAGATTTGGATGTAGCTCCCATATACATTTTCGGCCGATTTTCCGCATTTGATGCACCAAACACGCTATATATGTCCAAATTCGCTGAAATTTGGAATGTGTAACGGAATTTGGTCTAGACATAAATGTGCCGAATTATTTCGAAATCGGTTCAGAATTGGATATAGCTCCAATATATATTTTCGGCCGATTTTCCACATTTGATGGAATGTGTAACGGAATTTGTTCTAGACATAAATGTGCCGAATTATTTCGAAATCGGTTCAGATTTGGATATAGCTCCCATATATATTTTAGGCTTATTTCATGTATTTGATACGCCAAACACGCTATATATGTCCAATTTCGCTGTATTTTGGAATGTGTGACGGAATTTGGTCTAGACATAAATGTGCCAATTTATATCAAAATCGGTTCAGATTTGAATATAGCTCCCATATATATTTTCGGCCGATTTCCTGTTTTTGATGCACCAAACACGCTATATATGTCCAATTTCGCTGATTTCCTGTATTTTATGCACCAAACACGAAATTTCAATGAAATTTGGAATGTGAGACGGGATTTGGTCTAAAATGAAATGTACCAAATTATATCGAGATCGGTTCATATCGGAATATGGCTCTCATATATATTTTCGGTCGATTTCATGTTTTCAATCATGTTGTCCAATTTCAATGAAATTTTGAAGAAACTCAGAAGTCAGTAGAAGTCATCATTATATACAGATGTACATATAGCTGGGAAGGAATAGACCACGTTTACAATTATTAAATGTCATATATTTGACTTCTTAAGAATATTTTTTTATTATGATAGATATATCATCATTATTTGAGTAAAAATTATAAATAGAAGTGGGAGTAGTCCTAAGAGTAATTTAAGATATTACAATATGTTAATATGTATATGACCTGGAAAAAATAAGTCCCCTGTACATATAAAATAAATTACTATCCTCAAACTTAAGGTTTTCAAACCTGGTTCTATTCTTAAATTAATTCAGTCAGTTAAATCTAAATCCAATCTGTAGAAATAAAGAGAAATTAATAGTGTAGGATTATAAGCTTTAGGAGCAGTGTTACCCACTGAAACATACAAAAATCTCCTATATTTGTACGTTAAAATATAAAGAAAGTTAATATAATTATAGCATTCCACTATATTTTATCTTAGTCGGAGTAGCGAAGCGCACCGGGTTTAGCTAGTTATCTATATATATAAAATTGAAATTTGTTTGTACGTTTGTTTGTTTGTGCCTTATAGACTCGAAAACCGCTGAACAGATCTTACTGAAACTTTTAGGGTACATTGCTACATGGCCTGGAATGAAAATAGGCTATATCATTTTTTGAAATTTCGCGTTGGTCTGGAGATAAAGCATAAAAACCGGAGGTACCTCCAAAAAATTTATATTTTGTATGCAAATATCTTTAGAACTATGAACTATTACAGATACAATCTCCAAATTTTGTATGTGTAACGGAATTTGATGTAGAAATAAATTTACCAAAATATATCCAAATCGGTTCAGATTTGTATATAGCTCCCACATACATAAATTTTAGGCCGATTTCCTTATTTTATGTACCAAACATGCTATTTATGTCCAATTTCAATGAAATTTAGAATATGTGACGGAACTTGGTCTGGAAATAAACGTGCCAAATTATATCAAAATCGGTTTAGATTTGGATATAGCTCCCACACACATATATTTTCGGCCGACTTCCTTATTTTATGTACCAAACACGCTATATATGTCCAACTTCGCTGAAATCTAGAATGTGTGATGGATATTGGTCTAGAAATATATGTGCCAATTTATATCGAAATCGGTTCAGATTTGGATATAGCTCCTATATAAATTTTCTGACGATTTCATGTATTTGAGGCACCAAACACGCTATTTATATCCAATTTTAATAAAATTTGTAGCGTGTGACTGAACTTGGTCTAGAAGTACATGTGCAAATTATATCGAAATCGGTTCAGATTTGGATGTAGCTCCCATATATATTTTCGGCCGATTTTCCGCATTTGATGCACCACACACGCTATATATGTCCAAATTCGCTGAAAATTGGGATGTGTTACAGAACTTGGTCTAGAAATAAATGTGCCAAATTATATCGAAATCAGCTCAGATTTGGATATAGATCCCAAATATATTTTCGGCCGATTTCCTGTATTTTACGCACCAAGCACGCTATATATGTCCAATTTCGCTGAAATTTGGAATGTGTTACAGAACTTGGTCTAGAAATAAATGTGCCAAATTATATCGAAATCGGCTCATATTTGGATATAGCTCCTGTATACATTTTCGGCCGATTTCCTGCATTTTATCCACCAAACTCGCTATATATGTCCAATTTCGCTGAAATTTGGAATGCGTAACGGGATTTGGTCTAGACATAAATGTGCCAAATTATATCGAAATCGGTTCAAATTTGGATATTGCTCCTATATATATATTCGGCCGATTTTCTGTATTTGATGCATCAAACACGCTATATGTGTCCAATGTCGCTGAAATTTGGGATGTCTGAGGGAATTTGTTCTAGAAATAAATGGGACAAATTATATCAAAATCGGTTCAGATTTGAATATAGCTCCCATATATAATTTTGGCTGATTTTCTGTATTTTATGCACAAAACACGTTATGTATGTTCAATTTCAATTAAATTTGGAATGAGAGACGGGATTTGGTCTAAAAATAAATTTGACAAATTATATCGAGATCGGTTCATATAGGAATATAGCTCCCATATATATTTTCGGCCGATTTTCCGCATTTGATGCACCAAACACGCTATATATGTCCAATTTCGCTGAAATTTGGAATGTGTAGCGGAATTTGGTCTAGGCATAATGTGCCGAATTATATCGAAAACGGTTCAGATTTGGATATAGCTCCAATATATATTTTCGGCCGATTTTCCAACTTTGATGCACCAAACACGCTATATTTGTTCAATTTCGCTAAAATTTGGAGGGTCTGACGGAATTTGTTCCAGAAATAAATGTGCTTATATAGAGACCGGTTCAGATTTGAATATAGCTCCCATATATATTTTCGGCCGATTTCCTGTATTTTATGCACCAAGCACGCTATATATGTCCAATTTCGCTGAAATTTGGAATGTGTTAAAGAACTTGGTCTAGAAATAGATGTTCCAAATTATATCGAAATCGGTTCAGATTTCGTTCAATTTCAATGAAATTTTGAAGACTTAGCAGTCAGTAAAAGTCATCATTATTTAGAGAAGTACTTATAGTCGGGAAGGAATTGACCAAGGCTACAGCTATTAAGTATCATGTCTTTGAGAGACTTCTTACGATTTATGTTTTATTATGATATATCTAAATCATTAGGAATACTTATAGGCGGAAAGGCTTTCGGAGGAGTGTTACCTCCTGAAACATACAAAAATACAATAGTAGCTCCATAACAACCCTGAATAGGTATATAACGCCTTCATATCTCCTATATTTATTCGTTAAAATATTAAAAACCTTTTAATCCATTATATTTTATCGTAGTCGGAGCAGCAAATCGCACCGGGTTCAGCTAGTAACTAATAAAATTAAACAATGCATTACTAAACTCCAATGCGGTGGTATTTTTGATATTTTCAACCAGTAAGGAAAGGATCAAAGTCGGGCGGGGCCGACTATATGATACCCTACACCACTGTGAATATGTAAAATATAAATCGGAGCTATATCCAGATCTAAACCGATTTTGATATAATTTGGCACATTTATTTCCAGACCGAATTCAGTCACACATTCCAAATATCATTGAAATCGGACTTATATAGCGTGTTTGGAGCAGCAAATACGCGAAATCGGCCGAAAATATATATGGGTGCTATATCCAAATCTGAACCGATTTTGATATAATTTGGCGCATTTATTTTTAGACTGAATTCAGTGACACATTCCAAATTTCATCGAAATCGGAAATATATAGCGTGTTTGGTACAGAAAATACGTGAAATCGGCCGAAAATATATATGGGAGCTATATCCAAATCTGACCCGATTTCTATATAATTTGGCACACTTATTTCTAGACAAAATTCAATCAAACATTCCAAATTTCATTAAAATCGGACGTATATAGCGTGATTGGTGCAGCACATACCTGAAATCGAGCGAACATATATATGGGAGCTATATCCAAATCTGAACCGATTTCGATATAATTTGGCACATTTATTTTTGCATTCAGTCACACATTCCAAATTTCATCAAAATCGGACATATATAGCGTGTGTGGTACACAAAATACGTGAAATCGGCCGAAAATATATATGGGAGCTATATCCAAATCTGAACCGATTTCGATATAATTTGGCACAATTAGTTTTCCACCAAATTCAGTCACACATTCCAAATTTCATCGAAATTGGACGCATATAGCGTGTTTGGTGCAGCAAATACGTGAAATCGGGCGAAAATATATATGGGAGCTATATCCAAATCTGAACCGATTTTCACCAAAAGCAATAGCGTTCTTCCTATGGCTAAAAAAGTTGTAGTCCCCAATATTCAGCTGAATCGGACAAAAAATGCGACCTGTACGTTGCGAACAAAAATACATGGACAGACGGACAGACAGACAGACAGACAGACAGACGGACGGACATGCATAAATCGACACAGAAAGTGATTATATGTATATCCCCAAAAGGAACTATGGGTCTATTTCGTTTCCTTTTGTATGTTACATACAAATGCACAAAGACATAATACCCCTTACCACTGTGTGGTGTAGGGTATAAAAATTGCAAAAAAGTTGTACCCCTAATGAGCATTTTTAAAATGAACATTATGAGGTAATAATGCAAGGAATAAAAGGAAATGGAAACTAATTGTTCCTATTTTCTTCAATACAGTTCGTGGTGGATGGCCGAACTTAATGCGATAAAAATATTGCTCAATTTATTGAATTAAATAAGTGGTCACTATTATTTTACTACAATCCAATTTATCAAATTACACAAGCAACATTTAGTCAAGAAAGTTTAATAACATCATTGTCATTGTGTATATCATTTTGGTCACTTGTAGGCCGGTGTTCATGTTTAGCGGAATGACCGCTCCAATTGTTAGGCCTTTTGTGCCTTGTGCCATCATTAACATCATACGTAACATTTTTTTCTCGGCTACTGGTAGTCGATACCAAAGAACTTCGGTATAGCAGGATCTAATAAAGTCGTCATTCTGCAGAAACCATATTAGGGAAAAATAGAACAAAACACTTATTTAGAAAAGTTTTATAAATATGTAATTATATGCATATGTAAGATGTTATTTTAAGTACGAAATTGGTCTATTTAGACTAATACAAATAAAATGTATCGTTAAAAGTGCGCTAAAACAAAGGCAAGATATATACGAACTACTTCGCGGTAGAGGAGAACATTTTTTCAAAGTGGGTTTCGAATATATGTTGTATTGAATAGGTTTGGTTCAAATAAAATACTTTGGTTAATGTTTAATTTAACAGTTTTATTTATTTATTTATAGCAAGTACATAAAATGAATCAATTCAGTGAAACAAAACGAAATAATTACATACTTACTGTTTCAGTTCGATACATTGGTTACGCCAATGTATATATTCGATACATTGTTTTCCCCTTCCGCAGCATTTCAATTAACAGCAGTAATTGGTCGCTCTTTCGAGCTCAATAAGGAAATCTTCTGCTTTTCTTTTAGGACTTATATTCGCCTGGTTTGGATGCTGGGAGAGAATATTCTTTCTTTCCGACACTCCCTCTTAAAAATCGCATTCGCTCAGTTCGGATGCAGAGGGGCGCTTTCCAATGCTGCGGTCATGGTTGTTGATCACGGCCATGTTAGCGCTATTATGTTCATTGACACCTTCACTTGTGCCAATGAAGGCACACTCCTATTGCTATCGTTTCGTAGTCGTCACTCTTACCTTTTGAGTGACGACTACGAAACGTTTCCTGTACCAATAAACCCATTCTTAACAACAATAAACACTGAAAATATTTGAACTGATACACTTGTTTTTGTCTTTTACGTTTCTTCTCTGTTTATCCTAAGCTATCGACTGTCATTGGTATGACGCCAACACTTACAGAAAGTCACTTATTATTTTATTAAAATAATTCACAAACCTCTTAGGTTTAACTTTACTTCTTAAACTTCTAATTTAACTTCATAAAACTTCTAATTATTTAACTTCTAAGACTTCGCTGAGGAGATTATTATTTGATTATCTGCTTCTGGGCGACTTCTCTGAGGAGAGCAAATGCAGTGAATGTGACATTTCGATTTGCGTTGTCGGTGATTAAACTTTTTTGAAGTTTTCACTGTGAGCTGTGTTCAGTAAACTGTTCGTCCAAGTTTCACAGTTCGGATTTGTCGCCGTTCGTTAAAATCGTGTTCAATAAGTGTTTGGCAAGATATTGGGGCGCTCAATGTAGTGGCTTCGTAACTCCTTCCTACATACAGTGACTGTCACTGAAAATGATGCCACCTGAAATAAAAAATGTAAACTTGGAAAAGAGTTGAGATTTTTTAACAATTAAAAAAGCAATTTTGTAGGCTGAAAAGTTGTCTTTTGGATGGCATACAAATAGACTAGTATAATATAGGACAAGCCTGGCTAATACAGGACTTTCCATACATCATTAGATTGCTTGTACGTACTCTGGACATAACCCTTAATGTTTTTTCATATTAATTTTTTGAAAAATAACTTCAAAAATTAGAAATTTCTAGCCAAATTGCATACGAAGAGACATAAATTACAATCATGCCAAAATTACGTCAGGAACATCATGTCTACTATCGGAATTAATGACAAAACTACTGAAAACGATAGAGAACCAATTATTCCGCCATTCTGATTACTAAAATGGCATAAAAAGCGAACAATTTGGAAATTATTAATCGATTTATGTGGTGCATAATTTTCAATGCTCAATTTAAAAATGCCCATTTTTTGTTTTCCGATAAAATTTTAGTATAAAGGTATTGTAAACGGAATATATTTTTATGCCATCTTAAAGACAACTTTCCAACCTACAAAATCTCAACTCGTTTCCAAGTCATCAACGTTTACATTTTTTATATCAGGTTGCATCATTTTCAGTGACAGTCACTATATATATAAAAAGAGGCTCACATCCTACTCCAGATAAAACGCATCCGAGCCTGCTGACATATTTCTCAGTTTTGAGCCTAAGATAATCGTGGTAGATAAGGGATTGCTGCATATTTGATTTTTATAGTGAATTAATTTTGCCTTGGTTTACCTTTAGACCACTGCTTGTGATGTCATGTTATAGTACCATCCAATATTCTCATAACACCTACAAATATTATTTAACAGAATCATGTCTCCTAAAATTCCCTTACACGCGCAACCCAATTTTCATAATTTTTTCAATTAAATGAAATAAAAACTAAAATCATTTTTGTAGTTCTTTTTGTTCTTCCGCTTAAATAAACGAAAGAACAAACACACAAACATACCCTCTTTAACAAGTACACATGCCACCTTAACTTTCATCATCCATAAACAAAAGAAGAAATAACATTCGATTTTGCAATAGTAATTCAGGTTGTACTTCCGTTCAAATAAACGCGCTTCCTAAAGATTGCATTATTAGCATTTCTTTTCAGCTGACAAAATTCTAATTAATTTGTCAACTTGTAAAATTAATTCGGTGAAATTGTGGTTGACATAAACATTTTAATATTGTTCTAAGTTAAGAAAAAAATATATAAATAGCAAGTAAAATTATTGTAAAGTTAGTCTAAAGATAGATTCAAAAGTGAACTCGTGAATAAAGTGATCATCTGAAAGAGTGATAAAAAAAAAAGTGTTTTTTTTTGTTTTATTACAAGAAGGTGATAATAATTGGCGCAGTCGGTAGGATCCGCAATATATGTATCGTACATATATACGTGTTAACGTTTAATTGCGGATTTCGCGAGTGAATAAAAAAGAGGAATTAAAAAAGTCCCTAGTTCCAAAGGACCTTAAATAAAAGATCCTACTGAACATTTTAAAGGTTGCAGAAGATCCTTTAATAAAAAAGGGAACTCCTCTTGAACACTTTTAAAGGATACAGAAGATCCTCTACAAATATATATACGTGTTTTACAAAGGATATGAAATAACATTCCTCTTGAACACTTTTAAAAGGATGCAGAAGATCCTCTAAAAATATATATACGTGTTTTACAAAGGACATGAAATAACATTCCTCTTGAACACTTTTAAAAGGATACAGAAGATCCTCTAAAAATATATATACGTGTTTTACAAAGGACATGAAATAACATTCCTCTTGAACACTTTTAAAAGGATGGAAAAGATCCTGTAATACAAAAAAAAATATACGTGATTTAATGGACCTTAAAGACAAGATCCTCGCAAACATTCTAACAAGGATATAGAAGATCCTTTAATACAAAGACTTTTTGAGCATTACAAAAGTTAATACAAACCCAAAACTCCAATAAACGTAGCAAAAGACGATACAAAAATAAATCCTTGAAACAACAAATTTAAAGAAGACCTAAAGAACAAGAACCAACGAACCTGTAAGGCAATAATCAACAAAGGACGTGAAAATCTCAACTAAACTTTGAAAACCAAGAAGACCATTGCAGCACCAGGAAACCAGCTATTGCATCAATGTAAGATTTTTTTTTTTTTCTACATAATATATATTTTACTTATATTTAGATTTTTAAATTTAAGCTTAACACTTCATTTGGTATATACATACATTTTCTTATGAGTGATTCAGAATCAGTTTCTGATTATCCCTCAGATTTGGAATTAGAAATCGAAATTTTTTTTATCGAACCAACGCAACCACTCGACTCAGGTATTGAGTCAAACGACGGATATTCTACTGACACTGACGTACAAGAAAACATTATTCGACCACAAAGACTTAGTAGGAATAGGCGTATAAATAGAAGACGACAACGTAGGAGACTTTAAGGCAGGAAATTAAAACATAAAGTCGGAAAAATGGTAGAACCAAATGCCCCTCTCTCTGTTCGTATTGATCCATTGAAATATTTAGATCGATTACCCGAATTCAGTGGAGACAGAAGTGACTTACAAACATTCATAAATTTGATAGAAAGAGTTTACCCTATTTTAAGGGCATACGACGAATTATCCCAATATCTCTTTAGTGATATAATAAAGAGTAAATTGAAAGGAAAGGCTAGAGAAATTATAGAAATAAATTGCCAGGCTCAATCATGGGAAGAAATAAAAGCCGTATTGGTAAATAATTTCGGAGAAAAACTCAGTTTGGAAGAACTTTTTGACAAACTTAAAAGCACTACTTTCAAAACAAATTGTGCAGAGTTCTATAAGGACATAAAACAGAATCTGAGAAGTCTTAATAATAAAACTGTTACTGTAGTAGGTTCTGGGCAAGCAGCAAATGAGTGCGCAAGAAATAATATGCGAACAGCTCTCAGCATTTTCAAAGAAAAAATGCCAGAGCCTATGAAAACGATTCTAATATGTAGGAATCCTGAATCTTTAGAAGATGCCATGGATATCTTATTTCAGTCCGGTTACGCATACTGTACTAATTCAAATACAGTATTCGGACCAAATAGTAAACAAACTACAAACAATACAAGGACAAAACAAGACAATAGAGGAGTTCAACAAAACACAAATGGCAATCAAGTTTTCAGACAAAACTATGTTCCAAGACAAAATAATACAACAGGAAATAATGTTAGATTTAGTCAAAATAACGGGAACAGTTGGAATAACCAACAACGTATTTGGTCACAAAATTATCAAAACCCACAACCAAACCACGGACCTCGACCAAACACGTACCAGTCAAACAACCAACCACGACCAGAGCCTATGGATATAAATATGGTTCAAAATAATATTGAACAGACTATAGGTGTAGATGAGTACGTCATTCCACCGACGGAAGAATTTTGCGACGACCCAACTTCATACGGAAACCAATTACCACAGAGTTCTGAAGAGGCAGATAACGGAGAAAATTGTGATCAGTGTTTTGACACACCCGAAAATTTTCATATACAGGCCTTAGCGGAGAGTTACCTCATATAATAGTAAAAGGAAGACTAAAATTTTTAATAGACACGGGAGCCACACATTCCATTGTGAACCCTGGTCTGTGCAATCCCAAATGGAAGATTAAAACTGGACCATTAACTCTCAGGACTCTTCAAAATCATGTGAGAACTACAACTATCTATAGAGTTCCACTCTTTTCTGAAATTGGTGATCCAAACGACAATATAAATTTGATTGAATGTAAGTTCCATGATTTCTACGATGGGATAATAGGAAATGACGTTTTGAAACGATTTAGAGCAGTAATAGACTATACTAATGATACATTAAAAATAAACGATAAACAAATTGCGCTTCTATATGGAAAAACTAGAACCATTCAATTTGTAGTTGGTCAAAAAAATGGACTAACTCATATTTCTGAACAACGAAATGACAAGGGCGAATTGGTCCTCAAAGAAGGATTATACAATGTTGAAAATTACAAGCTTGAAATAAAAACGTCTATAAATAGTTCTAACATAGTAAGAGTTACTGATTCTACCACAGTTGATGCAAAAAACTTCTGTGTATGTAATGAAGAATTCCAACAAGGAGAACCGGCATTGGACCAAATTCGTACATCTCATATGAATTTGGAAGAGAAAACCATAATTATGAATATAATTAAACGATATAACAACTTGTTTTATCAACCTGGTTCAAACTTAACCTTCACCAATGCTATAAAGCATAAAATAAATACGATAAACAATATCCCTATCCATTCTAAATCGTACAGATATCCATATATCCACAAAGAAGAAGTAGAAAATCAGATTCAAGAAATGTTGGATAACGGTATCATACGGCACAGCACTTCCCCATATTCTGCACCCATTTGGATAGTGCCAAAAAAGGAAGATGCAAGTGGCAAAAAGAAATGGCGTCTCGTAGTGGACTATAGAAAATTGAATGAAGTAACCATCGACGACCGCTACCCAATCCCAAATATCGACGAAATCCTTGATAAACTCGGGAAATGCATGTATTTTACAACAATCGACTTAGCCAAAGGTTTCTATCAGATAGAAGTAGACGAGAAAGACATACACAAAACAGCCTTTACAGTTGAGGGAGGCCACTACGAATTTCTGAGAATGCCATTTGGGTTGAAAACAGCACCCGCGACTTTCCAAAGATTAATGAATACAATTCTTAAAGAATATATTAATAAAATATGTCTGGTCTACCTCGACGACATTATGATATTCTCCACATCCCTCCAAGAGCATACAGAATCTATAAAGCTAATTTTCAACAGACTTGAAGAAGCTAATTTAAAAATACAACTAGATAAATCCGAATTTTTCAAACGAGAAACCGAATTCCTTGGGCATATTGTTACACAAAATGGTATAAAACCTAACCCCAAAAAAATAGAATGTGTTATAAATTTTCCGTTAACCAGAACCGCAAAACAAATTAAACAATTCTTGGGGCTCACAGGATATTACAGAAAGTTTATTAAGGACTACTCACTGATTGCTAAACCAATGACCGTATTTTTAAAGAAAGGAGCTAAAATTGACCCTACTGATGAACAATATCAACACAGCTTTAATACATTTAAATTGCTACTGACAAACGACCCAATACTTATATATCCAGACTTTTCCAAGAAATTCACTCTGACGACAGACGCTAGCAACTTCGCGCTAGGCGCAATACTTTCTCAAGACGACCACCCAATTTGTTATGCTAGCAGGACACTCAATGAGCATGAGATCAATTACAGTACAATTGAAAAGGAATTACTAGCAATAGTTTGGGCTACCAAATATTTCCGCCCATACCTTTTCGGACGTAAGTTCATCATCGAAACCGATCATAGACCATTGACTTGGCTTTTCTCGATTAAAGAACCAAACTCTAAGCTCGTTAGATGGAGACTCCGGCTATCAGAATTTGACTACGAAATAAAATATAAAAAAGGAAAGAAAAATAGCAATGCCGACGCATTATCTAGAATCGAACAAGGACTTCCAAACATTAATTTGACACTATTTGAAGACCCAGTCATCAAAGAAAGTAACTCACCCATTAATACGTATAAAACTCAGATTATAATAAAGAAAATCTTGTCAGGTTCAGCTAAAATCAAGACAGAAAATATATTCAAAAATGTTAGGAAAACTATTGGAATCAAAACTCTTGACAGAGAATATGCAATCACCCTATTAAAAAACCATTTTGACCCAAATCATCTAAATGCAATTATAATTGATCCTGAATTTTTCGACACATTTCGTAACACATATTTAGAAATGTTCTCAGAGAATAAAAGCCTTAGAATAATCAGATGCTTTAAGAAATTAGAAGATGTCGAAGACGAACTTAAATTGACAGAACTCATACAAAAGGAACACCTAGACAAAAATCACAGAGGAATACAGGCTGTATTCGAAGAACTAAAAATACAGATATATAACCCCAAACTGAAATTAAGAATAACTCAATTCATAAACAATTGTGAGATATGCACTCTAGAAAAATATGACAGAAACCCTCCAAAAATTCCGTTTAAAATCACCGAAACTCCAAGCAAACCACGTGAAATAATACATATTGACGTTTTTTATACACTAGAAAAATGTCTCTTTATGACTATTATCGATAAATTCTCAAAATTTGCTGTGGCTTATAAATTACTCGGAAGATCGTGGACAGAATTTAAAACAAAGCTTTTACAATATATAAACACCTATGGGAAAGTAGAAAAGATTATCGTTGACAATGAACTTGGCTTTAAAGCCATCCCAATGCGACAATTTTTATCCGATGAAAACATCGACATACATTTTACATCAAACAGTAATCATACATCTAATGCTGATGTAGAAAGATTACACAATACTATTAATGAGCACATTAGACTCCTTAGGCACAACGATCAAAATAAAGACGAAACCATAGAAGAGAAAATACTTCGAATAATAGGATTCTACAACAACACAATACATACTACTACTGGCATCAAACCCATAGATTTCATTAATGGAAAAATTCATGAAGATAGATACTTGGACATTTATGAGAAAACGGTCTCAAAGAAGGAAAAATATATTAAAAGGTTGAACGAAGACAGGAGAGATGTAGACCTAGAGGAAGGGACCAATTTCATAAGAGAAATAAGAGGTGGCAAAAACCACCGCAAGTATAGGAAAATAGATGCTATAAAACTAGACGGAGAACACATTGCAAGCAAGACAACAGGACACAAGTACTACAAGACACATGTTAGACCAAAGAAGCGTTATCAGGACAGAGATAACCCCACAATAACTACTAACAAATAACTTGACGACTCTTTTTAGATGACGACATGGATATTGATTATATTATTCTCTGTGACCATTGCACCTCAAACTATCGACATCCAGGACCTAACAAACAACAATGGATATATACCTATTAAGACGGAAGAAGTAAAAGTAATTGAACACTACAATAAAATAATTCACATCATCAATACGACCTACTACACACAAACTTTAGATCTAATACTGCAAAATATACATTCCTTGAACGTGACAACTACTGAAACAAAAACCCTACTGGACACAACAAACAAAAATTTTGTTTTACTAAAGAACAAAATAGAAGATCTTAATCCACATTTCAGATCAAAACGGGGATTAATAAACATACTAGGCACAGGTCTGAAATTTATAACTGGATCAATGGACAATGACGATGAAATAAAAATTAACAACTCCCTGCAGTCACTGTATAAAAATCAGAAGACATTGAACAACAGAATGGACAATTTGACTTACGTCAATAATTTTATATCCGACCAAATACAAAATATTACCCATCACATAAACCAGAAACAACTTTTAGTAGAAAAATACCTCAACAACTTTAAAAACTATCTACAAAATAAAATTGCAACAATAGAAGACGAAATCTCATTCATAACACAAATCTACCAAATAAACAATGACATCTCACTTTTAAAAGATCACATAGACAATATCGGACAAATAATATTCTCAAGTAAATTAGGCATCATTCCCTCAAATATTTTAACAAAAACTGAACTAGACTTAATCAATGACTTTGACAGTTACACAAACATAAAGGTTGCAGTCGCTATTGACAATACTAATATTATAATTATTTTACTAATTCCAAATTACTGGGATAATATCCTATCAAAAATTGTATTTACACCCATTCCAAACAATCATAATAAATCAATAGTTTTAAATAGAAATGAAGTTCTAATAGATATCAACAACAATATTTTCGATGTAAACATAAAAAATAATATGCAAAAGAATTTGGTAAAAATTAATGACACATGTTTGAGTAATATCATAAATTTTAAAGAAGCATATTGCAATATGGAAGAACATAACCATACTGCTGTCACCGAAATTGTGTCAGGTATCATAATCTTCCAAAACTATTTCAAAAGCATAACACATAACTGCAATAAAAATAATATAAGTATGACAGGAACTTTCATTATAAGATTTAAAAATTGTGAAATCATAGCCCTGAACAAAACGTACCATAACATTAAAATCAGAATACATGACAAATTTATACTACCAAACATTATAACTAAGGTCAAAGAAAACCCAAATCAAATGCCAAAACTTAAATTAGAATCATTATACCTAAAACAACTAAAACATGAAGAAACTATTCAATCAATTATATACCACTACAGAAATTCATAAGTATAGATCTAACAATCTTTATTATTATTATTTGTCTAACTATAATGTTTATAACAAGAAAAATGTCAACCATAAAAATTTCGTCGGAGCCTCAAACTAGCAGTGGGGATGTTATAGTACCATCCAATATTCTCATAACACCTACAAATATTATTTAACAGAATCATGTCTCCTAAAATTCCCTTACACGCGCAACCCAATTTTCATAATTTTTACAATTAAATGAAATAAAAACTAAAATCATTTTTGTAGTTCTTTTTGTTCTTCCGCTTAAATAAACGAAAGAACAAACACACAAACATACCCTCTTTAACAAGTACACATGCCACCTTAACTTTCATCATCCATAAACAAAAGAAGAAATAACATTCGATTTTGCAATAGTAATTCAGGTTGTACTTCCGTTCAAATAAACGCGCTGCCTAAAGATTGCATTATTAGCATTTCTTTTCAGCTGACAAAATTCTAATTAATTTGTCAACTTGTAAAATTAATTCGGTGAAATTGTGGTTGACATAAACATTTTAATATTGTTCTAAGTTAAGAAAAAAATATATAAATAGCAAGTAAAATTATTGTAAAGTTAGTCTAAAGATAGATTCAAAAGTGAACTCGTGAATAAAGTGATCATCTGAAAGAGTGATAAAAAAAAGTGTTTTTTTTTGTTTTATTACAAGAAGGTGATAATAATTATGTCACTCAGCACGGATGAAAACAAACCAGAGGCAAGTGTCACCACATCGACTGCATAGGCCACTACCTTAATCCTCAAGGGGTCAAGTTTGATTCGTATTTCATTAACAAATAGGAACCAAAGCTGTGTCGAAATCACCCCACTCTTTGCATAGTGCAGTGGATAGTGTGCCAGACTACCAACAGAGGGGTCCCAGGTTCGATTCCTGCCGGAGGAGGAAAAAATCGTTCAAAAAGGTTTTCGAATATTTGTGCAAAGAGATTCCTCCTCCAGATGAAATCCATCCGAAGCCGCCTGACATCCAGCCCACCAACGAACCAAAAATAGGAATGACCGAAAATAGCGGCACCCAGAAAAAAGAGCAACACTATATAAACATGGACCCCAAACACTGCACAAATTGAAGGATCCCAGCAAAAAATGTTGGAAGTTGTGCATGTGGAGTTATGATTTCACTACACCCTTCCATGCAGTCCACATGGAGTTATGAAAAATGCACTCCGTTGGATACATTTTATAAGTACTTGTTTATCCCTACCCGCCGCACGTTGGGGCAAGATTGAAAAAAAACGGGTCTTAATTGAAAAATTGAAACACAAATTTTTGATAATCTGTCTTGACAGGGTTAACGAGTACAAAATTCTACCTCACTAGCCAAAATAGCAAAGTCGTATGTTGTTTACTTTTCGTGTAGCACAGTGTTAAAGTTGAACATATTTTTAAAATTTAAGAAACTTGTGAAAAGTATTACATATTGCTGCTTTTAAATAGCCATAACGTAGTTTTTGCTACATAAACTTGGCATTTTCAAAATGGATATTTCAAAAAGAGGTAATTCTTAATATTTTAGGAAAAAAAACGTTCTAAAAAATTCTTGTAGAAATGGGTTTAAAAAATTCGTCAAAATGTGTCCAGATTTTACATAATTTTGAAATGTATTGGAGTATTAAAAAAATGAGTGTCGAGAAGGTCGTGAGAATTGTTTTGTATTTTTCTCTTGGTTGTTGTCTTTAATATTGCGCAAACAAAACTTGCGTCTTGCTTGCGCATTTTAAGTTATGCCAAAAATGGTGGAAATATCCTTGGGTCGAATTTTAGCATTTTGGGGTTTTTGTCTTCATTTTCTCTGATATTGTTGTACAGTATGTCGTGTTTTGGCTTAATGTCTGTGTTCACCCTACATAAGACAATGTGTGCACGTCCACCATTAGGTTATAGGTACTATATATAATGATTTATATGAAATGATGGCGATGCACAAGGGGTGAAATCGCAAAAAATGGAGATTAATTAAAAAAATTAAATTCGGTTTTTTGGTATAACTGTCGTTACATGGTGATATGTTACAAAATTCTAAGTCTCTAACGAAAATGTCAAGATCATATATTGTTTACTTCTACAGTTACACTGTGTTAAAGTTAAAGAATTTTTAATAATTTGAACGAACGAAATCATCATCTTCAGATAGATATCAGAATCTTAGAAAAATATATTTATGACAAAAGAAGTTTAGAAACATATTAAAAATTAATTTAAAATTTATCAATTTTTCCTCTATTTTTGAAAAGTATTTAGAGTTAAAAAAGTAGCGGAATATTTTATATGGGGGTTATTCCAAAACGAGAATATATGGAGATAATGTTTGATAAAAATATTTTCAATATCAAAATGCACAATTCACAATTTGAGCCAGTTTAGTTGCAATATATGCCTAAAATGTTCGAAATCCCCCCAGACCCCAGAGGGGTCCCAGGTTCGATTCCTGCCGGAGGAGGAAAAAATCGTTCAAAAAGGTTTTCGAATATTTGTGCAAAGAGATTCCTCCTCCAGATGAAATCCATCCGAAGCCGCCTGACATCCAGCCCACCAACGAACCAAAAATAGGAATGACCGAAAAAAGTGGGTGCCGCTTCACTTCACTATATAAACATGGACCCCAAACACTGCACAAATTGAAGGATCCCAGCAAAAAATGTTGGAAGTTGTGCATGTGGAGTTATGATTTCACTACACCCTTCCATGCAGTCCACATGGAGTTATGAAAAATGCACTCCGTTGGATACATTTTATAAGTACTTGCTTTAAGATCCCTACAAAACAAGCCAGTTTGTTTATCCCTACCCGCCGCACTTTGGGGCAAGATTGAAAAAAAACGGGTCTTAATTGAAAAATTGAAACACAAATTTTTGATAATCTGTCTTGACAGGGTTAACGAGTACAAAATTCTACCTCACTAGCCAAAATAGCAAAGTCGTATGTTGTTTACTTTTCGTGTAGCACAGTGTTAAAGTTGAACATATTTTTAAAATTTAAGAAACTTGTGAAAAGTATTACATATTGCTGCTTTTAAATAGCCATAACGTAGTTTTTGCTACATAAACTTGGCATTTTCAAAATGGATATTTCAAACAGAGGTAATTCTTAATATTTTAGGAAAAAAACGTTCTGAAAAATTCTTGTAGAAATGGGTTTAAAAAATTCGTCAAAATGTGTCCAGATTTTGCATAATTTTGAAATGTATTGGCGTATTAAAAAAATGAGTGTCGAGAAGGTCGTGAGAATTTTTTTGTATTTTTCTCTTGGTTGTTGTCTTTAATATTGCGCAAACAAAACTTGCGTCTTGCTTGCGCATTTTAAGTTAAACCAAAAATGGTGGAAATATCCTTGGGTCAAATTTTAGCATTTTGGGGTTTTTGTCTTCATTTTCTCTGATATTGTTGTACAGTATGTCGTGTTTTGGCTTAATATCTGTGTTCAGCCTACATAAGACAATGTGTGCACGTCCACCATTAGGTTATAGGTACTATATATAATGATTTATATGAAATGATGGCGATGCACAAGGGGTGAAATCGCAAAAAATGGAGATTAATTAAAAAAATTAAATTCGGCTTTTTGGTATAACTGTCGTTACATGGTGATATGTTACAAAATTCTAAGTCTCTAACCAAAATGTCAAGATCATATATTGTTTACTTCTACAGTTACACTGTGTTAAAGTTAAAGAATTTTTAATAATTTGAACGAACGAAATCATCATCTTCAGATAGATATCAGAATCTTAGAAAAATATATTTATGACAAAAGAAGTTTAGAAACATATTAAAAATTAATTTAAAACTTAACAATTTTTCCTCTATTTTTGAAAAGTATTTAGAGTTAAAAAAGTTGCGGAATATTTTATATGGGGGTTATTCCAAAACGAGAATATATGGAGATAATGTTTGATAAAAATATTTTCAATATCTTCAAAATGCACAATTCACAATTTGAGCTAGTTTAGTTGCAATATATGCCTAAAATGTTCGAAATCCTCCAAATTTGACTGTACCTCTATACCAACACTTTGACCTATATTGACAAATTTTCGCACGATGAATTCTTAGGCATTTAGAACTATAAATTCTAATTTACAGATAAATATACTAAAAAGTGTGATCAAGGCCCCCGAATAACATAAAATCGGGAGATACCCTTGTATGGGAGCTACACAAAAATATTGGCCTAACTTTATACTTTTTTGCCAAATATTAGCTTAACTAATAATTAATCATATTGGAAGATTTTAGATTAAAGATTTAAAAACACTTCATAGTTTTTATGGTAGCCATTTATGAGGGCTTCGAGTATGCATCTCCAATCCCATAATTTTCACCAAAACTGTGTTCCTTTATATTGATTGAGGTGTAAACATTCGAAAAATATTAAGATTTTATCACCCAAATGCTTCTCTGAATTAATCTCCGTTTTTTTGGAATCTTGCCCCAATGTGCGCCGCTGGCGAAATCATTTCTTCTGGAAACAAAAAAGAGTGTATAATTTGTTAAGAATTTGTAATAAAATAAAGAAATAACAACTTAAGTTAGGAACATCTTTGCCGTAATTCGCCAGACGGAAATTTTTAATGGAGACCTTGAACTAGTGATGGGAAGGAAACATAAAAACTTTTTAGAATGATGAAGCAAAATCAGATGCGCTTAGATTGAATGTAGAACGGAGATAGTAAACTCAATTGCGGTTGAATTTAATGGGAACTTTTTTAATTTGTGCTTATATAAAAAAGTTCTTTGTATTCTTGTTTTACACAATTAATAAATGTATTTTATATATATTGCGTTATTTCCCAATGGCTTGCATTTTTAATGCACCTTTAGACTGATTAAAAACACAATCCGAAAAATGCCTCTAAATTTAATCCAAAGCATGCATCAAAATTCTTGATTTGGATCGAAAATGGAGTGCATCCTAGCTGCGCGCTCTCCGATGGAAATGTCCCATCTTGTTATATTATATGTCTTTCGTGTTGTTTCTAAGCAACGATAGATGGCAGTCCCACCACCTAGGACAGGCAACATTAGACCAATCGTCTACTTAGCTGGAATATACTAATGATTTTGACACAAGACAAAATGAACAACAACAGGATCTTTTGACAATAACCTTTGGCACACGAAAAAGGGCGCGCATTGCGCAATGGATTGTACTAACTGGAACAGCAAATGGCATCGTATAAGATCGAAGTCTTAGATATAAGAGAAATGTGATGGAATAAAAGCGATGAACTTCTCACTAATAACCGCACTATACCGTGGAAAAGAAAATTGTGGTGAAGGCGGAGTTGAGAACATAAGAGAACATAGGAGAACATATCACAGTGCTATGCGCCTCGAGAAGATGCTCAATACACTAGGAAAGATGAATTCTAAGCACAATTAACATCCACGCTTAATGAAATTAAAAGATGAGACATCATAATTCAAATGGGTGACTTTAACGTAAAAATTGGGAGCTACAACACCAACACCAGTTCAACAAAAAAGAAGACTTACAAATACACATGGACGAAAACAACTTCAACAACCTCAAAAGAACACAATTAGAAACACCCTAGCCACGGCAATATGCGAAAGGTTACAAACAAACCAACCAACACCATACATGGACAGACATCACATTATCATATCACAATGTTGTGGAAGAAACATTTGGTGTAGTCCAAAAAAGAGAAAAAATTGGATACCAGACGATACTATCAACCTAATTTCTCGAAGAAGGGAACTTAAGATGCAGTTGAATTACAACAACAATCCAACGACAGCGGAGGGGTATCTCTTCGGAATTTTTTAACCTCTACCTCTCCTGTATTCCGCCTCCCTCCAGACGGCATTGAGATCGTAACGTATGCGGGTGATTGTACGATCTTGGCGTCGCACAGTGCGAAATATGGGAAGTTTAGTGGAACTTTAAGGAATTTTGAAGTACATAAAATTAATTAAATTTTAATTGAATTCGTTAGCTAAGTTGTTGTTGTTAAAGTTGCACTTTTGTTTCATAATTGTTTTTCTAAGAAATATATGTAATTTGGATTCATTAAAAAAATAGCGTGGCGCGGACATATGGTAACTCAGTATGCCATGATTAATTTTTCTTAATATTTTACAAAACAATTATGATATTTTACACTTTAAAAAAATGCAAAAAGCCCTTATTGTTTTCGTGCAATTTTAGTCGGAAAGAAGTGATTTTTTGAAGTTTTCAAAATTGTAATTTTTTATTTTTCGTAGTCATTTCAAAAGTGAATTACGTACATTCACGTGTTAAGATATATATAATCTGAAAGATTGGATTCCCTCTGTTCGCAAAGCTATAAAACTGGTGCGGTATCGCGCGGTCTTTGGAGATATTCAAGATTTTCTAAAAAGACTTCGGGAATTTTATTCTGTTGCATTTTCCAAAAGTGGAAGGTAAACGCGACAATGAACGGCATTGTTGACTGTGTTTTGAAGAAATGGACTCACTAATTCTAACAGTGATAATTTCTGTAAAATTAAGAAACCTTTAGCAATTTTTGATAGTTTTGACCTGTAAATGTTGGTGATTTACATATAGTGCAACATTTTTAGATGCTGCGGTACAAATACCAAAATGCGTTAAAATTGTAATGCAGTGCAGACCTGAACTTGATCTGAAAGACATTATTAACAAAATTAATGGTACAGACCTGCTGAATGGACCAATAAACATTATAGATACAAATGAAAACCAAAAAATTTACATTTTACTCCTTAATAGATGTGTAGGGTTGTGGGGCTTCACCCAGAAGTGGACCAATTTTGACAGATTTTATGTGAGGAGGATGTTTATTCGCTAATATCTTAAAATGCACATTTGCATCAAAATCGGTTGCAATTTTTGTCTTCAACTTTTAAAATACCTAACATGAAGGAACCCTTCATATGGGGGCTATACCAAAAACGCGTATCTACGATGCTAATATTTCGCACAGTGGTTTTCTATCTACGAAGAACATAAAATGCTAAAATACAACCAAATACATTGGAAGATGTGTCTGTAACATTTAAAATAGGTCCCATCTACCGGTACCGTTCAATGGGGGCTATACCTAAACGCGAACCTATATTGATAATATATTGTACATAAGCTTTCTATCCGCTGAAAACTGAATATACCAATTTGCAGCAAAATCGATTGAAAATGAATGTAAAACGTAAAAACGGCAGCAGGAGTTACATGAACGCTACGGGAAACCGCGGGCCTATGTGGCCAAATTTGAGCCAAACACTATCCACTAATATAAGGGACATTTTTGCAAAATTTTAGGAATCTACGCCCTTTAGCAAAGTTCCGCTAAAGTGCTCATATTTCGCACTGTGCGTCGGGTACCTTCAATGATGTCATTTGTGAAATATTGAACTCCTATTTGACTGATCTTACCACATTTTTCCACGCGTGGAGATATGCAAATATCCGCCTCTACAGCCACTCTGTTCAACACATGGACGACAGTAGTGAGAACAGAGTTCACTTTCATGGTCGATGGTAGCAAGATTCCGAACACAAACTTCCCAAAATTCTCGCAGTTACATTGGATTGCCTGTTTGTGTCGACCGTTCATGCCACAGCTATTTGTCACAAGCAGAGATGTAGGAACAAGTTCCTCAAGTCCTAGCCGGCAGCACTTGTGGTGCAGATAAAGAAACCTTGTTGACCTCATATAACGCGATAGGTCTCGCTTTGGTTAGCTATGCGGTGCCAGTATGGTCCGCGAAAATAAATACAACGTGATGGAAAAATTTTCAAACCTGACCGCCCTAAGAACTGCAACAGGGTGCCTCCTCATGTCTCCAGTAGACCATATACATGGGACACAGCAACACAATGGCATGCTCTCGTTGCAGTACTTGTTAGGGTGTTACCGTGAGAGCCATCCTAATCACCATATGGTGGATAGGACCCCCACGCAGTCATGTCAGGAACGATCTTCATGACCTAGAAAAAGAGGTCCAACTTTAAAATAGAGAAATCGTAGAAAAGAAGCCTATCAAGGAGGCTTGGAAATAGAACCAGAGCCAGACTATGCAGAAAAAATAACTTACAAACATAAAATAAAACAAGTGAGCCAAGGCTATAGTCGGGTCGGGGCCGACTATGTCATACCCTACACCACTACACCTGTTCATAACCTTTTGAGTAATAAAATTCAAAATATTAAAATTGGGATAGTGTAACGTGACAAATTGATCACATACATAAAACCAACGACAGCGCTGCCCCACTACCACAACAACATTACAACCGGCCAACGGAGATTAGCAAAGCCCCACTACCCAACAGCGTCACAACCTGCCAATCCATACTAACTGTTGGGTTCGCTTGCGTTTCAGTGGGATGTGTGTGTTACAGTGCAATTTTAGGCAAGCGACAGCATAACAACTGCAGAGTAATTCTCAAATGCTCTGTGCGACTGAACACACTAATATTTCAGTTTCGTTGGCGAAAGACAGGCTTGCTACTGCAGGGAGCCAGCCATACGGGCTTGAGTAAAGTTGTGTGTTCGTGGTCCGCCAACCGACACGGGAGTGTAGAGAGGTTGGGAAGTATTTTTGAGATCTACCCCTTTGCGCGGTGGCTAATACATTCACTCCACCTTCGGGTGTTGTTCCACTCCACCTTCGGGTGTTGTTCCACTCCACCTCCGGGTGTTGTTCCACTCCACCTTCGGGTGTTGTTCCACTCCACCTTCGGGTGTTGTTCCACTCCACCTCCGGGTGTTGTTCCACTCCACCTTCGGGTGTTGTTCCACTCCACCTTCGGGTGTTGTTCCACTCCACCTTCGGGTGTTGTTCCACTCCACCTTCGGGTGTTGTTCCACTCCACCCTCGGGTGTTGTTCCACTAGTCAGTAGTCGTAGAATACCGTAGAGGCTAACGTAGAACTAACACTAACGAACGACAACACGAACAGCCGAGCCGAGTGCAGAATCACCGAGTAGCCGAACACCGAATCCCCGAGTGACCGAACAGCTACAGCACCGAATCACCGAGTAGCCGAACACCGATCATCAGTGGCCGAACCCCTAACACAGAATCACAGAGTGGCCGAACACATACAAACTCCGAGTGGCCACACATCTACGACACGAATCACCGAATGTCCGAACCCCGAACACATACAAACTCCGAGTGGCCGAACATCTACAACACGAATCACCGAATGACCGAACACTGAACCCTAAACCCCGAATCACCGAGTGGCCGAACACATACGAACAACGAGTGGACGAATATCTACAACACGAATCACCGAGTGGCCGAACATCTACAACACGAATCACCGAGTTCCCGATTATTTTCAAATCGTCGCCGAACAGCGAATCATCGAATTCCCGATTATCTTCAGATCGCCTACTACCGAACAGCGAATCACCGAGTTCCCGATCATCATCAAACCATTTACTGAATCCAAGTTGCCGATTCCACAGCCAATTATCCTTCTTATCGTATTTAAACATAAGTAGATTATAAATTAGTTTTACATCAATAAATATCCGATTTAACCCCCAGGAAAGGGAGAATACTCGTCTTATTATTCCGTAAGGTTTAGTGGGCCCTTATGGCGACCCTGGACACGACTAAGTCTACCCCAGCCTACGACAAAACCACGTTACAATAGCTTAGCGCCTTTGCTCTGAATGTCTTCATTAACACAGGTCATTTTTTTTTGAAATGCATTTAAGTGCATCGACAGTACAACCCAAATAAAAAATGGAAAAGTCGGATGTATGCCAACCATCAATAGGCTTCTTTCTCTGTTAGACACCCAAAAATATTCGTGAGGATCCGATCAAAATTTCGTAGTGTGATTGCAAAAACCGCGGGCCTATGTGGCCAAATTTGAGCCAAACACTATCCACTAATATAAGGGACATTTTTGCAAAATTTTAGGAATCTACGCCCTTTAGCAAAGTTCCGCTAAAGTGCTCATATTTCGCACTGTGCGTCGGGTACCTTCAATGATGTCATTTGTGAAATATTGAACTCCTATTTGACTGATCTTACCACATTTTTCCACGCGTGGAGATATGCAAATATCCGCCTCTACAGCCACTCTGTTCAACACATGGACGACAGTAGTGAGAACAGAGTTCACTTTCATGGTCGATGGTAGCAAGATTCCGAACACAAACTTCCCAAAATTCTCGCAGTTACATTGGATTGCCTGTTTGTGTCGACCGTTCATGCCACAGCTATTTGTCACAAGCAGAGATGTAGGAACAAGTTCCTCAAGTCCTAGCCGGCAGCACTTGTGGTGCAGATAAAGAAACCTTGTTGACCTCATATAACGCGATAGGTCTCGCTTTGGTTAGCTATGCGGTGCCAGTATGGACCGCGAAAATAAATACAACGTGATGGAAAAATTTTCAAACCTGACCGCCCTAAGAACTGCAACAGGGTGCCTCCTCATGTCTCCAGTAGACCATATACGTGGGACACAGCAACACAATGGCATGCTCTCGTTGCAGTACTTGTTAGGGTGTTACCGTGAGAGCCATCCTAATCACCATATGGTGGATAGGACCCCCACGCAGTCATGTCAGGAACGATCTTCATGACCTAGAAAAAGAGGTCCAACTTTAAAATAGAGAAATCGTAGAAAAGAAGCCTATCAAGGAGGCTTGGAAATAGAACCAGAGCCAGACTATGCAGAAAAAATAACTTACAAACATAAAATAAAACAAGTGAGCCAAGGCTATAGTCGGGTCGGGGCCGACTATGTCATACCCTACACCACTACACCTGTTCATAACCTTTTGAGTAATAAAATTCAAAATATTAAAATTGGGATAGTGTAACGTGACAAATTGATCACATACATAAAACCAACGACAGCGCTGCCCCACTACCACAACAACATTACAACCGGCCAACGGAGATTAGCAAAGCCCCACTACCCAACAGCGTCACAACCTGCCAATCCATACTAACTGTTGGGTTCGCTTGCGTTTCAGTGGGATGTGTGTGTTACAGTGCAATTTTAGGCAAGCGACAGCATAACAACTGCAGAGTAATTCTCAAATGCTCTGTGCGACTGAACACACTAATATTTCAGTTTCGTTGGCGAAAGACAGGCTTGCTACTGCAGGGAGCCAGCCATACGGGCTTGAGTACAGTTGTGTGTTCGTGGTCCGCCAACCGACACGGGAGTGTAGAGAGGTTGGGAAGTATTTTTGAGAGCTACCCCTTTGCGCGGTGGCTAATACATTCACTCCACCTTCGGGTGTTGTTCCACTCCACCTTCGGGTGTTGTTCCACTCCACCTCCGGGTGTTGTTCCACTCCACCTTCGGGTGTTGTTCCACTCCACCTTCGGGTGTTGTTCCACTCCACCTCCGGGTGTTGTTCCACTCCACCTTCGGGTGTTGTTCCACTCCACCTTCGGGTGTTGTTCCACTCCACCTTCGGGTGTTGTTCCACTCCACCTTCGGGTGTTGTTCCACTCCACCCTCGGGTGTTGTTCCACTAGTCAGTAGTCGTAGAATACCGTAGAGGCTAACGTAGAACTAACACTAACGAACGACAACACGAACAGCCGAGCCGAGTGCAGAATCACCGAGTAGCCGAACACCGAATCCCCGAGTGACCGAACAGCTACAGCACCGAATCACCGAGTAGCCGAACACCGATCATCAGTGGCCGAACCCCTAACACAGAATCACAGAGTGGCCGAACACATACAAACTCCGAGTGGCCACACATCTACGACACGAATCACCGAATGTCCGAACCCCGAACACATACAAACTCCGAGTGGCCGAACATCTACAACACGAATCACCGAATGACCGAACACTGAACCCTAAACCCCGAATCACCGAGTGGCCGAACACATACGAACAACGAGTGGACGAATATCTACAACACGAATCACCGAGTGGCCGAACATCTACAACACGAATCACCGAGTTCCCGATTATTTTCAAATCGTCGCCGAACAGCGAATCATCGAATTCCCGATTATCTTCAGATCGCCTACTACCGAACAGCGAATCACCGAGTTCCCGATCATCATCAAACCATTTACTGAATCCAAGTTGCCGATTCCACAGCCAATTATCCTTCTTATCGTATTTAAACATAAGTAGATTATAAATTAGTTTTACATCAATAAATATCCGATTTAACCCCCAGGAAAGGGAGAATACTCGTCTTATTATTCCGTAAGGTTTAGTGGGCCCTTATGGCGACCCTGGACACGACTAAGTCTACCCCAGCCTACGACAAAACCACGTTACAATAGCTTAGCGCCTTTGCTCTGAATGTCTTCATTAACACAGGTCATTTTTTTTTGAAATGCATTTAAGTGCATCGACAGTACAACCCAAATAAAAAATGGAAAAGTCGGATGTATGCCAACCATCAATAGGCTTCTTTCTCTGTTAGACACCCAAAAATATTCGTGAGGATCCGATCAAAATTTCGTAGTGTGATTGCAAAAATGGAAAAAGGGATGCATTACCGACTATTGCGATATCTCTGTTGTTTGACCACCTATACCGTAACATCGTTGCAAAGGTGATATTTTCTACTTTCATTAGCAGGTTTTGCTTTTGATATACCCCTTTTAGAAGAGGAGATATTCGGTTTGAAATAAAACGTTGACTTTTTCTCCAAATAAGTTTTTTGCCCATTACGACCCCTAAATATTATCCGACCATCACCAAAATCAATAGGCTTCTTTCTCTGTAGGATCCCCATTAGCCCCCAAAATTTCGTGACGATCCGATCAAAATTGCGACCTGTAGCGTGATTACAAAAAAATGAAAAAAAATGGGATGTATTGCCGACTATTGTGATATCACCGTTATGTGGTCACCTACGCCAACCTACTTTGCATCACTGTAAAGATGGGATTTTCTACTTTCATAGTCAGACTTTGTTTTTGGAAGATCCCCAACCGAAGCTGTGATATTCGTCATTATTATTAAAATCGCAAAAATAAAAAGTTGGGTTCTATTAGCGGCTATTGCGATATATTCGTTGTTTGATCACCTACGAGAACCCTCTTTACATCATTAGAAAGGCGATATTTTCTACTTTCATGGCCAGATTTTGCTTTTGGTATACCCCATATTGAAGCTGAGATATTCGCTTAGGAAAAAACGTTGTATTTTTCTCCAAATAAGTTTTTTGCCCATTACGACCCCTAAATATTATCCGACCGTCACCAAAATCAATAGGCTTCTTCATCTGTGTGACCCCCATTAACCCTCAAAATTTCGTGACGATCCGATCAAAATTGAGACCTGTAGCGTGATTTCCAAAAATGTGGAAAAATGGGATGTATTACCGACTATTGCGATATCTCCGTTATTTGGTCACCTACGCCGACCTAGTTTACATCATTGTAAAGATGGGATCTTCTACTTTCATACCCAGGCTTTGCTCTTGGAAAGTCCCCAACCAAAGCTGTGATATTCGTCATTATAATTAAAATCGCAAAAATGAAAATTTGGGTTTTATTTGCGACTATTGTGATATCTTCGTTGTTTGATCACCTACGAAAACCTACTTAACATCATTAGAAAGGTGATATTTTCTACTTTTATTGTCAGGTTTTGCTTTTGGTATACCCCGTATAGAAGCTGAGATATTCGCTTTGGAAAAAAACGTTGTCTTTTTATCCACATAATTTTTTTGCCCATTCCGACCCCTAAATATTATCCGACCATCACCAAAATCAATAGGCTTCTTCCCCTCCGGGACCTCCATCAAGACCCAAAATTTCGTGACGATCCCATAAATATTGCGACCTGTAGCGTGATTACAAGGTTTAGATGGACAGACGGACGGACACACATAGCCAGATCGACTCAGCTCGTCGAGACATTCATTTTGGTATATATAAGTATGGGTCTACGGCCATTATTTCGATGCGTTACAAACTTTTTGGCCAAAACCAACTTATAATACCCTCCCCACATAGTGGTGTAGGGTATAACAAGTAAAAACACGTTAAGTTCGAACGGGCCGAACTTTTTATACACTCCACCACGAACTGCATTGAAGTGAATAGGAACAATTAGTTTAATTTCGTTTATGAAAGTATTCTTCCCTTTATTCCAGGAGTAATACATATATCTCTACTGATAATACTCCCAGCAAAACAGCTCATATGGGTCGACATTTTTGTTCTTTCTAAAACATGGACCAATATTTACAATTTTCAGAATTGAGCGAAATACATAAAATTGGGCAATACCGACTAGACCTAAACCTGGATATTCTGGATTTGGATAGTAAACAACACACAGTGCGAAATATGGGCAGTTTAGTGGAACTTTAAGGAATTTTGAAAGTACATAAAATTAATTAAATTTTAATTGAATTCGTTAGCTAAGTACTTCACTGCAAATGACCCATACTCAGTTTGGCGATTTACTCCGCGAAACGACTTAAAAATGCACTTAAAGTTGCACTTTTGTTTCATAATTTTTTTTTCTAAAAAAATATAATTTGGATTCATTAAAAAAATAGCGTGACGCGGACAAATGGTAAGTCAGTATGACATGATTTATTTTTCTTAATATTTTACAAAACTATTATGATATTTTACACTTTAAAACAATGCAAAATGGGGGTTTTGTTTTCGTGCAATTTTAGTCGGAAAGAAGTGATTTTTTGAAGTTTTCAAAATTATAATTTTTTATTTTCCGTGGACATTTCAAAAGTGAGTTCCGTACATTCACGTGTTAAGATATATATAATCTGAAAGATTGGATTCTCCTCTGTTCGCAAAGCTATAAAACTGCTGCGGTATCGTGCGGTCTTTGGAGATATTCAAGATTTTCTAAAAAGACTTCGGGAATTTCATCCAGTTGCATTTTCCAAAAGTGGAAGGTAAACACGACAATGAACGCCATTGTTGACTGTGTTTTGAAGAAATGGACTCACTAATTCTAACAGTGATAATTTCTGTAAAATTAAGAAACCTCTCGCATTTTTTTATAGTTTTGACCTCTAAATGTTGGTGATTTACATATAGTGCAACATTTTAAGATGCTGCTGTGCAAATACCAAAATACGTTAAAAATTGCAATGCAGTGCAGACCTGAACTTGATTTGAAAGACATTATTAACACAATTAATTGTACAGACCTACTGAATGGACCAATAAACATTATACACACAAATGAAAACAAAAAATATTGACATTTTACTCCTTTATAGTTGTGTAGGGTTGTGGGACTTCACCCAGAAGTGGGCCTATGTTGACAGCTTTTATGTGAGGAGGATTTTTATTCGCTAACATCTTAAAATTTACATTTGCATCAAAATCTGTTGCAATTTTTGTCTTCAACATTTAAAATACATAATATGAGGGAACCCGTTATATGGGGGCTATACCAAAAACGCGTACCTACGATGTTAATATTTCGCACAGAGGTTTTCTATCTACGAAGAACTTAAAATGCCAAAATACAACCAAATACGTTGGAAAATGTGTGTGTAACATTTAAAATATATCCCATCGACCGGTACCGTTCAATGGGGTCAATACCAAAACGCTAACCTATATTGAAAATATTTTGTACATAAATTTTCTATCCGCTGAGAACTCAATATACCAATTTGCAGCAAAATCGATTGAAAAATAAATGTAAAACGTAAAAACGACAGCCGCCGTTACATGAACGCTACGGGAAACCGCGGGCCTATGTGGCCCAATTTGAGCCCCACAATATCCACTAATATAAGAAACATTTTTGCAAAATTTTAGGAATCTACGCCCTTTACTTTAAAAGTTATTAGTAAAGTTCCGCTAAAGTGTTCATATTTCGCACTGTGCAACATCGAGAACAACGTTCTTTGGAGGCTGTATAAAACGTTGACCTGTACCGATAAATCAATGGAGGAAAGCTTCGTAACTACAGCGAACACTAAATACGAAATTTCAGTTATTCCCGTTGAATAATGTGGCTAAAACCGAAAATTGGGAGTGGCCTTTCTATGGGGGCTATATAAAAACATGGAACAATACCGGAAAATTTCAGGTGGAAAGTTTTATACCACCAACGGAGACTAAATATTAAATTTCATCTGTTTGATGACACTACCTTCAAAATACCCAAAATCGGGAAGTACGCTTCTATGGGGGTTATTTGAAAAAAGCGCTTCATTTCGGTTGGAATGTTTCAAATCCCTATCAAAAATTTAATTCCAACTATCAGCTATTTCGGTGACGAACGAAGACTAACTACCAAAAGTCGTTCATTTCGATGGGATATTGAGCAGCAACTTTCAAAATACCGAAAATCGGGAGGTACCGCTCTATTGGGGCTATATGAAGACATGGACCTATACCGACAAATTTCAGGTGGAAAGTTTTATACCCTCAACGAAGACAAAGAACCAACGTGCAGCCATTTCGGTGTTATAATGAGGCTAAAACCTTCAATATACCGAAAATTGGGATATACCGTTCTATGGGGGTACATCAAAACGTGGACGTATACCGACAAATTTCTGAGGGAAATTTTTGTAGCCCAGAAAAAGACTAAATACCAAATTTCAGCCACTTTGGTGAAATAATGAGGCTACAACCTTCAAATCGCCGATAATCGCGAGGTACCGTTCTATCAAATTTACCGACAAATTTCTAAGGGAAATTTTTGTAGCCCAGAAAAAGACAGGTGGAAAGTTTTATACCCTCAACGAAGACAAAGAACCAACGTGCAGCCACTTCGGTGGAATAATGAGGCTAAAACCTTCAAAATACCCAAAATTGGGCGATACCGATATATGGGAGCTATATGAAGGCGTTGACCTATACCGGCCAATTTCAGGTGGAAAGTTTTATATCCTCAGCGATGACTATGTACCAAATTTTTCCCATTTCGGTGCTATAATGAAGCTTAATCCTTCAAAATACCGAAAATTGGGATGTACCGTTCCATGGGGTGGACGTGGACTATGTACCAAGACGTGGACCTATACCGGCACATTTCATATGCGTTTAATATCCCAAATTAAGACTAAATACCAAATTTCAGCCATTTCGGTGGAATATTGAGGACACCTACTTCAAAATACCGAAAATAAAAAATAACCGATCTATAGGGGCTGTACTAAGGCGTGGACCTGCACCGACAAGTTTCTGGGGGAAAGTTTTATACACCCAACGAAGAATAAATACCACATATCAGCCATTTCAGAGGAATATAGAGGCCAGAACCTTCAAAATACCGAAAATCAGGAGGTACCGTTCTATGGGGGCTATATGAAGACGTGGACCTATACCTAAACATTTCTGGGGGAAAGTTTTATACCCCCAACGAACACTAAATACCCAATTTCAGCCATTTCGGTGTCATAATGAGGCTAAAACCTTCAAAATACCGAAAATCGGGAGATATCGTCCTATGGCGACTATATGAAAACGTGGACCTATATAAACAAACTTTTGGAGAAATGTTTTTTAGCCTCTGGAGACACAAAATACCAAATTACATCCAATTCGGTGGTAAAATGGGACAAATATCTTAAAAAATCCTTAGAACGACGACGCGTAACGCGCCACTTTACCAAAATTTCATCCATCTACTTTAATTCGTTCGGACGCTAGAGTGATTTCCACAGATGGACAGACGAACGGACATTGCTATATCGTTGTAGAATTGCACGCTGATCAAGAATAAATATATATATATAGTTTGTGGGGTCTACAATGATTATTTCGAGTAGTTGCAAACGGAATGACAAACTTAATACACCCCCCATCTTATGGTGGAGGGTATAAAAACACTGTTACGACAACAACAACCAAAAATTATGGACATAGGGGGTTTTTGACGTTTTTAGCTATATTATATAGCCCTCATATACAACGACCTCATTTCGTGTATTTTGATAAAGTTTTTAGCTTTAATTTGGCATTTAAGGTTCGAAGTGCTCAACAAAACTCTCCACCAAATATTGTGGACATATGTAAGTCCACATTTTGGTATAGACCCTATATACCGATACTGCCCGATTTCAGGTATTTGGAAATCTATATTTCGGGCTAAATTGGCTGTTGAACTCTGGGAACCTTAAATGGCAAACATTTAGTGTACGGCCCCATATAACGACACCAATGATTTCAGGTGTTTTTATCTATATTATCTACATAGGATTTCCAGTGAGTAAAAACTTCTACTTCAAAAATTGTGGACAAAGACCCACGTTGGATAATAGCCCCTATATTACGGTACAGACCGATTTTTTGATAATTAAATTCGTTTATTGGACTGAGCCGAAAATATGAATACATATCTTTTTTATTAATTTTCTCGTTTAGAGTTAAGCTTAATGATCTGAAATTATTTGCAAGTGAAAAAGGAAAGCCATGGACTCGAACCCACATAGTCACCAAATTACGTTACCTGGTTTCATTGGTGGTAAAGCAAATCTTCGGACGTATCGACTATGTAATGGCTTCTCTGTCCTAGAACTTATCGTCCCACGTCCTTGAAAACATATCAAAAAAATGTTGTCACGGCGTGTTAGCGTTCAAAGCCAAAACTCATAACTTCAAAGGCATCGCAAAAAGCGGTTGTTGTGAAGAAAATACATTTCAACGGCCAAATATCCGTTAATGTATAAAAACACATTTGCATTTGAAAAACGATAAGTTCTAGGACAGAGAAGCCATTACATAGTCGATACGTCCGAAGATTTGCTTTACCACCAATGAAACCAGGTAACGTAATTTGGTGACTATGTGGGTTCGAGTCCATGGCTTTCCTTTTTCACTTGCAAATAATTTCAGATCATTAAGCTTAACTCTAAACGAGAAAATTAATAAAATCATTAAAAAAAATGATCTTCGCCCTAACAGGCAAAATTTCAAAAAATGAATACATATCGTCGGTGTCATGCTTAAGTGTTCCATACGCCATTTGCCCGTTTTGAGATAATCGCATTTTAATGTTTTGCGTCACAACTGCATGGAGCTGGATAAAGAAAATATTTATATATTTGACTAGAAATATTAAATATAGTATATAGAACATATTTGCAAAAATATAGAAGAATATATAATGGAATATAAAAGTTATAAATATTTTAAAAAAAAGAATTTTTTTTCTTTTGGTATACCCCGTATAGAAGCTGAGATATTCGCTTTGGAAAAAAACGTTGTCTTTTTATCCACATAATTTTTTTGCCCATTCCGACCCCTAAATATTATCCGACCATCACCAAAATCAATAGGCTTCTTCCCCTCCGGGACCTCCATCAAGACCCAAAATTTCGTGACGATCTCATAAATATTGCGAACTGTAGCGTGATTACAAGGTTTAGATGGACAGACGGACGGACACACATAGCCAGATCGACTCAGCTCGTCGAGACATTCATTTTGGTATATATAAGTATGGGTCTACGGCCATTATTTCGATGCGTTACAAACTTTTTGGCCAAAACCAACTTATAATACCCTCCCCACATAGTGGTGTAGGGTATAACAAGTAAAAACACGTTAAGCTCGAACGGGCCGAACTTTTTATACACTACACCACGAACTGCATTGAAGTGAATAGGAACAATTAGTTTAATTTCGTTTATGAAAGTATTCTTCCCTTTATTGCAGGAGTAATACATATATCTCTACTGATAATACTCCCAGCAAAACAGCTCATATGGGTCGACATTTTTGTTCTTTCTAAAACATGGACCAATATTTACAATTTTCAGAATTGAGCGAAATACATAAAATTGGGCAATACCGACTAGACCTAAACCTGGATATTCTGGATTTGGATAGTAAACAACATCGAGAACAACGTTCTATGGAGGCTGTATAAAACGTTGACCTGTACCGATAAATCAATGGAGGAAAGCTTCGTAACTACAGCGAACACTAAATACGAAATTTCAGTTATTCCCGTTGAATAATGTGGCTAAAACCGAAAATTGGGAGTGGCCTTTCTATGGGGGCTATATAAAAACATGGAACAATACCGGAAAATTTCAGGTGGAAAGTTTTATACCACCAACGGAGACTAAATATTAAATTTCATCTGTTTGATGACACTACCTTCAAAATACCCAAAATCGGGAAGTACGCTTCTATGGGGGTTATTTGAAAAAAGCGCTTCATTTCGGTTGGAATGTTTCAAATCCCTATCAAAAATTTAATTCCAACTATCAGCTATTTCGGTGACGAACGAAGACTAACTACCAAAAGTCGTTCATTTCGATGGGATATTGAGCAGCAACTTTCAAAATACCGAAAATCGGGAGGTACCGCTCTATTGGGGCTATATAAAGACCGACAAATTTCAGGTGGAAAGTTTTATACCCTCAACGAAGACAAAGAACCAACGTGCAGCCATTTCGGTGTTATAATGAGGCTAAAACCTTCAATATACCGAAAATTGGGATATACCGTTCTATGGGGGTACATCAAAACGTGGACGTATACCGACAAATTTCTGAGGGAAATTTTTGTAGCCCAGAAAAAGACTAAATACCAAATTTCAGCCACTTTGGTGAAATAATGAGGCTACAACCTTCAAATCGCCGATAATCGCGAGGTACCGTTCTATCAAATTTACCGACAAATTTCTAAGGGAAATTTTTGTAGCCCAGAAAAAGACTAAATACCAAATTTCAGCCACTTCGGTGGAATAATGAGGCTAAAACCTTCAAAATACCCAAAATTGGGCGATACCGATATATGGGAGCTATATGAAGGCGTTGACCTATACCGGCCAATTTCAGGTGGAAAGTTTTATATCCTCAGCGATGACTATGTACCAAATTTTTGCCATTTCGGTGCTATAATGAAGCTTAATCCTTCAAAATACCGAAAATTGGGATGTACCGTTCCATGGGGTGGACGTGGACTATGTACCAAGACGTGGACCTATACCGGCACATTTCATATGCGTTTAATATCCCAAATTAAGACTAAATACCAAATTTCAGCCATTTCGGTGGAATATTGAGGACACCTACTTCAAAATACCGAAAATAGAAAATAACCGATCTATAGGGGCTGTACTAAGGCGTGGACCTGCACCGACAAGTTTCTGGGGGAATGTTTTATACACCCAACGAAGACTAAATACCACATATCAGCCATTTCTGAGGAATATTGAGGCCTCTGGAGACACAAAATACCAAATTACATCCAATTCGGTGGTAAAATGGGACAAATATCTTAAAAAATCCTTAGAACGACGACGCGTAACGCGCCACTTTACCAAAATTTCATCCATCTACTTTAATTCGTTCGGACGCTAGAGTGATTTCCACAGATGGACAGACGAACGGACATTGCTATATCGTTGTAGAATTGCACGCTGATCAAGAATATATATATTAGGGCTATAACCAAAAAAATACCACCACATAGCCGTGTAGAGCATGGAAAACTATTATGAAATACGGCGTCAATTTTTCTCTATCGCGAAAAAAGTTTCCGCACCAAATGCATTGAAGTTCAGTAATGCATTTTTTAATTTTAGCTGTTATGACAACATATTTGCTTTTAATTAAAATTTTTATTTTTTTGTAATCTAATTTAAAATCATTATCAAAGCGTTCTGGACCAATTTGTCCTCAAATCGCGCCATTTCGGAGCATTTTATGAATTTTTGACACTATTGCAGTTTTTGCTTTTTCTTTATAAACTCGTGAATTTTATGTTTATATTTTTTGTACCTATCGGACAAAAGAATATGGGGTCATTTGCAACGAAGTCGCGAAAGTTACAGGCTGTTTTTGTTGACTTTACCTGTGAGAATCGTATATGTTTTTTACAAAAATACAACACCAGTACCACGTGGGGAATTTTGTCCTAATAATGAAAACGCGTTTCTAAGATCGATTCAGTGAAAAAAGTTTACGCGCCGACTGTAATTACTAAAACCCTTTTGATATTTTTTCTACTTATAATTTTAAATTTGCTTTGTTTGAATAAATATTCATAGAAAAAAATACAATTCTCACAGGCAAAGTCATTAAAAATTGTCTGTAACTTTCGCGAATTTGTTGCAAATGACACCATATTCTCTTGTCCGATAGGTACAATAAATATAAACATAAAATTCACGAGTTTATAAAGAAACAAGTAAGCAAAGGCTATAGTCGGACAGGGCCGACCATACGATACCCTACACCACTACCCTGCGAGTTAACTTTCAGCAAATCAAAGTTTCTTTTGGACAAATAAGCTCATTGTAAGAAATAATTTTTTGAAGTCTGCAACCTTATCACATTAAGTTTAAATAACAATAGAATACTTGTTCCACAAACATCACAGAAGGGACAGGGCGTGCACCACGATTCATACTACAGCAATAGTATGGGGCCTACTGTTTATCGCCGAGTCCGAAAGGCATGTCTTAAAACACCACCTGTAGAGAAGCTGTACATGGTTGAAATACTCAGCAAATGTCGCCAACTTTACTCAGGGGTATTTTGCCATCGTTGGAAATTTGATGTTTGCTGGCCGGGAATCGAACGCCCGACCTTCAGCGTGCAAGGCGGGTGTGCAAACAATTGTACCATGGTGTCACCAATAAGTAATTTTAGAACGGACATTTAGTGTGGACTTAATTTTTTGCATATTTTAACATATTTGCTAAACCATATGCAAGGCTTTGTGCCCTAAATATCCCATCGAATTGGCTGAAAGTTTGTATTAAGTATTCGTTCTTCACAATTTTCGACCTGAACTTTATCGGTATAGGTCCAGGTCTTCATATAGCTCCCATAGAACCGTACCTCCCGATACCCGGTATTTTGATGGTTGTGGCCTCAATATCAAACTGAAATGGCTGACATTTTGTATTCAGTCTTCGTTGGAGGTAAAAAAACTTTCCACCTGAAATTTGTCGTTATATGTCCACGTCTTCATATAGCTCCCATAACCAGAACCTACCGATTTTCTGTACTTTGAAGGTTATGGTATTAAGTCTTCATTGGGGGTATTAAACTTTCCATCTGAAATTTGTCGGTATAGGTCTAGGCGTTCATATAGCTCCCATACTACGAAAGCTCCCCATTTTCGACATTTTGAAGATTGTGGCTCTGGTTACAGATTTCTCTATTTTATTGACTCGTTTGAAGTGAATTTCAAACAAAAAATGTACACATAAACTTTTTAGAAGATATTATTGAAATATATGTAGCATACGAAAATATGTGAAATACAGAAATTTTCCATATGCAAAAATAATATTTGCATAGGCATAGTTTATACATTTCGCATATTTTTTCATATGTGATATATTTCAATTGGAATTTAATTAGAAGCCAAAAATATGCAAATTTCACAAAAATAGGTGTTGCATAAAATTCCGCTGTCTACATATCATTGAGCTGATATTAATCGGGGTGCTCTTATTGATATGAGAGAAGGCTCCCTTGTCCCTACTGGGATGTTTGTGGAACAATTATGTACAGTAAATTTTAAGAAATATTCTTAAATTTGGAAATTGGCGTTATTTAGCAATTTCTGCTATATCTTTAAATTTTGAACAATTGGACAGGTAATATGATAGGGTTCCACGCAATTTGTAAGAACTGGGAATTTGTCTGTCATGATAGAGAAAATTTTTAGCATGGGAGGAAGATGTTCTCTTCACAAAACTCATTATATCTTAGGTAGTAGGTCCGTTACCAAGCACACATATTATTGCAATTTTCATCAGTGGAAAGATCGGTAGTTAATTTTTCATATATAGGCGACTTTGACGGTATATGACCTCCAGGGATTCAAATATGGACCAAAAATAAAATGTTTTTATTTAGCATACAAAAGTAATGGTCCATTGCACCCGCTAAATAATATCAGATCATCATCAAAAATTGTAGGCATCTTCTTCGACCTAAACCCCTACCTCGTGCAAAATTTCGGAACTTTTGATCTATAATTGCGACCTCTAGTATGCTTTTGATTACATTACAAGCAAAACACTCGATATATTAGGCTGTAACTCTGTTATCTGACCACATAAACCAACATAATTGGCATTAATTGAAAGGGCAAGAGTTGTCCTTCCAAATATTATTTATGTAGGCGGAATGTGTGGCCAAGGAATAAAAATATTACCGGTATATTAAAAATTTTCACAATTTTCACACAAAAGTTGTGGTCCATTTAACCCTCTAAACATCATCCGATCACCATCTCAAATTGCAAGCTTCTTCTTTGCCATATAATCTTACATTATTTAAAATTTCGAGGCGATCGGACTATAGTTGCGACATGCAGAGCCGTTACAAAATCGGATAAAAATTTTGTTTTTGGTCCATTTCACCCGCTTAATATTTCTCGATCATCACCAATAAGAATAGGGATCTATTCTGATCTGAACCCGACCTTCATACAAAATTTCGTAACGATCGGTCCATAATTGCGGCCTGTAGCGTGTTTACAATTTATAATGGACAGACGGACGGACGGACGGACGGACAGACACACATCTCAAAATCGCTTTATCTCGGCGAGATATGAAGATTGGTATACCACATTGGGGGTCTCCGACGAATATTTCGCGGTGTTACATGAATTTTTACCAAAACAAACTTATAATACCCTTTTCCACATTGTGGTATAGGGTATAAAAACAAAAATTGCAATAGTGTCAAAAATTCATAAAATGCTCCGAAATGGCGCGATTTGTGAACAAATTGGTCCAGAACGCTTCGGTAATGATTTTAAATTAGATTAAAAAAAAATAAAAAATTTAATTAAAAGCAAATATGTTGTCATAACACCTAAAATTAAAAAAAGCATTACTGAACTTCAATGCATTTGGTGCGGAAACTTTTTTCGCGGTAGAGAAAAAATTACACCTTTTTTCATAATAGTTTTTCATGCTCTACACGGCTATGTGGTGGTATTTTTGATATTTGCAAAAAAGTGCAAAAAGTTATATCCCTAATATATATATATAGTTTGTGGGGTCTACAATGATTATTTCGAGTAGTTGCAAACGGAATGACAAACTTAATACACCCCCCATCTTATGGTGGAGGGTATAAAAACACTGTTACGACAACAACAACCAAAAATTATGGACATAGGGGTTTTTTGACGTTTTTAGCTATATTATATAGCCCTCATATACAACGACCTCATTTCGTGTATTTTGATAAAGTTTTTAGCTTTAATTTGGCATTTAAGGTTCGAAGTGCTCAACAAAACTCTCCACCAAAAATTGTGGACATATGTAAGTCCACATTTTGGTATAGACCCTATATACCGATACTGCCCGATTTCAGGTATTTGGAAATCTATATTTCGGGCTAAATTGGCTGTTGAACTCTGGGAACCTTAAATGGCAAACATTTAGTGTACGGCCCCATATAACGACACCAACGATTTCAGGTGTTTTTATCTATATTATCTACATAGGATTTCCAGTGAGTAAAAACTTCTACTTCAAAAATTGTGGACAAAGACCCACGTTGGATAATAGCCCCTATATTACGGTACAGACCAATTTTTTGATAATTGAATTCGTTTATTGGACTGAGCCGAAAATATGAATACATATCGTCGGTGTCATGCTTAAGTGTTCCATACGCCATTTGCCCGTTTTGAGATAATCGCATTTTAATGTTTTGCGTCACAACTGCATGGAGCTGGATAAAGAAAATATTTATATTTTTGACTAGAAATATTAAATATAGTATATAGAACATATTTGCAAAAATATAGAAGAATATATAATGGAATATAAAAGTTATAAATATTTTAAAAAAAAAAATAATTTTTGTCGAATTTTTCCATATCCACACTTATGACACAAATGTGAAATTCTGTTAATCACATGGAATAAAGTGACAAAAAATTTTCCATCTTTGCCTAAATAAATTAAATACTTCTAAATCGAAAATTAAAGTTTTGATTTTTGAAATGTGTTTTTAAACTTGTAAGTTTTTAAAATATTAATTTCATAACTGAAAAAAGTTTAAACTTTCGCGTCGATGCGTGGATATCTCGGAAACTAGAGCAGATAGGAGAAAGCCGACTAGAAATTCAGAAAGAGCATATCGGAAAACCCTAGAAACCACATGTATCTCAAAAGGTCAAAAATGGCGTATGGAACACTTAAGCATGACACCGACGATATTTGAAAAAAACATATTGATACCAAAGCGTACTGAGATTAGTTTAATAATAATAAAAAAGTGTTTAATCAAAAGTACAATATTTGATTCAATTCTCAACACTCCACCTGAATTAAATATTACTATTTCTAATATTATAATTACAAAACAATACAAATTGAAAATTAATCAGTGCCAAAAAGTCCTTTAAAATATTCCAATTTCTGTGGAGTTACTGCCTTGGTAAAAACGTCAGCAACCATTTCGTTTGTAGAAAGATACTTCAAAGATATTTCGTTGTTGTCACTTTTCTGTTCGATAAATTTGGCTTTAATGTCCACATGCTTTGTCCTTGGCGAATATTTGTTATTTTGTAGCATTTTATATAGCTCCTTTATTATCACAATACAAAACCATGTTGACATTGCTGTAGGGATTGAGTTGATTTTCGAGTCGTTTTAACCAAACAAACTCCTATATAGCTGCTGTTATTGCCATGAACTCTGCTTCCTTTGATGATAGTGCCGCCGTTTTTTGCCTTTTTGTCGACCAGGATATTGCGGCTGATTGAAAAATAAAGTCATAACCAGTTGTCGAATGGCGGTCGTCCAAACTTCCAGCCCAATCTGCATCGCAACAGCAACAGTAATATGTTCTTCCAAATTGTTCTTATAGATGAGCCCTCGTTCAGTAGTTCCTTTGAGATAACGCATTATTCTTTTACAGCACATTCACAGCGTATTATATAACAGGGCGCGAAACCTGTGCGGCGTACAACAATCACCCAATAGCTTCCATGTACGGTATTTTCGAAATTTTTTCTTTTTCAGCCTCGGTTTGAATGGGCATACTTTCTGATAACTTCTTATTATAATCCATTGGTGTTGAAGAAGGGTTGGAGTCATTCATTCCGAAACGCTTTATAATATCTGATATGTACTTAGACTGATTAATTTTGATTCCATCTTCAGTTCGTCATACCAAGAACATTAGACATTTCCCCCATGTCTTTCATTTTAAATTTACGCGAAAGTGCGTTCTTGACAGAATTTATTTCGTTTACGTCATTGGAGAATATAAGAACATCGTCTACGTATATTGCAATATAAATCTTCTTTCCTTTTGTCGCCTTTGAGTATACGCATTGATCCATTTCTCCTCGTATAAAAGCCATATCGGCAAGATCCTTGTTTATGGTTTCATTCAATACTCTCCCAGATTGTTTCAAGCCGTATACGGATTTGTCAAGCTTACAGACTTTATTAGAACCATCACGGAAGCCTTCGGGTTGTTCCATTTATATGGTTTCTTTTAAAATCCCATTTAAGTAAGCGCTAACAGCATCCATCTGAAGAATCTTCATGTCATATTTTGCTGCCAATGCTGCTAAATACCTTATTGATTCATACCGAACAACTGGAGAAAATGTTTCCATATAATCGATATCTTCAGTCTGTGTGCGACTAATCTTGCTTTCCATCGCAACGTATTTCCCTTGGAATCTTGCCTTGTCTTGAAACCCCATTTTGACTTCACAGCTTTGTATTATTCAGGAAGTGGAACCAAAGTCCAAGTTTTATTGGCTTTCAAGGAATTCATTTCATCTTGCATGTGTTTTTTCCAATTTTCAGAATCTTCAGGCGACATTGCCTTTTTTATAGTATGAGGGTCTGAAGAAACATATTCAGAAAAATGCCGAAAATTCCGTTGATGATTGGTTTTGGTTTACAATCCTTTCTAAACTTCTACTATTTTCAGATATTGGTATTGGTCCTGAATTACATTGATTTGGTTCCCATTCTTCATCATTTGCGGCCGTATAACCGTTGTTGTCTTGACATTCTCAGTCCACAAACTCACTATCAGTTTCAGAAACACTACGAGGCTCATTTTGAATCTCATTATTACCATCCAATTCGCTTAATTCCATATTGGTTGATACATCCGCTGTTTGGTCCAAAACATTATGACTGTCTTCATCCGGAGATTGAGTTAGCAAAGGGTAGTACATACTTTTCACTATTTGCGTGACAATTTTCAAGAATACCACGTCACGGATGACTATTATTTTCTTGTCACTTGGGTCAAATAACACTGGTCAACAGGACTTTTGTTTCAACCAAAGTTGCAGTTGTTTCTAGATGAATTCGGCGAGTTATTTTCAAATCCGGTCCCGGTTTTTCTCCATCAGCTCTTGTTTTTGAGATATAGCTCAAAACCGGTTTTTACGAGTTTAACCCAGACTTTCGTTGTTTTCGGATACAAAAAAATATTTTTTGTGGGTTTTTCGACATTAATATATTAAGGAGATGTTGTACGCTCGATACAAATCGTTTTTGAAATAGTCATGGTGAGTATATATCAAAAAAATATAGAAAATATACGACGGACCTTGTAAAAATTGCTTATTTTGAGTACTTTAAGCTGTAATTACGTCATCGGGGGAAGTCATAGGATCTTCATATGGCAATGCGGATATGCTTAGGGTGTCTACTATATAGTCCAGTATTCAAATATATAATATAAAGTTCATAGCGCCCATGATTCGCCCATAACCTAAAAACCGATATGAAGACTGCTAAAGGGAAATAATTTACCAGTGATATCATTACCACATAAGCCATTTACTTTTCAATGGCAGTCTTCATGATGATTTTTAGGTTATTGCCGAATCATGGGCGCTATGAACTTTATATTATATATTTGAATACTGGACTATATAGTAGACACCCTAAGCATATCCGCATTGCCATATGAAGATCCTATGACTTCCCCCGATGACGTAATTACAGCTTAAAGTACTTAAAATAAGCAATTTTTACAAGGTCCGTCGTATATTTTCTATATTTTTTGATATATACTCCCCATAACTATTTCAAAAACGATTTGTATCGAGCGTACAACATCTCCTTAATATATTAATGTCGAAAACCCAACAAAAAGTATTTGTTTGTATCCGAAAATAACGAAAGTCCGGGTTAAACTCGTAAAAACGGATTTTGAGGTATATCTCAAAAACAAGAGCTGATGGAGAAAAACCGGCACCGGATTTGAAAATAACTCGCCGATTTCATCTAGAAACAAATGCAACCTCATCTGAAACATTCAACTTTTTCAATTTTGTTGAGCAGTGTAATCTATACGCTCTACTTTCCGTGCTGTATCCAACCATGATACATTCTGATGACTTTGAATCAATTTTAGATCTCCTTTGTTTAGGTATATGGACCACAGCTGGACATTCGAATATTCCGAGGTGCTTCGACAGTTTTTGATGGACATGTTTTTGATGTATTATTCCACTTTCTTCTAAGAATCCGATCGTAGAATCTTGATTTTTTAGAATACTGGTTTTCCACCAAAGCCTTGAATTCTAAAAATTTTTGAAATACACTCGACTTTTTCTTCATTGAAAAAACAAACCATTTTCTTGAAAAATCATCCACAAATGTCAACAAAAAACGTTCTCGGGAGCTCGAACTTTCAACAATTTCCTATAACTCTTTGGCTCGAGTACCGACTTCTCTACTCACTTTTCTGGTTTGCTTTCCTTTCACGCAGACAACACATGGTTCAGAACATTCTTTGCCGAAATGTATAACAACATTTGCGCTCTTGACATCACCCAATTTCGTATTACAGATATGCCCCAATCTTCGGTGCCACAAATTGAAATCGTTTGCCAGACTAAAATCCTTACCCTCTTCTTTTTTGGATTTGCGATCTAACCGGTACAATTGATTCTACGTACTTGCCGTTGCTATAACATGTCCATTTTTATCAGACATGCTGCTTTTTCACCTTCAAAAGTCACCCTTTTTCCATTCTTAGCCATTTGTCGAACATAGAGAATAAGTTGGTACACAAATCCGGAAGATACCCCACGTCTTTGATTGTAACACATCTCTTATTTTCTCCAGATCCAACTTCAATGTCAACATCTCCAATGGAGTCCACTACAAGTTCATTTTCATTCGCAATAATTACCTTTTTATTCACAGCTTCACGGATGTTGTACATGTAGTTATTCTCGTTCGTCATGTGATTGCTTGCTCCAGTATCAAAGTACCAGGTTTTCAAACAATCTAAACTTGATGTAGATTCTGTGGCGTTTGCACATACGATTGCATTTGTGCTTGAAGCAAATAAAACATCTGACTTCTTTTCATGCTTCCTTGTAGTTCCATTATTACTTGACCTCGATTTGCTGGGACAATTCCTTGAGATGTAGCATTTGATTTGTCTCTTACCTTTCTTGATACTTTTGGATTGCAACGCGGTCAATGTTTAAAGCAGCATTTTTCACTTTAGGCCCGTATCTTCGTATGCATTCAACACCTTTCGCGGTAGTTGCAGTTGCAATATGTCCATAGTTGTCTGGTTCAATCATCTGTGTGATTTCGGTTAAAAATTTCGCATTCAAATTAGCAACAGCCACACTATTAACACATGCCTTCCAGCATTCTTTAATAACCACATATCGTCCGCGCAATTTATCAAGCGGGAAAGCAAAATAAATTGCAGCCATTACTTTTTTTTACAAAGGTCACAAATTTTCAATTTAAAAAAATATGTATTTATGTCTTCACAATATTTTTCAAACGTGACTAAGGCCCATAACCTTTTATAATTGAATTCGTTTATTGAACTGAACAGAAAATGTCAATACATACATATTTGACAAAAACATATTGATGATATTGACATGCTGAGATTAGGTTAATAATGATAAACAAAGTGTTTTATGCTAAAGTACAATATTTTATTCAATTCTCAACGGATTTCACGTATTTTCAAGTTTTTAGCTGATACAATTAGCTAAAAGTAGGTATGTGTAGACCCATGTCAGTGTTCAAAGGAAATTTCCACCTAAATTCTGGGCATTGGTACTTTCGTAACAGAAAGAAAACTAATTATACCATTTTATAAAAAATATAAAAAGTTGGAACCGGCTGAACTTAAAATACATATAGGAGTATTAGAAACAATATAAACTACTTACTGTCACTTCAACCACAGTTCCCAAACCACAGTACATATATAACATCATAAAGCAGTAAACCAAATACGTCTGTCCGCCCGGCCACATGCCCATAATCAAGCAAAACAGGGTTGATCCTATGCTTAGAGCAACTGTAGCCAATTCAACGATAATGACCCAAAAGTATGTGTCCTTAACGCTGGTAACATATCTGTAGATAAAAAGAAAATAACAAAACGATGCAACTAAATTCCATATCAAAATCCTCAGTTGGCCACACCTTACCTCATGTAGTTTTGATGCCATTGTATAATATCTTTAAGCAAAATATTACAAGATCGCATTTGCTCTTCATCACCAAGAATAACTTCATTTAAATCATGAAATTTACACTTTAAAATATCCTTGAATAACGGAAAGTGTCTGACAAAGATAAAAAACATTAAATCGGCTGCGAAATTTCCAAAAGCTCCAAAGACAATGCAAATTGAATGCATCGCATTCGTGATGAGGTAACCATATTCGGTGTTGGGATCCACGCCAGGAAACAAACAGTGCATTACAAAGATACGTTGATCGAAGACCACACGATAGAATGGAACAATGCCAATGAGACACATTGATACAACCACATGCATGATAGCCATGAATTTTATGAATTTGTCAGCAGATTTGATGCTTTTTTGTAGACAGGTGTCATATTCCATATGTTCGTCACTGTATTTGGTATATATAAGGCGAAGTTCATCGATCATATAACGAAAATGCTCTTTATTCCAAATGACATTGAATAGTTTGCAATAGCCCTGTAATAAAAAGGAGAATCTTACCCCGTTAGACCTAAAATTTCGGGCGAGTTTGTTTGTCACTCACTTGTAATGCACTACCCAAAAAGCAGAGGACCTGTAAAATGTGTGCCCAATCTTTTTCGACATAAATATTCACATAAAGGGTGTAGCCCGTAAAAGCGAAATACAAATTTATAAAGAAAATCACAATCCATGTTAGGATATTCATCCTGTAGTCCGGCTTAAAGACATTTGCCCCACAAATGCCACAACACAATTTTACAACACGTACAAACATCTCATAACGTTGTACCACGCTTGCAGGCATGTTTCTTCTTTAAAAATATCTGTATAGGTTCAAATTGATGAATGAACTGAAATGGAAACAAATAACTGCAAGCACCAGCTATTAGCAGCCAATGAACCTTGAGTATTTGCTTTGCAGGTGGTAGCTTCACATGACCTTAATGCGCACTTCAGGATCTACACTTAAAAGTTTACTTGGATTATTTTATCGACAGCATGGGAAGAAAAAATTGACTTTATGTCATATCAACATAAAATACACTCATCAAAAATGAATTTTGAAATGCACCGGCTACATGGGAGGATATTGAAGTGTGGGTCCATTTTGTCAAATGAGTAGAAATACATACACGGGGTGTTATAAGTTGATTTTTCCCCATCTTTATGTACGAGTATACGAAAATGAATGAATCGATAGCTGAGTCGATCGGGCTATGTATGTCCTTACATAGATGCATCGATAACTATCCCATAATACAGTGTGCAATTTTTTTTTTTAAATCGGTTCACATGAGGTTCACTAAGGATGTGGGTGAACCTCTATCCGTTCAGAAATCCTGAAATTTGGAATGAAGATTACTCTTGGAGTGTAGGATAGTGGCAGGTTTGGAAATTTGTACTTATGGGTACGAAAAGTACTAAATTTGGTACAATTTGGTTAAACGGTTAGGGCTGAAATCCTGAAATTTTGGAATTCAGATTACTGTTGGAGTGTACGATTGAGGTACTTCTGGAAATTCGTAATTATGGGTACGATATATGGTAAATGGTACCATATATGGTACAAATTGGTATTGGGCGAACGGCTAGAGCTGGAACTTTGGATTTTGGAATTAAGATTACGGTTATTATTTGGCATTAACAAATACATAAATACAACAAGATAAGACATTTTTTTGCTATCATTCTTCAGTGAATGGCTTTTGAATTTAACATAATGTTATATTACGATATGGTGATATAACATTTTTTTCTTTTATAAATTTTTTCGTATTTAACCGAATTTACCGATCCAATTTACATAGAATTATTCTTGAATAGATCCTTGAATTCATAAATTTCGTTTCTGATACCATTACATGAAATGTTCCTCCTTGGTTGCGATTTTGAATTAACTGCAACCTGTTAAGTGTAATGTTTCTATACAAAGTTTCGTAAGCATTTTTTTGTTGCATGCATTTTGTCTAGTCTTAGTTGTATTTATGTCTTTGGCATTAATATCAGTGTAGGGTTGAGATATGTATGTGGTTGTCGAAATACGTACCATAAATATACGAAAAGTACTAAATGGTACACAATTTTTATTGAGTGTAGGGATTGATATGGAATCTGTATTTATGGGAGTCAGGATGAGTGTTGGTGCGTAGCGTTGGTATATGTAGGTGGTTTTAGAAATACGTCCCAACAAATTTAGTGTTAGGTTCAGGAACAGAGCTCAAATTCTAAAATTTGTTTTTAGAGTCACGGTTTATGTGTGGATAAATAATTTGGTACAATTAGCTGGAAATATGAGGGAACGGAAATCCGTACTAATGTATTTTTATGTAGAATACTAAATAGTACTCTGTTTGGTTTTTGGGGGAACAAATAGAGCTGAAAATGAGAATCACGGTTGGTATACAGGGTTGATACAAAGAGGTCGTTTTTTGAAGCATTTTGGTATTGCATAAACGATAATATAAGGAGGTTTTTTTTGAAATGTGTACAAAGTCTGAAATTTGGTTGAAGGTCGCTGTTGGCTGAAATTGTTGTATTGTATTGGAAATACCTACTTAAGGCATTGAAATAATACTATGTACTAATTTATGAACGGTTATAAAGAAAAATATATAATATGTGTTTTAGATATACTAAATGGTACTAAACATTGGAACACTGATATTGTAGCACTCTGAAATTTGTTATGAGGATCACTGTTGGGATTAGACCAGAATGGTTATGAAAATACCCACTTAAAATGTATGACATATTCACACATTTAATACCATGGGGATTGGGAAAAAACTTGGGCTAAAACTGTAAAATTTGAGATAAGGTTCTAGGTGTTTATGCATCTTAAATACACAGTCGAAATTGCTGATAACGTCGTCGTTTATAACGTCATATCGCATATAACGACGAAATCCTAAAGTCCCGAATTTCTGCCTTTTATATTTCACACAAATAAATATCGCTTATAACGTCATATCGGTTGTAACGTCGGTTTTTTTGTGGAATATTTGGAATAACGTCGAACTATGCGAAGAAGAAAAATGTCTCTCAATATGTTGTATGTATGTATATTTTTTCAAACTCAAACAGCAACATAGTACCCAACATATGCACAACATGTTCGAAGATTGGGTTGGACAACTGAATTACGACATGCAGGCGGTTTTAAGACAATTAAACTTGAATTTTTGCCAGCCAATGTCACATCTCTTTTGCAACCAATGAACCAGGGTGTAATAAAATCATTAAAATCACTTTGCCGGAATCGACAAATACCCACTATCTTGTCAAGAATAGAAAGGGATAAAAGTACGAAATTAAATGTGTTGGATGCCATGTTATTGTTAGATTAAGCGTGGAAAAATATAACGTCTTCTGCCATTGCTAATTGTTTTCATCATGTAGAATTGTAATGGTACTTTAAACGATTATGAAGACATGTATCGTCATTCTCATTTCTCCCAACGCGTAGAAGATATTGATGAGTTAGTTGGCATCGATGACAATATTGGAATTTTTAGATGAAGGCAATTCTAACGAAGACATTGAGGATACTGCAGAACCAGATTTTCAATTACCGCCAGTGTCTAGCTGAGTAAATTAATTTACTCAGAAGACGTTAAAAGCAAAGACTGAGTTTTGGAAACCCTTTCTAAACTCAGATATGAGTTAAATTTAAAACTTATGTTCCAATTCAAAGGCCCAAACAAAAATAACAGGCTATAGAATTAATTTAATATCGTTATTTTTTATTATTTTGTTTTTTAGTCATTTATAACTATGTACATAAAATGGAAAACTTAAAAATTTAATTGAATTCATTTATTTATTTATTAAAACAACGCATCTATACCCAAAAGTCACATAATATAATTTCACCTCCGTTTTAAAAATCGTTTATAACGACTATCGCTTATAGCGTCCGATTTTGGTCGGTCCCTTGGTCGACGTTATAAGCGATTTCGTCGACAACATTAAATATCGTTTATAACGACTATCGCTTATAGCGTCCGATTTTGGTCGGTCCCTTGGTCGACGTTATAAGCGATTTCGTCGACTGTATTTAAAAAAATATGTACGTAATCTAAACATTGCGAAGATGCAAATGAAACCAAAACCAAAAAAATATATTGAGCAAATTTAAAAAACGTTTGTAAGAAAAAAAAATTTTTTTTGAAATTTATTTTGTGAGTTAGTTGTAGAAAATTTAGGAAAACTATTCATCTATTTTAGTTAAAGTTCACGCGAAAACGCACATTTATCATTGTAATCACTTCCCGAATACACGCTAACATCTTGAGGAAAATAGGGAAGATGTTCATATAAATTTTGGGTACCTTTCAATGGGGATCAATTTTGAAGGAAAACTGTATCGGGTAATATACATTGATTGGAATCTGTATTTATGGGAGTCAGGATGAGTGTTGGTGCGTAGCGTTGGTATATGTAGGTGGTTTTAGAAATACGTCCCAACAAATTTAGTGTTAGGTTCAGGAACAGAGCTCAAATTCTAAAATTTGTTTTTAGAGTCACGGTTTATGTGTGGATAAATAATTTGGTACAATTAGCTGGAAATATGAGGGAACGGAAATCCGTACTAATGTATTTTTATGTAGAATACTAAATAGTACTCTGTTTGGTTTTTGGGGGAACAAATAGAGCTGAAAATGAGAATCACGGTTGGTATACAGGGTTGATACAAAGAGGTCGTTTTTTGAAGCATTTTGGTATTGCATAAACGATAATATAAGGAGGTTTTTTTTGAAATGTGTACAAAGTCTGAAATTTGGTTGAAGGTCGCTGTTGGCTGAAATTGTTGTATTGTATTGGAAATACCTACTTAAGGCATTGAAATAATACTATGTACTAATTTATGAACGGTTATAAAGAAAAATATATAATATGTGTTTTAGATATACTAAATGGTACTAAACATTGGAACACTGATATTGTAGCACTCTGAAATTTGTTATGAGGATCACTGTTGGGATTAGACCAGAATGGTTATGAAAATACCCACTTAAAATGTATGACATATTCACACATTTAATACCATGGGGATTGGGAAAAAACTTGGGCTAAAACTGTAAAATTTGAGATAAGGTTCTAGGTGTTTATGCATCTTAAATACACAGTCGAAATTGCTGATAACGTCGTCGTTTATAACGTCATATCGCATATAACGACGAAATCCTAAAGTCCCGAATTTCTGCCTTTTATATTTCACACAAATAAATATCGCTTATAACGTCATATCGGTTGTAACGTCGGTTTTTTTGTGGAATATTTGGAATAACGTCGAACTATGCGAAGAAGAAAAATGTCTCTCAATATGTTGTATGTATGTATATTTTTTCAAACTCAAACAGCAACATAGTACCCAACATATGCACAACATGTTCGAAGATTGGGTTGGACAACTGAATTACGACATGCAGGCGGTTTTAAGACAATTAAACTTGAATTTTTGCCAGCCAATGTCACATCTCTTTTGCAACCAATGAACCAGGGTGTAATAAAATCATTAAAATCACTTTGCCGGAATCGACAAATACCCACTATCTTGTCAAGAATAGAAAGGGATAAAAGTACGAAATTAAATGTGTTGGATGCCATGTTATTGTTAGATTAAGCGTGGAAAAATATAACGTCTTCTGCCATTGCTAATTGTTTTCATCATGTAGAATTGTAATGGTACTTTAAACGATTATGAAGACATGTATCGTCATTCTCATTTCTCCCAACGCGTAGAAGATATTGATGAGTTAGTTGGCATCGATGACAATATTGGAATTTTTAGATGAAGGCAATTCTAACGAAGACATTGAGGATACTGCAGAACCAGATTTTCAATTACCGCCAGTGTCTAGCTGAGTAAATTAATTTACTCAGAAGACGTTAAAAGCAAAGACTGAGTTTTGGAAACCCTTTCTAAACTCAGATATGAGTTAAATTTAAAACTTATGTTCCAATTCAAAGGCCCAAACAAAAATAACAGGCTATAGAATTAATTTAATATCGTTATTTTTTATTATTTTGTTTTTTAGTCATTTATAACTATGTACATAAAATGGAAAACTTAAAAATTTAATTGAATTCATTTATTTATTTATTAAAACAACGCATCTATACCCAAAAGTCACATAATATAATTTCACCTCCGTTTTAAAAATCGTTTATAACGACTATCGCTTATAGCGTCCGATTTTGGTCGGTCCCTTGGTCGACGTTATAAGCGATTTCGTCGACAACATTAAATATCGTTTATAACGACTATCGCTTATAGCGTCCGATTTTGGTCGGTCCCTTGGTCGACGTTATAAGCGATTTCGTCGACTGTATTTAAAAAAATATGTACGTAATCTAAACATTGCGAAGATGCAAATGAAACCAAAACCAAAAAAATATATTGAGCAAATTTAAAAAACGTTTGTAAGAAAAAAAAATTTTTTTTGAAATTTATTTTGTGAGTTAGTTGTAGAAAATTTAGGAAAACTATTCATCTATTTTAGGTAAAGTTCACGCGAAAACGCACATTTATCATTGTAATCACTTCCCGAATACACGCTAACATCTTGAGGAAAATAGGGAAGATGTTCATATAAATTTTGGGTACCTTTCAATGGGGATCAATTTTGAAGGAAAACTGTATCGGGTAATATACATTTTTAAATGCGTGTAAATCGCGAAATCCTCAAAATCGCTGGATGCGCATGCGATTTTCCGATACAACAAATTGTTTTCTTTTCATTTGTAAACATTTACCAAGATTTAATTTGGCGGCGGCGATGTACCATCGTCTGCAGTTTAGTGTGCAAAAAATTGTATAACGCTAATAATTTGCACAAAGTGCACATACTTTTTATGCGCATCCGATTTCACTATCAACAGTGAAAAAATACATGGATCAAAGACTATTTCAATAAAATCCATCAAGAACCGTGGATGTAGCATCACACAGTATTTTGTGATACAAGTTCCATACCTCTTAATTTTTAAACCTCTGTTTCCGCAATAATGCGAGTAATGTGTCGGTTTCTTAACTGAAAAAGAAACGATCGACAGAAAATGCGAAATAAACCGCGATATTTTTAAAAACATTTTTTGCAAATTTTTCAATTTTTGCAGTACCCGTTTTCCCGATCCGGACCGCCGAAAACTGAAATATCACGGTGTACCAGCACACTCAAAAGGATATTGTAAATACAGTATCCAAAAAATAGGTTTCATAGAAAAAATATCGCACTAATTTTTGGCCTTTGGCAGTATATTACTGTGACGCTGTGTGTACATATCAAATTATGCGTAATCGCGAGTACTTTAATTCTATGATTGTTTTTTAAAAATACCCGAGTGCGCGCCCGAGTTAAATCAAAAATACAAAATACACCTAAAACCCGGCTTCATAATGTCAGCATCCTTAAAAGGTGGATGCAGTGGAAATTTTGAAAAGTGATACATTAGAAGTGTAATCTTCATTTTGTATTCTTCTACTTTTACTTTGGACAGATGTCCGTCATTTGAATTGTTTCAGCAGCAATCGAATAGCAATGTAAAAACCCTCGAAAACTTCAACGAGTCTTTGCCTATGTTTATTTATTTACGCGGTGATAACTTCCACGCAAACTAAATGTTTTTGCTAAATTTTTAAGCTTTGTTCAAAAACATTTAATTTTATCCAGTAATAGTCATAGTTACTGTTAAACTACAATAGTTCGCGTTTTATAATAGTACAAACCTTGGCTTCATGGAAATCAATTTTTTTCCTTTACTCATATATTCCTGATCAGCATAAAATTCTAACTAGAAATAGCCATGCCCATGTCCGTCTGTTGAAATCAAGATGCAGCACGCAATTTTAGAGATAGAGCTTTATAATTTAGTATAGAAGTTTCTAATACTCCTTGGATGTTTGGTATTGAAAATAGGCTATATCGGTCCACGTTTTGATATAGGCCATATAGAACGGTACCTCCCAATTTTCGGTATTTTAAATGTTATGACCTAAACATCGACCAAAACATGACTTCGTTGGGAGTAAAAAATTTTCGACTTGAAATTTGTCGACATAGGTCCACGTCTTCATATCAAGGGGACTATATGAAGACGTGGACCTATGTCGACAAATTTCAAGTCGAAAATTTTTTACTCCCAACGAAGCCATGTTTTGGTCGATGTTTAGGGAGGTACCGTTCTATAGGGCCTATATCAAAACGATACCTCCCGATTTTCGTATTGTGAAATGGCTGAAATTTGGCACTTAGTCTTCGTTAGGGGCATAAAACTTTCCACCTGAAATTTGTTGGTATAGGTCCACGTCTTCATATAGAACGGTACTTCCCGATTGTCGGTATTTTGAAGGATTTTTGCTCAATATCCCAACGAACTGGCTGAAATTTGGTACTTAGTCTTCACTGGGGGTATAAAACTTTTCACCTGAAATTTGTCCGTTAGGTCCACGTCTTCGTATAGCCCCCATATAACACTACCTCCCAATTTTCGGTATTCTGAAGGTTGTAGACTCAATATACCACTGAAATGGTTGAAATTTGGTATTTAGTCATCGATGGGGGTATAGGTTCCCATAGAACGGTAACTTCCGTTTTTTTACAGTGTTTTATTTAAATTCCCAGCAAAATAAATTGGAAGTAGTGCAATGTAGACTAGTTCTTTCACGGCATGTTTTTATGCAGTTCAAACGGAGTCGTGAAAAAGGCACTCCATTCCCCACATTTTAAACGCATTTGGAAGCAATCCAAAGAATCACATCCATTTGTCACATTTTAACAACATCCGGAGGCAGTTCAACGGAGTCGTGAAAAAGGCACTCCAATTCCTCACAATTTAACAGCATCCGGATGCAGTGCAAACGGAGTCGTGAAAAAGGCACTCCGTTCACTACATTTTATTAGCAGTTGTTAGAGATCCCTGCATGTACATAAATCAGTTTGTACATCTCTACAGGCACCGGAATACATTTCCAAAAGGAGATAATCGTGTTAACATTTCCAAACATTTGTTAATACAAACTAAATAATATTTAATTTGTGAACATTTTTCCGGTAACTCACGAGAAGAAACTTTCATAATGGAGTGCTGTTGGAGTACATGTCGAAATCTTAACTGATGATGGGAAGACAATATCGAACCCATTTAGCAGATGAAGCAAAAACACTTAAGCTTGGATTAAATGAAGAGCACACACATGTTTGCGATTGAATTCAATAGAGAATTTTCATAATTTGTGTTAATTTAATAAAGTTATTAATATTTTTGTTTTACACAATTAATAAATGCATTTTATTTTGTTATTCAAAACACGTGCTCTGGACTGCCTCATATTCTACCCCAAAGGGTCAGTTAAAATGCAATGCCAAAGGGTCAGTTAAAATGCAGTGCCAAAGGTTCAATTAAAATGCAATGCCAAAGGGTCAGTTAAAATGCAGTGCCAAAGGGTCAGTTAAAATGCAATGCCAAAGGGTCAGTTAAAATGCGGTGCAATGGAGTGCATCTTTCAGTAGTCACTCCCTTGTAAAAATCATGAGTGAAAATGCATAATTTGATGCACTTCCAAATCACTTGTACATATCATTTAACTGCCTCTTTGGAGGCAAACTTTTCGCTGGGTTGCTTTGGTGCCCGTTTAGTTCAAATCTGGTAACTCATTTTTAACAAAGTTGCAGTTGACAAATCGCACTAAAACTTTGCACACTTTTCAGATTTGGATGACAATACATGAATATGAAATCAAAACCAATATTGGTCTATTTTACAGTGTTTTTACATTGTTTAATTTATCTTGCTTTTCAAATATGGTAACTCATTTTTGACACAGTTGCAGTTAACCAAACGAACTAAAACCTTGCACACTTTTCAGATTTGGATGACAATACATGAGTATGAAATCAAAACCAATATTGATCCATTTTTACAGTGTTTTATTGAACTTGTTACATTGTTTCATTTATCTTGCTTTTCAAATATGGTAACTCATTTTTAACACAGTTGCAATTGACCAATCGAACTAAAACTTTGCACACTTTTCAGATTTGGATGACAATACACGAATATGAAATCAAAACCAATATTGATCCATTTTTACAGTGTTTTTAAAGTGTTTTATTTAACTTGTTACATTGTTTCATTTATCTTGCTTTTCAAATCTGGTAACTCAGTTTTGATACAGTTGCAGTTGACCAATCAAACTAAAACTTTGCACACTTTTCAGACTTGGATGACAAAACATGAATATGAAATCAAAACCAATATTGGTCCATTTTTACAGTGTTTTATTTAACTTGTAACATTGTTTGATTTATCGTGCTTTTCAAATCTGGTAACTCATTTTTGACACAGTTGCAGTAGACCAATCGAACTAAAACTTTGCACATATTTTAGATTTGGATGACAATACATGAATATGAAATCAAAACCAATATTGATCCATTTTTACAGTGTTTTATTGAACTTGTTACATTGTTTCATTTATCTGGCTTTTCAAATATTGCGCACTTTTCAGATTTGGATGACAATACATAAATATGAAACCAAAACCAATATTGGTCCATTTCCTACCGCCTCATATAACGGTACCACCCGATTTTAGGTAATTTGAGAATTTTCTCTTCATTTTAGCCCGAATTGGCTCTAACTTGGCATTTGGAATTCCCAATGGTCCAGGAATTTCCCCACTAAAAATTGTGGACATAGATCAAGGTTTAGATTAGTACCCATCAGGGCTGCGGAGTCGAGCCATTTTTTCTTCGACTCCGACTTCAGGCCAGTTTTTTTCACGACTCCGACTCCGGAGTCGACTCCGGGGGTAATTTCATGTACCACTGAAAATTAGTAAAACATGCACCACTTCTAACTGTATCCTATACTTGGACCATATAAGCTTATATGTTCTTTTCACTAAGGTATTTGTAATGTATCTTCCATATTGATTCTGTGTCTTACATCGAAAAATAGGAACAGAAACAAGTTAGAAAGTTTAATACCCCGGTTACACTATTGAAGGTTAACCCACTGGGTTTAATAGATCCAATGGGTTAATCTTTGCTGGTTACACTTAGCTTTTCGAGGATATAAATTGTCAGCTGATGTTTATACCTTAACAAACATCAGCTGACATACAAAATAACACATATATATCAAAAAATAGTTTCCAAAAATTAAAATGGTAACTACTGATGCATTACAACAAGTATTTAAACAGTATTGTGATTGATTGGAAAACAAAAAATATGGGACAAAATGCATAAATAGTAAGCAAAGAAAACATTTACCGAAAATTTAATATAGTTGTGTTTTACACTTGTACGATATCTCTGAACATAAGCCCCCACATTTTGAAAATTTCTGAAATTATACTCGAAGGAGTGGAATGAAAAATTTTATCAAAATATTCAAGATTTATCGTGAAGACTAGTCAAAACATAGACAGACTAATAGGTCTTTTCATAGAAATTGTTCTAATCTCATCTTTGTATGTTTCCTCAGTATCTACAAAAAATTGTTAACATAGGTCCATGTTTTGGAGTAATCCCCACATAACACTAACGACCGATTTCCAGGAACCTTTCTACCAAAAATTGTGAACGTAATAGCATGCATGGGAGAAGTAGTAGTAGTGCCCGATTTCAATATTTTAATGTTTTTAGCTCTATTTTTCTAACCGAATTAGCTATAATTTGGCATTTAGGTTTCTTAGTAGTAAAAAAACGTACACTGCCGCTCACTTGAATAGAACCCCCGTGCAAAATTTTTTTCAACCTCCATTTTTTCCGAATTATACAAGATATGAAGTTTTTGAGTTTTATTATATTTTGCTTCATGTGTTTGGAGTAAACTTAGTCATTCATTTGCATTCAAATCCAATTTGTATAAGAATTATACAAGGAAAACAAAATAAAGTCAGAAATTGAAGTAAAAAATTTGGCTCATTTGAATAGAACCCCCCTTTAAAACTTGGGAATACATTGTATTAGAGTATCGATGTATATTCACTCTATATTGAAACCGAAGTTCTTTCTGTAATATCCAGTAAAAGTATATCTGTAGTGGGATTCTGTAACTCATTTTTGCTGTTATCGATAATTGTCGGTAAAATTAAAATGCTTATAATTTCGATAATTAACGAATTTTTTCGGTAAGTTAACGATGAATAAAAAGTAGTCGCTAGCATCTACCGATACAAACAGTGATGCCAACTTTTCTTTATGTTTTTAGTCAAAATTTTGCGATTTAATTTTATCGATTTTTGTCGGTAACAGCAAAAATGAGTTACAGAATCCCACTACTGTTCTGATTAAGGATACATCTATATCCTGCTTTGGCAAGGATTCTTTAAAGAATCTGGGGTAATGCCTAACAAAGCTTGCTTTTTTCTTTTAACAACTTTATTTTTGGAAGCTTACTGTCTCCTTTAGTGGTATATATTATGCATAAGTCATTCCCATACATTTTAGAGAATATTTACCACTGTAGAATATGACGGACCCACCAGGATATCCGCATTTCTTTTCAAAATTTGATGTTTTGATGACTCGAAGTGTACAAAAGTTTATAAAATCGTTATGAAATTTCTACTCGGGATATCCGAAAATGTTTCTCACTATTGGAAATGCCTGTTTCAGAACTCCTTTGTAAATTGTCGTGCGCATTTAGGGTGAAAGAAATTGACGCCCAAGTCTTTCATAATTAGTAAGGACTCTCCTCATTAATTAAACAATTGCATAACTACATATATAACTATTTTTTTCGCGTCTATTGAATGGCAGACCATCTTCTAAATTGTTTCTGTAGCGATGAATGTGCTTTTATGGTGCTGGAACGCATTACTAATTATTAAGGACATTGGCGTCAATTTACTTCACCCTAAATGCGCACGATAACTTATAAAGGAGTTCCGAAACAGACATATCCAGTAGTGAGTAACATTTTTGGATATCCCGAGTGGAAATTTCATCACGATTTTATAAACTTTTGTACACTTCGAGTCACCAAAACTTAAATTATCCTTGTGGGTCCGCCATATTCTACAGTGGTAAATATTCTTTAAAATGTATGGGAATGACTTATGCGTAAAATGTACGACTAAAGGAGACAGTACGCTTCCAAAAATAAACTTGTTGAATGAAAAAAGCAAGCTTTATTGAGCATTACACCTGATTATTTAAAAAATCGTTGCCAAAGCGGGATATACGGGTGTATCCTTAATCAGGAGGGATATACTTTTACTGAATATTAGTGAAAGTACTTCGTTTTCAATATAGAGTGAATATCCCTCGATATTCTAATACAATCGTTCTGTATTCCCAAGTTCTAAAGGGGGGTTCTATTCAAATGAGCCAATTTTTTACTTCAATTTTTGGCTTTATTTTGTTTTCCTTGTATAATTCTTATAAAAATTGGATTTAAATGCTAATGAATGACTAAGTTTACTCCAAACACATGAAGCAAAATATAATGAAACTTAAAAACTTCATATCTTGTATAATTCGGAAAAAATGGAGGTTGAAAAAAATTTTGCACTGGGGTTCTATTCAAGTGAGCCGCAGTGTATCTACCAAAAATTGTGAACATATGGGCCTTATTGTAGAAAATTAACATATGTTGAAACCGAGATATGGGGTATTGTAACTCGGGACTAATTGTACAATATCAAAAAATCAACTGTTTTAGCACGATTCACCGAGGGATTTTCTAAAATAATATTTTGGGCGGAATCGTGGGTCGGATTAATGTAAAAAATAGAAAAAATGCGTTGAAGGAAACGGAATTTTTAATAATTTCCAATTAGTGGCTTTTCAACCAGGGTTTCGGAGTCGAGGTATTTTTGGCTCGACTCCGACTCCAGATGAGTTTTTTTCACGACTCCGGCTCCGAGTCCGGGTCGACTCCGACTCCGGGTCGACTCCGAGGGTGAATTCCTATACCACTAAAAATGAAATATGCACAAAATTTTAACTTTTTCCTATAATTTGGCCTATATAGGCTAATGTGTTAGTTTTTTCCTTACATATTCATTAGAAAGGGCATTCGTTTGAATACATTCGAAAAATAGCAAAGTTAGAAAGTTTTTGTCGGTTTTCCTTTTTTTGCACGAGTATATTCTGGACGGAATTCTTCCGCGTAAGAGAATCTTTAAGCTTTCAAAATATGTGAAATTATAAATTATAAGTACTACATGCAATAAAAACTATAAGCAATTAATGACCAAGTTTCAAACTGGATGTAAGCCAACATTTTAGTGTGCTTAGCTTTAAAAGGAGACCCCCAGTTGTAAAGTTCAATAAAAGCCATTTTTCATGATTGGCAGATTTTTTTCTTCATCTGAAAGAGAAAAATATTACGAAGTTTTGAGGCCATCTACGAAATCCTGTTTTTATTAAAGCATTTTGCGGTGCCAACTCTAGCTGACCATTTGTCATATATTTTTGTGGCCGATTTTGAGAAAAACACAGTTTATACGCTGCATAAAAAATAAAATAAATTGTTTCCATCCAACGCTAATACTTAGGCAATATTGTTCCGATCGACCTAAAAATTTGACCACTTATTCTATACTATTTATACTTTTTACTTTTTTCTAAAATTTATAAGTGCTGTTGCTAGGAAAATTTTATGTAGGGTCGGTCCACTAGGATAAATCGATATTGTCATGTTTTCATTGTCCTTTATCACTTTTATCCGATCCTTTCTCACGAAAATTCTATGATTATGTATTTCATTGAATTTCGTATATGCTATTGATTGTGTAGAAAACTCGGATTCACATGAACTATATCTGTTCCTGGCGGACAGACCCGATTATGTGAATGTCTACATCTAAAGCCCTCATTGAGTATATAATGAATCCTAGAAGAAAGATTCGCCGTTTGTCAGACTTCTAAGTTATGGCGGGATGAATCTGTCGTTGACCATTATTAATTCGTTGAACGAATTAATAATGCCCTAATTCGTTTGGAGTACACCGTGACGATTTTTGGACAAAATTGTATATGCACCAACTGCAACGGTCCATTGTACGAGTCTGTTTTGTACATTTTTGAAAGTTGTATAGACATTTTTTGTTCAGTATTAAATTGATTTATTAGTAAATAAACAGCGAAAAAATGTTTAAAAGGAGAGAGTTTAGTTTAGAGTTTGTAAAGATTAGTAATGGTTTCGATCAGATTCCGATTGGAAAGATGAAGATGATAACGTCGAAAGTGGTTTTCACAGTTTTGAAGAAAAAAGTACAAAATCTACAAAATTTGAAAAATCAAGAGCTCGGAGGAAGCAAAGACATAATATAACAAGATTGGACATTAGAATGCTATCATTATGAATTTAACATAATGTAATTTTACGACATGGACAAATAACATTATGTTCTTTTATACGTTTTGTATATGGTAATTTTCAAATTTCCTTTAAAATTCCATAGAAAAAAAATTAAATATTTTTTTGGCGAGCACATCCGCCATTTTTGGTACATGGGTTACGAAAAAAAATCGTGGTTTCAAATCTGTTCGCGTTCACAAAATTGGATGCTGCACTCAAAAGTTATGGAGGGTTTTAATCTCTTATAAAGAAAAAATATTTGAAAATTCCTATTGTGTTGTAATAAGAACATGTATATATGAATCGTTAACAACATTTGATATCTATGCGTAGATGCTAAAATAGTTGCTAAATTTATTTTTATTTTTCGCGGAAAATCAAAAATATTGAACGAATCATAGAGTAAATTTTATTTATTCTAACTCAGAGTCCATAAAAATCTCTAAACAAATAATTTAAAAATACGTACATAATCTAGACAACGCGTAGAAAAATGTGAGACCAAAATTATAAAGATCGCGTTTATAACTTGCATATTACAGCAACAACAAAGAACGGAAACTTATTGTTGGAAATTATTTCAAAAATATATTTTTTGGTTAAATACGAAAAATTTGAAAAAAAAATTTGGGAGTTATTCTATTATTTCGCTAAATTTCCATACAAATCCTGAAGTATTTTGCTTAAACTTCTACAAGAAATATAATTAGTCATCGTGAAAGTATATTTGCTTTCTGTGATAAGCAATAGAAATAAGAAGTAGAGTAATATTGAAATTACAATCAAAGAAAAAACATAGAAGTTAAAAACCGTATAATTCGCGAATCCGTTTAAATCAGTTGAGGTGCACGTGATTTTCGGATACAGGGAGTCCATGTCTATCAATATGCATGGATTTTCCCATGTTTCATTCAGCGGCCAAAGTGTGCCATCAGTTGCATCTTACTATTCAAAAAACCTTCAAGTGGGCAAAAATTACGCGATGTGCATATGATTAAAGGTGCATCCGATTTCAATGGCCGCCTATTAAAAATACGTCAATATAAATTATTTTAGACAGATTCGCCAAGAACTGCGGATGTGCCACCACATTCTATTTTGGGATAAATAGGGATATTACTCCCGAATCTTTGTAATTTGTGACACACCTTTTTGGCAAATATTATAATCGCGTATAAAGGATTATATTTCTGTAAAAATAAGCAAAGAAAACCGCGGTTCAATTCGCGGAATTGTTGAAATATATTTTTGCAGATTTTCCTACTTTCAGGGTACCTATATCCAGCGTTTTAGTGGATGGATTCGAACGCAGAAGGGCTTATTAGATCCGGCACGTAAAAAAACTAAAATCACGCGGGGTTCAGGGGTACCTGTACGACAGTTGTAAATTTTAAAGCCAAAAAATAGGTTTTTTCAGAAAATTTACGCACCAAATTTTCGCCTTTGGACTCCTATTACTAGGAAGCTGTACGGAGCACACTCATGAGATATACATCGAACGACGTGGAATCGCGAGTTCTACAATCCTGTAACTAGTTTGAAAATATTATCCAGTTGCACCATATAATTATAAGAAAAATTCGAAAAACACTGAAATCAAAACTTCAAAATGTCAGCATCGATTGTAGGGGGATGCAGTTTATATATCGAAAAGTCATACACTAGAACCATGTTGCCCAAAGGGTATTCTTTAGTTCTTTCTTTGAGCACAGGTTTGAATTTTGCATGGTTTGGCCAGAAATCAAGAAAGAACACAAAAAAACTTTTTTACTTGAACGCATTTTTCCCATTTTTTTATATTTCCACCAACGCAGCTTCCACGAAAATTATTAGTTATGGTCCATATTATGAGATCGTGGCTAAAACACTTCAATTAATATAAATATATTCATATTTTATAAAATATATTAACAGTTCGCGACTTATTAAATGGTGAACCTCAACTTCAACGATTGTAAAACTTTTTTGAATATTACCATATATTTAAACGAATTTAACGATACAATAGATATGAAATTCTTCTTGAACAGATCCTTGAATTCATACCTTTCGCTTCTGATAATATAACTTAAATTTTCCTTCTTAATTGCGATTTTAAGATTAGCCATAAATACTCAACTGGTTTTAATAAATCCAGTACAAATCTCATTGCCATAAGATATACCTTTGGCGGATTTAAATGGTAGTCAGCTGATTTTTGTTCATATCACAATTACCAAGGTAGATGCATGAGCTCATCCGATCGAATTTGAAACGTCAGAAGAAGTTGTCGTAAATTCATCTCAAAAAACATACGGCAAATTACAAATTTATTGTTTAATATTGAAAATGTTAGCACATTTGCTACTAATGCTAACTAATGAGCAAATAAAGAATTATTTTATCGTTTAGACATCGTAAATATTAGTCTTGGTTGATAAAAATCAACTTTGTATATCAAAGCAAATTTAAATTTTTCGCCTTGTTTACAAATTTTGACATTTCAAATTATTTTTGTTATACCAATTCACCGATGCATCTACCTGGTTTCTTGTGCCAGTTTGCAACTTTTTGTATTTCCTAGTAACATGTTGCAAAAAAACAGAGTTGTATACGAGGATTTATGCCGGATTTAAAACAAATCCACTCAATACGGGAATTTATTTTTGTATCGGAAATCTGGTAGATTTTGGCATTTTTTGCTATCATTCTTCAGTGAATGTCTTTTGAATTTAACATAATTTAATTTTACGATATGGTAAAATAATTTTTTTTTTTCTTTTATACGTGTTGTACGATCCAAACGTTTTGTAACGCTCCAATTTACATGCAATTTTTCTGGAATAGATCTTTAAATTCATAAATTTCAATTTTGATTCTATTACATGAAATGTTCTCCTAGATTGCGATTTTAAATTACCTGCATTGTTTCTGTTAAGGGTAATGTTTCTATACATTGTTTCATAAACATTTTTTGTCGCATGCATTATATCTAGTCTTTATGTTTGTATGTCTTTGGAGGTAATTTTAGACCCTAAGTAACAACATCTTCGAAAGATCAACTTCCGATTGCCGTATAAAATTTGAGAAGTACTAGGTATATATCGATACTGTCTAGGTACTGTCTTGATACTAAACAAGTAAAATGTATCAGTCGGCTTTTCCGACAGAGATATACCCTCAGCCTGTGTGGATTGAAATACAGAAGAATGGATAGGATTAAAGCTCAAAAATTTGCAGGGATATCGATAGATAAAACTTTTTTATCACACTAGCCTACGAAAAACATAATATCATTGTTAACAGGGCCACTTGGAAACCCTTCGGTAAAAATGTCCAAAGGATCCTCGGACCGGCCCCTTACCACACAAAAATGTTGAACATTTGTGTGGGTGATACCACAAGGATTGGACAGGTAGATCCCAAATTTGGACATAAATTAAGTTTCGACAATATTTAGAGATCGAAAGTTTGGACCAAATCGGTTGCTACGCCTATGATAAATCATGCGTACCATTTTAGGGAATATTTTCGAACTTTTGTGGGGGAGGTTCCGGAAAGAGTGGACCTACAAGCACCACCTTCGAATTTCATCTAATATTCGAAGAAATATTACAATGTCCAAAGTGTGGACGAACACAGTATTCGGTTCGAGCTCTCCAGCCATTAAATATGGTGTCATAGGGGTTTTTTTACAACTTTTTGGCTGCCTTCTCAAGAAGTATGGACTTGCCCCTGAAACAACTTTTACTGTCGTAATTGAGGCAGCGAATGCAACTTGCTTCAACTAAAACTAAAGTGATTCGAGAGCAGGTCTTAAAGTGAAGTTATCCAAAATTTTGTGTGGGAGGTACACGAAGGAGTGGACAAATATAGTTCATATTCGAATCAGATCTATATTTGGTAGATATATGTGTAAAGTATGGACAAAATCGGTCACTCCCATCAAGAGTTATCGTGCGCACAATTTTTCCGAACATTTTTGAACTTTTGTGTGGGAGGTACCTGAAGGAGTGGACCGATATGGCTTATCTTCCAACTTAAACTAAGTTTGCACAAAATATTACGAAGGCCACATTTAATATGGCCTTCTACGAACTTAAACTAAGTTTGCACAAAGGCCACATTTTACTTTTCCGAGTTGACCGATTGAGTCCATATTGGAGCATCATCTGAGTCTAATAGAAATTTCACGATGTGCAAAGTATGGACCAAATCGGTTACTGCCATCAAGAGTTATCTTGCGCACAAATTATCCGAACATTTCCGAACTTTTGTGGGGGAGGTACCGTAAGGAGTGGACCGATATAGCCCATCTTCGAACTTAAACTAAGTTAGGAAAAAATATTAGAAAGCCAAATTTTGGGCCGAATCGGTTGATGCATTCGAAAGTTATCGTGCGCTCCAGCCAGTCAGACAGACGGACGGACATTGCTAAATCAACTCCAAATTGCCTGAGACACATTTCGTCCAAACATACTTGGGGTCTAAAACCATTATTTCGATGAGGCACATTTTGCCCGTATGTATGTAAGTGTATATACCCTCGTTAGCATAAATGCTGAGGGTATAAAAATGAAGTCCCCACTGAAATGGATTATAAATTCAATCAGTTTAGTTCCCGCAGAAGTGGAAGGCAATTACAAATGGCCAAATACATATGTATATCGAAAAAGTATTATATTCAAAATTGGAAAGAAAAAAACAAGAAATCGGAAGTACTGAAGTTTTTTTGGGTGAATTATGTGACCAATATTCTGCATCGGGCGACATATGTAAGTAAATACGTATTAAACGACATAGTTTGTGATATTAATTTGACTATGTTATTTACAATGCTGCGAGTCAGAAGTTTTTATCTTAGGCATCATACCATTAACATGACCTTGAAATTAAATATAAAAAATATACCTCTAGATTATGCAGTACTGCGGTGAAAATACAATTACCGAAATTCAAGTAAAAATCGGGAGATCACTTTAAACCAGGGACGACCTTCTTTGCAAAGACAGTATAGTGAGGGCACCCACTGAGTTGTGTTTGCTTCTTCTCTCTCACATACAGTGTACGTGTACATAAACAAACATCATGTGGTTGTTTTTTTCACCCATGTATACACACATGCTTTAATATTGATGGAGATATTATGGGCGACGCTGCTTTAAACAAAGAAGTCAGAAAGAAAATCAGACGAAGGTGCTTACTTGATGACGATCGGATCCTTCTGCTCAAAACAGATTAATTGACAAAATTAAATGAGCACTATTAATCCAAAAATTTTAAATGGCGCAATCTAAGACCACGCTTCTCGCTCATTCGCCATAGAAGTTCAAATATTCGACATTAAATGAAAATCCCTACGATCGTATTCCTTCCTTCGTAATCAATTGTTTGAGTGAAATATCACGTTCAGAAAACTATATTTTGAAACGAATACGGGCGTTATGATATCGCTTTATTTCCGATTTTTTTATTTACATCGCAAAATGTTTTATTTGCTTAAAAAATATATCTTAGTCCCGATTTACAGTTGCCTCATTTTCTCGCGTCAGTTGTCAGTTTATATAAGAGAGAGTCGAAGAAAATAGAAACACTTTGCCTCTCAGTACCCTCTCTTCGACAAAGTAACAATTGTCGAAAGCACAATTGTCTAATGTCCATCTGCTTCAAAGATCATCCTAAATAGTTGAAAACAAAGAAATACTTGCAATTGAACTCTACAAGGTGATAGCAATAATAGTATTATAGGTTTGATCCAAAGCCATCAAGTTCAGTACCTAACAGACTGCGAGAAGAATTCCGCCGGGTCCCCTATTATCTATATACATAAAATAGAAAAATGTTTGTATGTTTGTTTGTTTGTAATTTATGGACTCGAAAGCCGCTGAACCGATCTTTCTGAAAATTTGAGGGTATATTGCAATATCGTCTGAAAGTAAAATAGGATATATGAATTTTTGAAATCCCGCGTCGATCTGGATATAGACTCAGGATCGGAAGTACCTCAAAAAAAATTAGATTTTGTATGCTGATATCTAAAGAACGGTTACAGATACAGTCTCTCTTTGGAATAAGTAACGGAATTTGGTCTAGAAATAAATTTGCCAAACTATATTGAAATCGGTTTAGATTTGGATATAGCTCCCATATATGTTTTCGGCAGATGCACCATACTCAGCACTGAACGGGTAGAGAACGCTTTCTTATCTCCTTTATTTGTTCATTAAAGTATTTAAAATGTTGGCATTTACCCCCAGTTTTTGTAACTAATTTTTGTTCGTTCGTCTATATTCGTAATAATTTAAGCATCCATAGCTCTGCCCCCAGATGACATACAGACCTAATTTTTCGTAGACGCGTTTCATATTTAGTAAAGAATTCCTCATATAAAAATCAGCGCTCTACATTTGCGCTTAGGCGAGTAAATCGATCTACAAAATTTGACAATTCGTGTGAGAAGACAAATTTTGTTTACAAAAACAGGGGGTTAATGTTAATATCAAGGCAAATTTATAGAAGGTATGTGCATAAATTACAACAACTTAAAAATTTACAAAAACAACATTGTTGTTATTGAAAATTAATTGTCAAAGAAAATATTGAATATTAGGGTCGTTCCAAAATTTTTTTTCAGGAAACACATAAATACATTTTGAAAATCCTCTAAAATAGAACAAATTTGAATCAAAATGTAAATATAACGCATTCAGAACTCTCGTAGGTAATTTTTATTACACGTTTACGATATTTTATGTTAGCAAATTTCGAAGTTTCAAATTTCATGAGTTTTGAAAACTAAATTTACAAAAAAAGTAAGAATACAGCTGGTTGTCACTTCTACCTTTAATAAATATGCCTTGGTTAATATAATTATAGGTATTCGTTTATATATTATCTTAGTCAGGGTAGCGAAGCGCACCGGGTTCAGCTAGTAATGATCTAAAAATGTTCGCCAATAGGAAAACTATGAGACAAGAATTGGTGGCAACCGAATATTTTCATTAAAATTAGAATATTTTTTTTATTTTTTTTCAAATTTTCTTCGTAATTGTGCAAATAGCATGAATAGCTCCGACCTTCACAACATACGCTTAATTGTATTTCTCACGAAGTCTGCATGCTGTTGTAATTTTTTACATATCGCACCAGTTCAACAAAAGGGTAAACAAAAAAAAAACAAAAAAAAAAACATTGTTCCACAACATCCCATACGGGACAAGGGATACTTCTCTGATATCAATGAGTGCACCCCGATTCATATTTAGCTCAATGATATGGGACCTACAGTTTATCGCCGAGTCCGAACGGTGTGAATTGATGAATTTTTGCACAAGTACTTATGAGGGCACGGGAATGAAAAATACCAACTTTGGTCCATATCGGTTCAGATTTGGATATAGTCCCCATATATATCTTTTCCCGATTTTACAATAACTCGGTCAATTTTAATCGAATAGCCTTCAAATTTAATATGTGATATTTTCTTAGGCTCCTGAGTAGTTTCACCGACTTTAGCAAAAATCGGTTCAGATTTTGATACAGCCCCTATATATATCTTTCCCCGATTTTTCTATAATTTGCTCAATTTTTGATGAATGCCTTCAAATTTAACATCGGATTCCTCAGGCCCATGTTCAGTTTTATCTATATATATCAAAATCTGTACCGATTTTTGCCAAATCAAATCAAAATCGGTAAAACTGAAAAGGGGCCATGTTAAATTTGAAGACTATTCATCAAAAATTTAGCGATTTATAGCTAAATTGGGGAAAGATATATATAGGAGCTATATCCAAACCTTAACCGAGTTTTACGAAAATTGGTGAAACTACTCAGGAGCCTAAGAAAATATCACATATTAAATTTGAAGGCTATTCGATTAAAATTGACCGAGTTATTGTAAAATCGGGAAAAGATATATATGGGGGCTATATCCAAATCTGAACCGATATGGACCAAAGTTGGTATTTTTCATTCCCGTGCCCTCATAAGTACTTGTGCAAAGATTCATCAACCTAGGTCAACGCCTTCTATTTTTGTCCACATTTGTATGGAAGCGGCAACACTGTGCGACGTGTGTTGTTTTTCCTGTAAAGCAGACCAACCAAATTTTGGTGTGTGCATTTGATGAAATTCGACGACACATACTAGTGGAAGAGGTTTGAATTGTTTTCGCAGACACTTTCGTCGGAGTTGTGTGAGGTTGCCAAGGAAAAATTTCTCATTGAACTTTTTTCTTTTCTTACCTTTATACTTCGAGCTGACCATTGATGTTTTGGTATAAAAAGTTTCTTGTTGTAGAAGTTATTGAAAAATAACTTCGGTGGAGAATATCCACAAACAAAGAACAAGGGAACTGATGAGATCCAGTGGCGTGGATCGAAACTATAGTATTCCCTGCCTTACCCCTTGGCGAACAATGCCAAATCTTTTCCACTAATAAACTAGTTGTTTTAAAATATTAAAACAACAACAATGGGATTAAGCCAGACTATTTTGAAAAAAAAAAAACAAAATTGCAAACGCTATCCCAGTAAAAAACGCCACAATGTTTCTAATTTTCACTTTTCATCAAACAACGATACACAAGAATCAACTCCATCTACTGTAAAAATCTCCCACTGTTTTATCTCCTCTTTCATCAAAAAATACCATTAAGTCATTCTTCATGTCTTCAGAGTAACTTCTGTGTATCAACAATAGAGATGTATTTCTAGCTGCTCCTACGTGTTTCAGGCATTTACATCGCCTTTTTTCAACAAAAGAGTAGTATTTCGAATTATTCCCTCTTTTTGTTATCAATCGCCGCCCTTTTTTTCAGTTAAACGGGCGTAAGTCGAAATAATATCTCTACTAAAACAAAGAGTTTTATCAACAAAATAGTTGTAACTCGAAAAATGGTTAGAAATATAACAAAAAACGTAACGAAATAAAAAGAAATCCAGTGCTGTAGTGTAGTGGGTACGATATCTTTACGATGGCATAGTGTTTTTGCATAATATACCTTTAAAATTGGTATAGTTTTTTGCCTCTACTGAAAAAGAGGAAATTTTGAGTTACTAACCTTTTGTTGAACAGGTGCGATATATTTTGTATGCATACACTATTTAAAAAATATGTCTGTAAATACGTAACATTTTGTCATAAATTTGATTTTTTGCGAATCCATTTAGCAATTTCGGCAGTATTTTTGCATCATCGCAAAGAGTATGAATTCAGTTAACGATAGTTATGTATAACCTCTTAATGGGCGTAGCCAGCTATGGGCAGGGGGGTATATAAAACTGCAGTTGTTCTGATATACTATTTTTTTATTCTTTTATAACGGCAAATGGACGACTAATATCTTTCGAATAAGCTATATTTTTTTAAAAGCGGTTAACAATCGTTGGGTTATAGTCATAGAAGTGTAAAAACGCATTAATAATAAGAACATGTTTTTCCTCATGCTCTAGGCTGCTTAAAAGATACCATACAGAATTTATTATTTGTAAGTAAACTTTGAATTCGGTTGAAAAAAACACGAGATATGCAATTTTTATACCCTCCACCAAAGAATGGAGGGTGTATTGACCTGAGTTTTGCGTTTGTAACGCATTGAAATACACTATATTTACACTAACTTATGAAACAAATTGGGATTTTTTCGTTTGTTTTGTATTAGGTCCATTTAATATATTTTTCACCGAAAAGACAAGTTTATACGTATTTTACATGGCAGATGATGACATTTTCCCACTCAGGCCCGTTTGAAAGAGATTTTCTATTTTTCAATGCAACTAACTATCGGTCTAAACGTAGTTTATTTTCGAAGAGGGCCATATCGCACTGTGGTTCCGCCCGTGGACAAAAATCGAAAATTTATGAAATAAATATAAATATTACCTAAACACATCAAATTGTTAATATCCAGTACAATTTTTGCCAATTTACAGCGGTAATATGTCAAATAAAAGCTCTGTTCCAGAACTAAAAAGTTTTTACAATTTTTACCACTGCGTTCCCGTACACAAAATTTATATGAAAATCGTTTACGACTTTTACAACTTCTACCACTTTATAAAGTACGGGAACAGGCCAAAAGTCGAAAAAGTTGAAATTTATAAGTGGTGGCTTAAAACGTGAAATACATCCACAAAGCATACGCAGCTTATGAGAGAAATTATAAAAAAATAAAGAGGTAAATGTAAAATTTTCAGATTTAAACTTATGTTTTCTAACTTCCTTATAAATAAATTCTTTCTAAATAAATTTTTCTAGTACTTTAAAAAACAGTACTATAAATTTATGTTGAGTTTTACTAATGTTGGGAGGATTTGGGATACTCCGTATTTTTTAACAAGTGAGAAAAGGCTATAGTCGGTACGGGGCCGACTATGTGATACCCTACACCACTAACTCTGTGAATAATCTTTTCACTCGAAAACATTTCTTTTATGGAGATACGAAAGTTTTCACATATCTGGCTTTTATACCAAATGACTTAAGGCGAACTGAACCAAAATAATTAATATTTAATTTTATATTTGACATCACCAACATCAATAGGCTTCTATCTCTGTGATCGTGATGATCCGATCAAAATTCCGACCTGTAGTGTGATTGCAGAAAAAGTGGGAAAAAGGGATGCATTAACGACTATTGCGATATCTCTATTATTTGACTACCTACGCCAACCTACTTTGCATAATTTCAAAGATGGGATTTTCTACTTTCTTAGTCAGACTTTGCTTTTAGAAGTTCCCCAACCAAAGGTGTGATATCCGTCATTATTATTAAAATCGCAAAAATGAGAAATTGGGTTTTATTAGCGACTATTGCGATATCTTCGTTGTTAGACCACCTACGACAACCTACGTTACATTGTTGTAAAAGTGGTATTTTATACTTTCATTGCCAGGGTTTTGCTTTTGGTATACCCCTTATAGAAGCTGAGATATTAGCTTTGGAATAAACGTTGTCTTTTTATCCAAATAATTTTTTTGCCCATTCCGACCCCTAAATATTATTCGACCCTCACCAAAATCAATAGGCTTCTTCCTCTTTGAGATCCACATTAAATCTCAAAATTTCGTGACGATCCGATCATAATTGCGGCCTGTAGCGTGATTTCCAAAAAAATGGAAAAATGGGATGAATTACCGACTATTGTGATATCTCCGCTATTTTGTCACCTACGCCGACCTAGTTTGAATCATTGTAAAGGTGGAATCTTCTACTTTCATAGTCAGGCTTTGCTTTTGGAAAGTCCCCAGCCAAAGCTGTGATATTCGTCATTATAACTAAAATCACAAACATGAAAATTTGGGGTTTATTTGCGACTATTGTGATATCTTCGTTGTTTGATCACCTACAAGAACCTACTTTACATCATTAGAAAGGGGATATTTTCTACTTTCATTGTCAGGTTTTGCTTTTGGTATACCCCATACAGAAGCTGAGATATTCGCTTTGGAAAAAACGTTGTATTTTTATCCACATACGTTTTTTTGCCCATTCTGACCCCTAAATATTATCCGACCATCACCAAAATCAATAGGCTTCTTCCACTCCGGGACCCCCATCAACACCCAAAATTTCGTGACGATCCGATCAAAATTGCGACCTGTAGCGTGATTACAAGGTTTAGATTGACAGACGGACGGACGGACACACATAGCCAGATCGACTCAGCTCGTCGAGACATTCATTTTGATATATATAAGTATGGGTCTACGACCATTATTTCGATGCGTTACAAACTTTTTGGCCAAAACCAACTTATAATGCCCTCCCAACATAGTGGTGTAGGGTATAAAAATACACCTTTATATGAGGGCTTTACCTAAAGTGGACCTATAGTGAAAATTTTTTGCGAGGATGTATTTTGTTCACTGAGAACTCAAAATGCGAAAATTCAACCAAATCAATTGGAAAATGTGTCTAAATTAATCAAAATACCAAAAATCGGGCGGTACCTTTACAAGGGGGCTATACCTAAATGTGGACCTACATCCACTAAAATTTTTTCTATCATCTTGCCTCGTTTCAAATCTATGTTTCAAATTTCGAGGCGGTAGCTCGATTAGAACTAGTTTTGGCACTCCATTCCATACGAGTACAAGTGGGACCACAGTGTATCGGATCGCCTCTTAATTGTTTGTGTTGTCAAAATGTGTTGTGCTAGTTTTAAATAGATTTTTTGTTTAATCATTGAAAACGGTTTTATTCAAGAAGGCATAGATGAAATTCTTTAAAGTATGTTCGGACGATCTGTGTCGCGTAGAAATATTACGATGTGGAAAGTATGGACCAGAGTGAACGAAAAAATGATTAAAGAATAGTATTGAGTCTTCTTTGGGCCAACAAAACTTTCCCCCGGAAATGTGTCACTGACACGTGACTGGTTCACGTTTGGATTACACCTTATAGAACGGTACTTCCCAATTTTTCAGGGGCTTAGCTACATTATCATATAAAAACAGAAGTAATTTAATACACATTTAGTCCTCTTTGGGCCTATTAAACTTCTATCCAGAAATTTGTCAGTACTGGTCCATGTTTTATGTAGCCAAACTAGAACGGTACCTCCCGATTTTAGGGGTTTACAGGATTATAGCCGTACTATCCTACAGAAATGGCTGAAATTTAATATTTAGTCTTCTATGGGGCTATGACAACTCTTCCCCCTAATTTATCAATACATTTCCACGTTTTGATATAGCCACTGACATTTATGATATTTTCGAACAGTCAACTTTGCACATATGTAAAGTCCTGCTTGTGCATCTAAATCATCTTCTTTATATTTTGTGAAACGGTTTTATGTATTGGCAACAATACACCATGATTACTTTTTAAATTTCATGTTTTTTTTTTTTAATTTTTTAAAATTAATTTAAAAAAGTATCCAAAAATATTGGCTTAGAAAATACACCCCTACCATCGAGGAGGAGGGGAAGTTTTCAAGGGAAGAATTTTTTTATTTGCTGACAGACAGACTAAAACTTGTTTAAAATTTTACCTTTTTCATCCATAACATTTTTTTACTATTCGAAAAATCGAACACCAAGTACGTCGAAATGGAGGAGGAGGGGAAGTTTTCAAGGGAAGAATTTTTTATATGCTGACAGAGAAAACTAATACTTGTCTAAAATTTTACCTTTTTCATTCATAACATTTTTTTACTATTCGAAAAATCGAACGCCAAGTACGTCGAAATGGGTGAAACAGATAAGCAGAGACATCACGCATTCTTAGGGTATTCCGATTCAAATCGTCTTTTGGATAACGACATTACGTTATAAACAATGTCGTCTTAAGCGATTTCGTGTGTACGTTAAATTACATATTATTAACATATTCTAGGTATGCTATATGTATCTGTTAAGAAATTACTATGCTCGAACCACAAGAGGATGTGCATCCAATGTCATGTGAACGAAAACTCTAGAAGGGAGCAATCGATTTGGTCCAGAATGTACACATCGTATTACAATATTTCATCAAGTCGGATATAGTCCATATAAATCCAGTCCTTTGGGTACCTCCTATTCAAAAGTTGTATTTTTATTTACGTTTTCTCTCTAAATTGGGTGCAATTTAGCATTAAGTGTTCGTAGTGATCAAAAGACTTCTTCGCCAATAGTTGCGGACATAGGTCCACGTTTTGGTATAGCCCCTAAACAACGATACCGACAATTTTTAAGCAATTGGTTTACGCAGTGGTCGAAAAATCTCACCTAAAATTGTACTTTCATAACGAAAAAAAAACCTAAATAAAGGTTTTAAAATTTTGTATTAAAAACCAAACACATCACCAAAAAACAAAAAAAAAAAAAAATAAGTTGACCCCCCCCCCTAGATTTGATCCTGGCTACGCCCTTGAACCCCTTAACATATCAAGCCAAGATTTTTTTTTAATTTTTTTACAAACATTCAAATTAAAAACAAAAGCAGATTTGGAATGACGATTTTTTTTATCTTTGTACTAAAAATCATTGATGCAGCATCAAACATTTTTTTGGATTTTTTAAAAATGGAAAACACAAGTTTACAATTTTTTACCCATTTGTCTATTAGGCTTATGATTTTTTTTTACAACCTCGTATCGCTGTGTCATATTTTGATGAGTTTTTACCCAAGATTAGATAAAATCTTAATTATAAGATGATTCGATAAAAAAGCTCACGCACAAAACCATTTGAAAATTTTTCTATATGAGCTTATTGATAATCTTTTGTAGACACTTTAAGCAGACATACATCTAACTAAATATGTTTACATATATGCCATTTTATATCATATATAATTTTATTTTATATATCACATTAATTAAAAGTGGTTTGTGCGGGACCTTATTCAATATTTAAATGAAATAAATGTTATTATAGCCAATAACAGGCAAAAACTTATTCATTCGTGCAACAGGAAATATTTTGTGAGAAATTTTTTTCGCTTCGTAGTATTTTTTTTAAGTTTTTTTTGAAGTGGTTTGTGCGTGACCTTATTTAATACTTAAATATAATAAACGTTATTTTAGTAATTAATAGGCAAAAGTTTATTGGTTCCAGCTACAGGAAATTATTTTTGAAAAAAAAATACATTTTGTGGAATAGCCCCCACATAACCGTACCCCAGATTTTAGGTGTTTTCAGGGGTTTAGCTATATTTGTTGACCGAACTATATGTAATTTGACATTTGAGGTTCTCAGCGGGCACAAAACTTATCTACCAACAATTGGCAACATAGGTCCACACTTTGATATAGGCCCCGTCACGGTGCTCATGAATCTGAAACTATTTTTGGGGTTTCACGATTTTGCTGGGAAACCGCAAGCCCTATAAAAATAGAGCTAAATAAAATGTCGTAGCACTCAAAGTTCTCTATAAGATTGACATCTATGATATTTTCGTAGGTTTTAAAATTTTTGAGATATAGAAGTTTAAATTTGGACAATTCACTGACTATATCGTCTCCTTATAAAACAACGTCATGACTGTAATTTACCAACTTTAACATATATAAATATCTCAAAAATGCCACAACCTATGAAAAAATTACGAAAACCAATCTTGTAGAGAATTTTTACACCTATAAGATTTTCGTGAAAAAAAACTAAAAAGTGACCTGAACTTCTGTATCTCAAAAATGGTAAAACCTAGGAACAAATCATAATCAACCCGCTAGAGAATTTTCACAGCTACAATATTTTCTTTAGACCCATTTCGATAGGACTTGCGGTTTACAAACAAAATTGTGAAAACCTAATATAAACATAAAATTGTGACCTTTAACGGCGATTTATTTAAAAATCCCTACCGCGTTTTTCCTTGTTTTTGCATTTTTTTCATCTATGAAAATTGCTGTTTCAGAATCCGCAAAAACTTCCCAGGTGTAAGCGGTTTTTATTTAAAGTGAGTTAAGGAGCACCCTACATGACACTGTTTTATAAGGAGGCTATGCGGTCAGTGCATTGTCCCAATTTGAACTTCTATGTATATCTCAAAAGTGGTAAAACCTACGAAAATATCATGTAGGGCAATATCCGGCGATTTTTTTATTTTTCTCATCTATGAACACTGTAGTTTCGAAATCTGCAAAAAGTTCCCAGGTGTAAGCTCCTCTCATTTAATGTTGGTTCAAGAGCACCGTGCCGTATAAAGATGCCGCTCGATTGATGACATTTTACTTTGCCTGATTTAATATTTATTATTTTAATAAACTTTTAAATATTCAATTTGAAAAGAATTTTTATGAGTGTACTTTTGATGTTCGTTTATTAATACTTCATAACAGTTTTGAGTTATTAACTGCAATTAACCAAACAGTTCAATTCATGTGTCAAAGATTGACGCCTATCACTACTCAAAGCCAGATGTTAAAAATTCTTTAACGGACATCAAATGGTGTAATGATTTTATTGGTATGCCGTTACTCAGTTAAAATATTTTCATTCAAGTGGTTAGTTTACATTACACATTTACACTGATATCTTTAACACTGACTGGAAATGGAAAGTGCTGGACCGCGCTGGTATGTTTTATTGGCATGTATAATTTTTTCGGAACTTTTGTACGTACTTGTACATTTTACTAGCAAAACATCTTGGCCAGAATAAAATCCTGAGTCGATCTAGCCATATACGCCTCTCCGCCTGCTGTAATCACTGTAGAGCCCATAATAATTGAGGTAGGTCAAGTTCAAAGATGGTCTATATCGACTCACGTTTTGGTATATCCCCAATATAACGGTACATATCGATTTTCGGTAGTTTTTTTTTTGTAGAACAATTTTAGCTACAATTAGTGGTCACAACACTTCACCACCGAAAATTGTCAATATAGCTTCATATTTTTGTATACGTACCCTATAACGAACGATACCCCCGGATTTTCCGTATTTGGGAATACTTTTAACCGACCACCTGTAATTTGAAATACCCAGTGCTCAGAAAATTTCTTCACTGAAAATTGCCAATAAAGGATCTTACCTACATTTTTTGGCAGAACTACCCGTAATTTGACCGTTGATTTTCCTCTCCACCACGTTGACCAAAAATCATGAAATTTTAAAACATTTTGTAGATTTACGTAATGCTCTTTTAAAAGATGTTAATTGATTTTTTATTACACCACGTATTTAAAATCAATAGAGAGAAAGAGTTCTCAATATTTAAGATACCAATACTGATGAAATTTTGAAACGTAGTGTAGTTTTACGTAATGATATTTTAATGCTCTATATCTTATAGTTTCGGAGATATCACGACTTTTTTATAGGTGTACTTTTAATGCTCTATCTCTTCTAGTTTCGGATATATCACGACTTTTCTATAAGAGTACTTTTAATGTTCTATCTCTTCTAGTTCCAGAGATATCACGATTTCTCTATAAGTGTACTTTTAGTTTTTTATTTGTGTACTTTAAATGCTCTATCTCTTCTAATTTCGGAGATATCTTTTCTTTTCTTTATTTCTAATTAACTCCTTGGGGAGCATAGGGCCTTTACAAAGTTTTTCCAAGCTATACTATCATTCGCAATACGTTTAATTTCATTCCAGCTACTGCCGCTGCTCTCCCCTTCCTTCGTCAGGCTTCTTCTCCAAGTGGTCTTTGGCCGACCCTTCCTTCTGTGTCCTTGGGGGTTCCAGTCTAGGGCTTGGCAACATATCTCATCGTGTTCTTTTCGCAATGTGTGACCAATCCATTGCCACTTCCTTCATTTTATTATTCCTTCATTTTATTATATCACATTTTTTGTACAGATTTTCATTGCTTATTACATTTGGCCACCAGATTTTTAAAATAGATCGCAAGCATCTTCATATTTGTGAAGCTTTGCAATTTGTTGTTAAGGGTTGTTGTTAAGTCCCAATTTACATTAGGCGAGTTTACTTGCGGCAATTGCCAGTTTGTAGGTGAGAGAGGGTGTTGAGAGGCAAAGGGTTACCATATGCCTCACCTCTCTCTCCTACAAAATGACAATTGCCGCAAGTAAACTCGCCCAATGTAAATTGGGACTAACCATGATTCGCAACTATACAATAGTACTGACAGAAGCACATTTCGGAAAATCGTGTACGAAAAGTGCTAAATGGTACAAAATTTGGTACCTTTTGGTATTTGCTATATGGTATAGAATTGTGTACAATTTGTGATTTTGTAAAGGGTAGAACTGGAATTTTGAAATTCGGTATTAGATTAGCAATTGGTGTTTAGAGTGGAGGTAGGGAGGAGGTTTTGAAAATTCGTACTTATTTATACAAAAACTATTAAATAGTCCTCAAATGGGTTTCAGAGGAACTGGTAAAAGTGGAAAAGTGAATTGGGGTTAGGGTATATGTTGAATATAAGGAAGTAATTTTTGAAACGTTTACCTATGTGTACGAAAAGTTGGGCATCATGTTGGTACCAAAACCATTTTAAATAGTTAAGGTACTTAATTTGTTTTTGGTTGTATGAACAAAGCTGAGATTATATAATTTGAAAATACGCTATTTGTACAAAAAATACGAAATGGAAATATTTGTTATAAAGATCGCTCTAAAATTTGAGACAAAGTTCTGAGTTTGAAAAATTTTACTGAATATTGTACCATTGATTTGATGTTAACGCCAAGGAGTTTCTAAATAATGTATTGATTAAGTAGCCAAACGTGAAGTATATTTTCAAAAAGTGTTTTTGTTCTGACCGCTTTGGTATGTAAATTTGAAAACGTGGTCCAATGCGACAATTTTGTTAACTAGAAGGTATTTACCCCCTGATATTAAAAAATCCTAAATTGAAATGCCTTCAAAAAAATTTCCGTTGTATACGGTTGACATACCCGTGCACATTAAGTACAAATTTTTGTAAAGAAGTTTTCTAAGCTTTCATGCCACAAATTCCGAATTTCGGTTGGAAAATGTGCAGAAGATCTTTAAAATACTCTAAATCTTCAAAATATCTCTTCTAAAAAACGTGGATTGAAGTGGAGATTTTTTAAATTTAACTTTTATATCCTCTGAGTATTCAAGGTCCAAATTTACAGAAAATTGGACAATATACATTTCTTCTTCTTTTAAAATACACTAAGTCGAGAGGTACCGTTATATGGGGATATACGAAAACGTTGATTTCTATGGCCATTTTGAATGCCGAAAATTTAACAGACCTATTCGGGTTCTGGGCGAAACCGCTAAAGTTAGAACCTTGAATTGTGAATGTGCGTGATTGTTGTTGTGAAGGGGTGAGATAAAGTTTAGTGTTTGGAAATTCGTACTGGAAGGGAATGCTGTGTTAGTGAAGGGGTAAAACCAGGAGTCAAATCTGAAATTTGCAATATGATACGTAGTTTTGGAAATTCGAAATAAACAATATGGTAGCTGTGTGGGGATGCGATACGGCAGATTTTTTTTTATACCCTGTCCATTATAAATTGTAAACACGCTCCAGGCCGCAATTATGGACCGATCGTCACGAAATTTTGTATGGAGGTCGGGTTCAGATCAGAATAGATCCCTATTCTTATTGGGGATGATCGTGAAATATTTAGCGGGTGAAATGGACCAAACACATAATATTTATCCAATTTTTTGGCGGCTCTGTAGGTCTCAATAATAGTCCGATCAACGCGTAATTTTAAATAAGGTAAGAGTATATCACAAAGAAGAAGCTTGCAATTTGAGATGGCGATCGGATAATATTTAGAGGGTTAAATGGACCAAAACTTTTGTGTGAAAATTGTGAATATTTTTAATATACAGCTTATATCTTTATTCCTGGAAGTGACATTCCGGACAAGTGAGATATACTTGAAAGTGGAACGCTTGACCTTTCAATTGATGCCAATTATGTTGGTGTGCATAATCAGATAACAGAGTTACAGCCTAATATATTCAGTTATTTGTTTTTAGTGTAATAATAAACTCGCTAAAAGTCGCAATTATACATCAATAGTCAAGAAATTTTGCACCAGGTAAGAGTATAGGTCGAAAAAGATGCCTACAATTTTGAATGATGATCTGATATTCTTTAGCGGGTGAAATGAACCATTACTTTTGTATGAAAAATATAATAATTTTATTTTTGGTCGATATTTTAATTCCATGAGGACATATATATTTCGCAAAGTAGCCTACATATGAAAAAAAAACTACTAACCTTTCCTCTGATGTAAATTGCAATAAAGTGTTTGCTAGATAACGGGTCTACTGTTCTGTGTAGAGAACCAAATTTTTATCCCATGCTACATATTGTTTCTCCAAAAGTTTATGTAACACCACGAAATATTCGTCCTAGACCCCTCATTTGGTATGCCAAAATTCATATCTCGACTAGATAAAGCGATTTAGCGATGTGTGTCCGTCCATTAAAAATTGTAAAGAAGCTTAAGGCCGCAATTATGGACCGACTGTAACGAATTTTTTAAGGAGGTTGGGTTCGGGCCAGAATAGAAATGATTAGCTTTTGGTGATGATCGTGAAATGTTCAGGGGATGAAATGGACCAAAAACAAAATGTTAACCAATTTTGTACGTCAAAATAATAACCCGCAAAATTTTAAACAAAGTTTGAGTTTGTGATGAAGAAGAAGCGTACAAACCAACGTGAAGATTAGATAATACTTAGCGGGTTAAATGGACTAAAACTTTTGTGTGAAATTGGTAAAAATTTCAGTACTACATAAGTGGGTTTCATTACATTTTAGTTTGTGTGAACTAAATTTTCCTTTCCTGCTACAAAAATGTCTTTGTCATGCTAGATAACTTTTTGGTTTTGGTCATAAGTATTATACATTACATCTCTGATATTTGATAATTAGATTTTCACAATGATTGAAAAGAAGTTCCGTGGAGAGCGATTGTTCAGGGATAGTGGTATAGGGTATCCCATGGTCGGCTCCGTCCGACTATAGACTTTTCTTACTTGTTTAATTCTGACTACAATCGAAAAAGATATTGGTAATATAAATAGGTCTTAGTACAAGAGAATCTCCAGTATTCACCATTCCCGTATTAAATATTGTTTATATATATTTCGTTTCCTTTCCGCATACGAAGTAGCGGGCATTTGCTAGTGTTTCCATAAAGTGCGTGCGCCAGCGAGAAATTTGTTCATCAATGTTTGTTAGAACAGTCCCATCCTTTGATTTGATAGGGCGGTCATGTGGTTTATGTCTCCCTGCTAGCCGTTTTGTTATATCATAGACCGCTTTAGTGTCGTTCCTATTGGCCGCTTCGTTTGCTTGCATCGCAAGTTCATCAGTGTATGCTCTTTTGTATCTTCTACAAGCAGTTCTTACTTCCTTGTTTTTTGTTGTGTATAACTTTTCCAATTTTTTTATGCGACGATTTTTCATTGTTCTTTGATATTTTCAGATTTCTTCTTTCTTCTATTAAGCTCCAAGTTAATGGGCTCATCCATTCTTTTTACGGGGGCATAGTGTCCCAGTACATTTTCACACGTTTGTAAAAGATTATTTTTAATGTGTTCCCAGCATTCTTCTATGCCTTCGTGACATTCTCCTGTTCTAGCATCATATTTAAATCGTTTTCTACGGCTTCCTGAAAACGACGGTATTTTAATTTTTCTACGTCAAACTTCGATGACGTAAATTTTTGATGGCGCTTATTTTCATTTGCACTATCGCGAGAAGTAGGTGGTGGTCCGAGCCAATGTCAGCACTGCGTTTTACCCGTACATCACAAAGATTATGTTTCCATTTACGGCTAATGCAAAAGTGGTCAATCTGGTTTTCAGTTCTCCTATCTGGAGATATCCATTTTGTTTTGTGACTACGTTTGTGCTTGAAACAAGTAACACCTACTATGAGACCACAATCCCACGGCAGCGGGTTCTCTGTACCGGATTGACCCGGGAACACACAACATCAGCGTTCCGGCCAGCGGCTGCCACTTCAGTGTACATGTGTTTGTATTTGTTTCGTTTTTCTGTGCTGGGAGCAGCATATCCCGGAATGTCTGCTACGGATTCTTTTGGTCCTTGCCGGGACGGAGGAAACCCCAGGACCAATATATTTGTGCTCGGTTTGTCACATCCGCATCTTCACCCATATTCAATCTTCGATGAGATGCAATACATGTCAGGAGTGGGTGCATTTAAGGGGTTGCTCTGGACTTGCCCACGCGAGGGACTACGATAGGGACTATGTTGCTGCATGCTACGCGAACACAGCCCCCAGTGAGTCGTCGTCGTCAGATTACGAAATTCCTTCGTCGTCGGATTACAAAACTCCCTCGCAGTCCCCCAACAGCAACCGCACGCGCAGCATTTAACACCAGCCGTTGTTGTTCCAATCCTTTTTGCAATTTAATTGCAATGGGCTCCGAGGTAAGATCGGAACAAGATCAAGGTCGCGGCGGTGCAGGCAACCATGCTGAACGACCACAGCTCAGTACGTTGTGATGGTTACAACGTAATAAGGAAGGATCGCACCAGATGTTGATGTGGGGGATTACCTATCCTTTCGCCCCAGTCTGTTCAATACAGTCCTATCTTGCTTGAGACTGCCTCTAATGACCCGTACATGGATTGTATTGGTGTAGCAGTCAGGTGTGGAACTGCCGAGATAGAGTTGCTGAACGTATACATCCCGCCGAGAAATAGCTGTATCTCAGATTATAAGCCTGACATTAGCCCGCTTTTGGAAGGTCATAATCGTCTGGTCCTGGGGGACTTTAATGCGCATCATGATATGTGGCATTCGGCCCTCGGAAACGACCAGAGAGGTATAGCGCTGGATGAGCAGATTGATAGCTCTACGTTTTGCTAGATCAATGAGGACGCCCTACCAGAATTAGAGGAGCGTGTCACAGTTCGCCAGACATTACCATCGTGTCACCTGGTCTGACAAATGACGTCACCTGGCAAACCGTCATTTCCCTTGGATAAGACCATCTCCCCATAATTGCCTCCATCAGCAGACCACCCGATTTTATCACTTCTGAACGCCGCACATTCGTCAATCATGGGAAAGCTGATTGGCCGAGTTTCAGATAGTTCACCAATTACCGCTTCAGAGAATTGCCCAATCCTTCTGATGTTCGGGTAGCGGAAATGACGTTCCGAGACATTATCAATGCTGCAGCCGCTCGCCATATACCTGCTGGTCGAATACCCGAAGTAAGACCACATTTCCCAGCAGAGGCGACGCAACTAGCAAATGAGCGTGAAGAGCTTCGTCGAACCAACCTCGACGACCCCAGGATCAGGGAGCTGACACTGGAAGTTAACAGGCTGGTCGGCGAACATTGCAACATTGGAGCCGGTATAAGTAAATTGTGGACAACGGTTATTCACTCTCGAACCCCGGATGGAAGGATGACAGGAAGAGCTGTGCAAGTTACTTCAATCGACTGTTTGTCGAGCACCCCTAGAGTGACAGGGCGAAGAGAAAAGTGTAACGTCGCATTAGATCTGTTCCTGCCGAGGATGAACCACCACAGTTTACAATGGATGATGTTGCGAATGCCATCAGGAACGCTAAATCATCCAAAGCGTTGGGCCTGACGGAATTTCCATGATAATGTTGAAACAGCTGGATGAGCCGGGAGTGGAGTATCTCACTAAAGTTCTCAACCTGTCGCTAGCCACCCTTATTGTTCCCGAAGTCTGGAAAATGGGCAGGGTGGTCCCGCTACTGAAGCCAGGCAAGGATGCCAGCAAATGTGAATCGTACAGGCCGATTTCGCTTTTGTCACCTATAGCGAAGACCCTTGAGAAATCTAAGCCCCGTAGAGTGAAACAGGGAGTTCCCCAAGGAGAGGTGATATCTCCGGAACTGTTTAACCTCTACCTTTCCTGTATTCCGCCCTCTCCAGACGGCATTGAGATTGTGACGTATGCGGATGATTGTACGATCCTGGCGTCAGGTACCTACCCTAATGAGATCTGTGAGAGACTGAACTCCTATTTAACCGATCTTACCACCTTTTTCCACGCGAGGAATATGCAGATTTCCGCCACTTAATCGACGGCCACTCTGTTCACCACATGGACGGCGCAGTATAGAAGAGAGTTGAATATCAGGGCCGATGGTAGCAGAATTCCGACCTCAAACTGCCCCAAAATTCTAGGGGTCACATTCGACACCACTTTCACGTCGTCCGCGCATGCCACAGCTACACTGTGCAACATTTTTAAGGTGATCTTGTGCAAACAATTCGAACTGAGGATTTTTTGAAAGTACAGACCCAAACGACAAGAAAACCTAGTTGGGTTTTTTTGTGTCAGATCCAGCTCGGATTTTATGGCCCCATCTAAACATGGGTTTTTAAAGAAATTCGGGGCTATATCTCTGAAACCAATGCGAATCTTCTTCTGACCTCTGAAACAAATTTGTAGATAAGGACAAGAATACAATATTTGGAGAAATAATGAACTCGAAAAACTACATTTATTGCCTCAAATTTCAAAATATATGCAAAAATACCACCATTTTTATACATTTCGCACCGTATCTCCAAAACCGTTAATTTTTTCTGAATATTTTCTTTTGGAAAAATATTCCCTGGAATGTAATACACAACTCTTCAGAACATGTCATTTTTGTAAAATGCCTCTATCCCGCTGTTTTCAGCACATTTTTCAACGACGATTTAATAAAAATGTCTATAATGTAGAGAAATCCGAAATGCGAGAATAAACTCTTGGTGTGAACTGTGTTTGAAATACGTGTTGTAAAAGATATGATGCAAAATACTGCTGAAACAACATGAAGTAAGCATTTTAGAGTTTCAGAATGTTCTAAAGAATTGTTGAGAACTTTATTTGGAAGATTTTTGCAAAAGGTTACATGGTTCAACTCCCAATAGTTTAGCCGATACTGACCAGAATTTCAGCAATTATGTAAAATTTTTCTATATTTTATAGATGTTGATGCCCTAGATGGAGTTTTTCTTATGTGGTTTCTTCAAAAGATAAGTTCTACAAGTTTAGAGCTACAATATTGCTAAAGACAGTAAAGCCAAATTCCTATTCGTTTCTGAGATAAAGGCCTGATAAATGCAAAAAAGTGTAGATTTAGCCAGGACAAAACCCAACTAGGGTTTTTGTAGTCCAAATATGTACTTTCAAAAAATCCATACTAGAAGTAGTTTGCATTTTCAGTGTTGCATAGTGCTATCTGTGATAAACTGAAATGTAGGAACAATGTCCTCAAGTCCCTAGCCGGCAGCACTTGGGGTGCAGATAAAGAAACCTTGTTGACCACGTATAAAGCGATATGTCGGTCTGTGGCAAACTATGCGGCGCCAGTTTGGTCCCCGAATTTATGTGACACGCAGTGGGATAAGATTCAAATTTGTCAGAACGCCGCCCTGAGAACAGCAACAGGGCGCCTCATCAAATCTACACGAGGAGGCAAAGATTCTTCCAGTACGACAACATAATGAGATGCTATCGTTGCAGTACTTGCTCGGGTGTTACCGTGAGAGCCATCCCAATCACCATCTGCTGGCCACCGATACATGCTCTATAGACGATGGTCCAACAATATAGGAGAGAACCTCTAGATCAACAGCCATATCAGGCAGATTTGAACAGCATTCACACGGACACAGTTGCTAAGACCATAAGCAATTATTGTGTGAATTCAGTCATCGGAGCACATCCCCCATCTATCGAAGCTGAAGAGCGTCAGCTGCCACGACAAACCAGAGTAGTTTTGGCTCAACTGCGCTCGGGATATTGCAGTTGCATAAATTCCTATTGGCCGGGAATCGATCGCACCGTGCACGACATCTGCCAGGTATGCGGCATTGGCCCGCCCGATACTAAGCACCTATTCAACTGCCCCGCCAAGCCTACTCATCTGACTTCAGTGGATCTGTGGTTACATCCCATCGAAGTAGCCAACTTCCTGCAACTGGAGATAGATCCAGAGCCAGATTGAACAGGAGAACGAACATACAAACATAATAATAAAACACTGTTACAACAACAACTATGAGACCATGTTTGCTACACGTTTCTAATAGAAGTTCTCCATTCTCGTTTCGTACTCCTATTCCGTGCTTACCCATACAGTGTTTGTAGGTTGTATTGTCTTATCCTACTTTAGAATTTAAGTCTCCCATACATATCAATATATCCCCCTTAGGTGTTTTGGAGAGTACTTTATCTAATTCGCTATAGAATTTCGTCTTAATGTCTGAGACTGAAGTCTCTGTCGGGGCATATACTTGGATAATGGTGATGTTACGTATTCTGGAGTGGAATCTGGCTGTCAATATACGTTCGTTTACTGGATCCCAGTTGATAAGGGATGTAGATGCGCTTCTGCTTAGGAGTAATGCAAAACCGTCGCTATGTATATCATTTTCATCCCGGCCAGAATAGATTAGAGTTTCACCTGATTGTAGTCGATGTAGTCCGGAGCCGTTCCATCTGCATTCACTTACACCTAAGATATCAATACCCATTTTTTCACGTTCCTTTGCCAGTTGCGATAATTTTCCACATTCGTAAGTATTGTAACATTCCAGCACGCAATTTTGGTACGCCTTTTAAATGCGAATGTTGATTTAGTCTTTGTAGAGGTTTCTTTTATACTTTCTAAACATGAATTGCTCCCTCCCAGACCTGTGGAGCTTGCCGTCGAAACGGGTTGATTTGACATTTGCCTGTGACCCCCTGGGAGATGTGTGATATTTGTGTTGTATTCCTGTTACTTTGACATTTTGTCAGGGTTTCTCCGATGCTTGTAAGGACAAAGAAGAGCTTAGTTGAGCCCGACACTCATGAACGACTAAGCACGGGTGTAGGCTTCCTGGAAGCTTGTTGGCGCTACCGTTGACAGTTATCTGTTCTTCCGCTACCATCCCTTTTACATAATCCGACCATAATTATGCAATGATCTGCCTGACCCTATTCCCCGACTACTTCGAGTTGGCTCATTGGCAGATGAGATATTGTCCTGACAATGAGGTGTTCGGGTTATTGAGCTTCCATACCCTATTCCTCATCCGCTGCTTGTTAGGGGTTGTTTATTCAATATATTCACAACTGGCCCCAATTAGGGACTTATAGTTTCGGATGCTCTATATCTTATAGTTTCGGAGATATCACGACTTTTCAATAAGTGTACTTTTAATGCTCTATCTCTTATAGTTTCGGTGATATCACGACTTTTTTATAGGTGTACTTTTAATTCTCTATCTCTGCTAGTTTCGGAGATATCACGACTTTTCTATAAGCGTACTTTTAATGCTCTATCTCTTCTAGTTTCGGAGATATCACGACTTTTCTGTAAGCGTACTTTTATAGCTCTATATCTTCTGGTTTCGGAGATATCACGACTTCTCTATAAGTGTATTTTTAATGCTCTATCCCTTTTAGTTTCGGAGACATCGCGACTTTTTTATATGTGTACTTTTAATGTTCTATCTTTTCTAGTTTCGGAGATATCACGACATTATATAGGTGCACTTTTAATGGTCTATCTCTTCTACTTTTGGAGATATCACGACTTGTATATAAGTGTACTTTTAATGCTCTACCTCTTCTAGTTTCTGAGATATCATGACTTTTCTATAAGCGTACTTTTATAGTTCTATCTCTTCTCGTTTCGGAGATATCACGACTTGTCTATAAGTGTACTTTTAATGCTCTATCTCTTCTGGTTTCGGATATATCACGACTTTTCTATAAGCGTACTTTTAATGTTCTATCTCTTCTAGTTTCGAAGATATCACGACTTTTCTAAAAGTGTGCTTTTAAAACTCTATCTCTTCTAGTTCCGGAGAAATAACTTCTTTTCTGTAAGTGTACTTTTAATGTCCCATCTCCTCTAGTTTCGGAGATATCACGACTTTTCTATAAGTGTACTTTTAATGCTCTATCTCTTCTAGTTTCGGCGATATCACGACTTTTTTATACGTGTACTTTTAATTTTCTATATCTTAGGTTCGGAGATATCACGACTTTTTTATAGGTGTACTTTTAATGTTCTATCCCTTGTAGTTTCGGCGATATCGCGACTTCTCTACCAATGTACTTTTAATGCTCTATCTCTTCTAGTTTCGGAGATATCACGACTTTTCTATAAGTGTACTCTTAATGCTTTATCTCTTCTAGTTTCGTAGATATGACTACTTTTGATAGGTGTTCTTTTAATGCTCAATCTCTTCTAGTTTCGGAGATATCACGACTTTTCTATAAGTGTACTTTTAGTGCTCTACATCTTCTATTTTCGGAGATATAATGACTTTTCTATAAGTCTGATTTTAATGTTCTATCTCTTCTACTTACGGAGATATCACGACTTTTCTATAAGTGTACTTTTAATGCTGTATCTCTTCTAGTTTCGGAGATATCACGAATTCTCTATAAGTGTACTTTTAATGCTCTATCTCTTCTTGTTTCGGAGATATCACGACTTTTTTATAGGTGTACTTTTAATGCTCTATCGCTTCTAGTTTCGGAGATATCAGGACTTTTCTATAAGCGTACTTTTAATGCTCTATCTCTTCTAGTTTCGGAGATATCACGACTTCTCTATAAGTGCACTTTTAATGCTCTATCTCTTTTAGTTTCGGAGATATCACGACTTTTTTATAGGTGTATTTTTAATGTTCTATCTTTTCCAGTTTCGGATATATAACGACATTTTATTGGTGTACTTTTAATGATCTATCTCTTCTTCTTACGGAGATATCACGACTTGTCTATAGGTGTACTTTTAATGCTCTATCTCTTCTAGTTTCTGAGATATCACACTTTTCTAAAAGCGTACTTTTAATGTTCTATCTCTTCTAGTTTCGGAGATATTACGACTTGTCTATATGTGTACTTTTAATGCTCTATCTCTTCTAGTTTCGGAGATATCACGACATTTCTATAAGCGTACTTTTAATGTTCTATCTCTTCTAGTTCCGGAGATATCACTACTTTTCTCTAAGTGTACTTTTAATGCTCTATCTCTTCTAGTTTCGGAGATATCACGACTTTTCTATAACTGTACTTTTAATGCTGTTTTATATGTGTACTTTTAATGCTCTATCTCTTCTAGTTCCGGAGATATCACGACTTTTTTATATGTGTACTTTTAATGCTCTATCTCTTCTGGTTTCGGAGATATCACGACTTCTCTACAAGTGTACTTTTAATGCTTTATCTCTTCTAATTTCGGAGATATCACGACTTTTTTATATGTGTACTCTTTATGTTCTATCTCTTCTAGTTTCGGAGATATCACGACTTTTTATAGGTGTAGTTTTAATGCTCTATCTCTTCTAGTTTCGGAGATATCACGACTTTTCTATAGGTGTACTTTTATGCTCTATCTCATCTAGTTTCGGAGATATCACGACTTTTTTACATGTGTACTTTTAATGCTCTATCTCTTCTAGTTTCGGAGATATCACTACTTTTTTATAGGTGTACTTTCAATGCTCTATCTCTTCTAGTTTCGGAGATATCACTACTTTTCTATAAGTGTATATTTAATTCTCTATCTCTTCTAGTTTCGGAGATATCACGACATTTTTATAGGTGTACTTTTAATGCTCTATCTCCTCTAGTTTCGGAGATACCACCACTTTTTTATAGGTGTACTTTTAATGCTCTATCTCTTCTAGTTTCGGAGATAGTACGACTTTTTTTATAGGTGAGCTTTTAATGCTCTATCTCTTCTATTTTCGGAGATATCACGACTTTTCTATAACTGTGCTTTTAATGCTGTTTTATATGTGTACTTTTAATGCTCTATCTCTTCTAGTTCCGGAGATATCACGACTTTTTTATATGTGTACTTTTAATGCTCTATCTCTTCTGGTTTCGGAGATATCACGACTTTTTATATGTACACTTTTAATGCTTTATCTCTTCTAATTTCGGAGATATCACGACTTTTTTATATGTGTACTCTTTATGCTCTATCTCTTCTAGTTTCGGAGATAACACGACTTTTCTATAAGTGTACTTTTAATTTTCTATCTCTTCTAGTTTCGGAGATATCACGACTTTTTATAGGTGTAGTTTTAATGCTCTATCTCTTCTAGTTTCGGAGATATCACGACTTTTTATAGGTGTAGTTTTAATGCTCTATCTCATCTAGTTTCGGAGATATCACGACTTTTTTACATGTGTACTTTTAATGCTCTATCTCTTCTAGTTTCGGAGATATCACTACTTTTTTATAGGTGTAATTTTAATGCTCTATCTCTTTTAGTTTTGGGAATATCACGACTTTTCTATAAGTGTATATTTAATTCTCTATCTCCTCTAGTTTCGGAGATACCACGACTTTTTTATAGGTGTACTTTTAATGCTCTATCTCTTCTAGTTTCGGAGATACTACGACTTTTTTCATAGGTGAACTTTTAATGCTCTATCTCTTCTATTTTCGGAGATATCACGACTTTTGTATAACTGTACTTTTAGTGCTCTATCTCTTCTAGTTTCGGTGATATCACGACTTTTTTATAAGCGTACTTTTTATGCTCTATCTCTTCTAGTTTCGGAGATATCAGGACTTTTTATATGTACTTTTAATGCTCTATCTCTTTTAGTTTCGGAGATATCACGACTTTTCTGTAAGTGCACTTTTAATGCTCTATCTCTTCTTGTTTCGGAGATATCACGACTTTTCTATAAGTGTACTTTTAATGTTCTATCTCTTCTAGTTTCGGAGATATCACGACTTTTTTATAGGTGTACTTTCAATGCTCTATCTCTTCTAGTTTCGGAGATATCACGACTTTTTATAGGTGTACTTTTAATGCTCTACCTCTTCTAGTTTCGGAGATATCACGACTTGTATATAAGTGTACATTTAATGCATTTTATGTATTTAATACATTTTTTATAGGTGCACTTTTATTGCTCTATCTCTTTTAGTTTCGGACATATCACGACTTTTCTATAAGTGCACTTTTAATGCACTATCTCTTCTTGTTTTAAAGATATCACGACTTTTCTATAAGTGTACTTTTAATGTTCTATCTCTTCTAGTTTCGGAGATATCACGACTTTTTTATAGGTGTACTTTTAATGCTCTATCTCTTCTAGTTTCGGAGAGAACACGACTTTTCTATAAGTGTACTTTTAATGCTCTATCTCTTCTGGTTTCGGAGATATCACGACTTTTCTATAGGTGTACTTTTATGCTCTATCTTATCTAGTTTCGGAGATATCACGACTTTTTTACATGTGTACTTTTAATGCTCTATCTCTTCTAGTTTCGGAGATATCACGACCTTTTTATATGTGTACTTTTAATGCTCTGTCTCTTCTAGTTTCGGAGATATCACGACTTTTTTATATAAGTACTTTTAATACTCTATCTCTTCTAGTTTCGGAGATATCACGATTTTTATAGGTATACTTTTAATGCTCTATCTCTTCTATTTTCGGAGATATCACGACTTTTCTATAACTGTACTTTTAATGCTCAATCTCTTCTAGTTTCGGAGATATCACGACTTTTCTATATGTGTACTTTTAGTGCTCTATCTCTTCTAGTTTCGGTGATATCGCGACTTTTTTATAAGTGTACTTTTTATGCTCTATCTCTTCTAGTTTCGGAGATATCAGGACTTTTTATATGTACTTTTAATGCTCTATCTCTTTTAGTTTCGGAGATATCACGACTTTTCTATAAGTGCACTTTTAATGCTCTATCTCTTCTTGTTTCGGAGATATCACGACTTTTCTATAAGTGTACTTTTAATGTTCTATCTCTTCTTGTTTCGGAGATATCACGACTTTTTTATAGGTGTGCTTTCAATGCTCCATCTCTTCTAGTGTCGGAGATATCACGACTTTCTATAAGTGTACTTTTAATGCTCTATCTCTTCTAGTTTCGGAGATATCACGACTTTTTTTATAGGTGTACTTTTAATGCTCTACCTCTTCTAGTTTCGGAGATATCACGACTTGTATATAAGTGTACATTTAATGCATTTTATGTATTTAATACATTTTTTATAGGTGCACTTTTATTGCTCTATCTCTTTTAGTTTCGGAGATATCACGACTTTTCTATAAGTGCACTTTTAATGCTCTATCTCTTCTTGTTTCGGAGATATCACGACTTTTCTATAAGTGTACTTTTAATGTTCTATCTCTTCTAGTTTCGGAGATATCACGACTTTTTTATAGGTGTACTTTTAATGCTCTATCTCTTCTAGTTTCGGAGAGAACACGACTTTTCTATAAGTGTACTTTTAATGTTCTATCTCTTCTAGGTTCGGAGATATCACGACTTTTTATAGGCGTAGTTTTAATGCTCTATCTCTTCTGGGTTCGGAGATATCACGACTTTTCTATAGGTGTGCTTTTATGCTCTATCTCATCTAGTTTCGGAGATATCACGACTTTTTTACATGTGTACTTTTAATGCTCTATCTCTTCTAGTTTCGGAGATATCACGACCTTTTTATATGTGTACTTTTAATGCTCTATCTCTTCTAGTTTCGGAGATATCACGATTTTTATAGGTATACTTTTAATGCTCTATCTCTTCTAGTTTCGGAGATATCACGACTTTTCTATAAGTGTACTTTTAATGCTCTATCTCTTCTAGTTTCGGAGATATCACTACTTTTTTATAGGTGTACTTTTAATGCTCAATCTCTTCTAGTTTCGGAGATATCACGACTTTTCTATATGTGTACTTTTAATGCTCTATCTCTTTTAGTTTCGGAGATATCACGACTTTTTTATATGTGTACTTTTAATGCTCTATCTCCTCTAGTTTCGGAGATATCACGACTTTTCTATAAGTGTACTTTTAATGCTCTATCTCTTCTAGTTTACGAAATATCACGACTTTTTTATAGGTGTACTTTTTATGCTCTATCTCTTCTAGTTTCGGAGATATCACGACTTTTCTATAAGTGTACTTTTAATGCTCTATCTCTTCTAGTTTACGAAATATCACGACATTTTTATATGTGTACTTTTAAAAATCTATCTTTTCTCGTTTCGGAGATATAACGACTTTTTTATATGTGTACTTTTAATGCCTTATCTCTTCTAGTTTCGGAGATATCACGACTTTTTTATATGTGTACTTTTCATGCTCTATCTCTTTTAGTTTCGGAGATATCACGACTTTTAATACTCTATCTCTTCTAGTTTCGGAGATATCACGACTTTTCTATATGTGTACTTTTAATGCTCTATCTCATCTAGTTTCGGAGATATAACGACATTTTTATATGTGTACCTTTAATGCTCTATCTCTTCTAGTTTCGGAGATATAACGACATTTTTATATGTGTACCTTTAATGCTCTATCTCTTCTTGTTTCTGAGATATCACGACTTTTTTATAGGTGTACTTTTACTCCACAGTCTTTTCTAGTTTCGGAGATACCACGACTTTTCTATAAGTGTACTTTTAATGCTCTATCTCATCTTGTTTAGGAGATATCACGACTTTTTTATAAGTGTTCTTTTAATGCTCTATCTCATCTAGTTTCGGAGATATCACGACTTTTTTATAGGTGTACTTTTAATGCTGTATCTCTTCTAGTTTCGGGGATACCACTACTTTTTTATAGGTGTACTTTTAATGCTCTATCTCTTATAGTTTCGAAGATATCACAAAGTTTCTATGTGTGTACTTTTAATCCTCTATCTCTTCTAGTTTCGGAGATATCACGACTTTTTATATGTGTACTTTTTATGCTCTATCTCTTCTAGTTTCGGAGATATCACGACTTTTTTATAGGTGTACTTTTAATGCTCTATCTCTTCTAGTCTCGGAGATATCACGACTTTTTTATAGGTGTACTTTTAATGCTCTATCTCTTCTAGTTTCGGAGATACCACGACTTTTTTTATAGGTGAACTTTTAATGCTCTATCTCTTCTATTTTCGGAGATATCACGACTTTTCTATAAGTGTACTTTTAATGCTCAATCTCTTCTAGTTTCGGAGATATCACGACTTTTCTATATGTATACTTTTAGTGCTCTATCTCTTCTAGTTTCGGAGATATCACGACTTTTTTATAAGTGTACTTTTAATGCTCTATCTCTTCTAGTTTCGGAGATATCAGGACTGTTTTATAGGTACTTATAAGGCTCTATCTCTTTTAGTTTCGGAGATATCACGACTTTTCTATAAGTGCACTTTTAATGCTCTATCTCTTCTTGTTTCGGAGCAGGGCTTCGGAGTCGGAGTTGGAGTCGGAGTCTGGAGTCGGAGTCTAGCAAATTTTGCTGGAGTCGGAGTCGGAGTCGTGAAAAAAAGCTCGACTCCGACTCCGGGCAACAATCTGTTCTACATTTAACAAAATTTGTCAAATCAATTTAATGTATTTAAATGATCATAGTTTAAAAAACTCTTAATCTCTATTTTGACTACAAAATGAGTATCGGAAGCATTTTTGGGTCAATTGATTAGAATAATGTTTGCAAATGTACTTGGGGAAGATCTTTTAGAAGATTTATACCCTCAGCCCACAGACCCCAAGTATGTTTGTACGATATCCGTTTCAGACAATTCTGAGTCGATCTAGCAATGTCCGTCCGTCTGTCTGTCCGTCTGTCTGGTTGGTGCGCACGATAACTCTCGAACGGATCCATCGATTCGGTTCAAATTTTGGGTATCGAAATATTTTGTCCAGATTTGATTTAAGTCGAAGATGGGCCATATCGGTCCACTCCTCCAGGTACCTCCCCCACAAAAGTTCAAAAATGTTCGGAAAAATTGTCCGCACGATAACTCTTGAAGGGAGTAACCGAATTAGTCCATACTTTGCACATCGTGACATTTCTACCAGACATAGATGAGGTTCCAATATGGACCCTTTTGGTTCACTCTTTCGGGTACCTACCACACAAAATTTAGCTTAAGTGCAGTTTAAGGCCTGCTCTCGAATCGCTTTGATTTTTGTTGCAGACACTTGTATTCGCTACCCCCATTACGACGATATAATTTTTTTCAGCAGCAAGTCCATATATCCTCAGAAATCAGCACGAAAACTGCAAACAACCCATATAATACCATGTGTCGTAGTTGGAGTGCACTCTCGAACGGATCAACATATTTGGTTAAAATGTTGGGTCTTTCAATATTTTGTCCAAACTTAGTTTAAATTCGAAGATAGGCAATATCGGTCCACTCCTTCCGAGACCTCCCCCACAAAGCACGATGGGGCCGATGATAAGTTTTTGAGGCAAAAAATCACAGGGGCAAGCTAGACCTTCAAAATTTCGTGCAGATGTTTATAATCGGCCTAGAAGCTAATCTGCCAAATTTGGTTGATATCGGTTCATATATAAAAATATAGCTCTCATATATATGTTCGCCCGATTTCGAGTAATTGATGGACGAAACACTAAAATTCTGTCCAATTATGATGATATTTGGAATATGTGGCGGAATTCGGACTGGAAATAAGTTTGCCAAGTTATTTTGAAATCGGTTCAAATTTGGATATAGCTCCCTTATATATTTTCGCCCGATTTGAGGTATTTCGTGCAAAAAACACGCAATTTCTGTCCAATTTCGAAGAAATTTGAAACGTGTTACAGGAATTTGTCTAGAAATATGTTTGCTAAATTATATTGAAATCGGTTCAGATTTGGATATAGCTCCCATATATATTTTCAACCGATTTTAGGTATTTGGTGCAACAAACACGCAAATTCTGTCCAATTTCTATGAAATTTAAAATGTGTGACGAAATTACGTCTAGAAAAAAAAGTATGCCAAATTATATCGAAATCGGTTCAGATTTGGATATAGCTCCCATATATATTTTCACCCGATTTTAGGTATTTCGTGCAGCAATCACGCTATATATGTCCAATTGTGATGAAATTTAAGGTGTGTGACGGAATTTGGTCTAGAAAACATTATTGAGACATCATATTGAAATCGGTTCAGATTTGGATATATCGTTCATAAATTTTCTCTGTCGACGTTAATTGTTTTCTAAATTTAGTTGGTTGATACCGAACTTCCTTGAGAACATAGTTTAAATATTTTTCTTTTGACAAATTGGCCGAAACAGAGGCGGCATGAATCAAGGGTTTGGTATTGTTGCCGTGTTCATAGCAGACTTCCGAAGCAAGTTTTCTTCCTTCACTATAATCCACATTAGGGCGCCCTCTCTTCTTTTTATCATTACCTTGTTCTAGCGTAAATACTGTGTCGCTAGCTAACCATAAGCTTTCAAATTGTAATACACGACTTTTTGACCTCCAATTTTTTATCCATTTTTGGTTAAGGCGTGCACAAATATTATAAATTTGCTTTTTAACTTCCGTCATGAAGTTGTCTTTGACGCCTCGATTAAATTTTGCAGAAATCCATTCTATAAGGTGTTTAGGTTTTCGCTGATTTTCCAACCAAAAATAAAATATATCCAAATTTTTAAGTTTTACGAAATCTGGAAGTTGATAATTTTTTTATTCGCAAGTATACGCAAAAATTGTTTTCAAAATCTGTTAGCCGACATTGTCACCTTTCACCAGATACATATTTTTACGAGAAAGCACCCTGAAGCCGAAAGTTCTACTCCAAAGAACACATGGACGATACCACAAACTACATCAAAAACCATCTCTTATTGACACAACAAATTATTGACCACATCTAATATTACATTTACACTTTTAATAATAATCTTAATTTACATACCATTACCCGTATTTTCCATTTTTAAAAAATAGATAATATCAACAGATCAGGTTTTGGCGCCAAAATACTTAAATTGTTTAATTACGACTGAATGTCAGAAATAAACGGAATCATAATTATGACATCTTTGACAGCTTGGCATGTCGCCGTGGGTCGTTGCCAGATTGTAATTTTTTGGTTTTGTAGGTTTGAAAGTGTTAAGAATATAATTCAGTTGTTATTTGATTTCAATCGCTGACTTGAAAAAAGGACTTTTTGCCTCAAAAACCTGCCATTGGCCCCATCGTGCAAAGGTTCAAAATTTTTCGCCAAGATTGTGGGCATGATAACTCTAGGAGGGAATAACCGAATTGAGCCAAACTTTGCTATTGGTAATATTACTTTCAGGCATAAATCGAGTTCTAATATGGACTATATCGGTCCACTCATTTGAGTACCTCCCACACAAAATTTGGAAAAAGTATAGTTTAAAAACTCCTCTCTGATCTTATTAATTTGTGACGCAGCAGGTTGCACTTGCGGCCCCTGTTACGACGTTGTAATTTTTTTTCGTGGGAAAGTCCATACTTCCTGAGTTAATGACCCAAAAAGGTCCAGAAAATCCTACCGGCACCACCTAAACTGGCTAATGTGTAAAATAACCCTTTAAGAGAGAAATCGATTTAGCTCAAACTTTGCAAATTGAAAAGTAAAATTGTAATATATTTAAATTCAGAAAATTAAGTACAACATATTTAATTATATAATCTGTAAGGAAAATATCCATAGAATAAAGAAAAAAAATTTCCTACAGATTTGTATTAGGTCCGAATATGTACTACATCGGATCACTCCTATGGGTACACCCTACCCAAAGTTTGGAAAAAATTCACTCGTCTTGGATCATTCTGAATTTTGTTGCAACATGTAGTTTGCATCCTGGAAAATTTTCCCAACAGCTAAAAACCCAACAGAAGTATTGTGTTAACTTTTTTTCTTCGGGTACGTGGCTGAGGGTATATCTCTGTCGGCTCAGCTGACTGATACTTTCTTACTTGTTTTTATTAGAAGTCATTTATGTCTGCTGTAAAAGAACCTGTTGGACTTCTATGAAAGATTTTGTAGTACTTTAAGGGAAATCATACGAAAGACCTACAACGGTGCCCCTTAACCAAATTTAAATGGAAGGAGCTTACACCTGAGAAGTTTTCGCGGATTCTGAAACTGCAATAGACGGAGGGCTTTTTAAATAAATCACGGTCAAACTTCGCATTTATAGGGGTTTTTAAATTTTCACGATTTTGCTTGAAAACCGCAAGTCCTATGGAAACGGGTGTAAAGAAAATGTTGTAGCAGTGAAAATTTTCTACAAGATTGACCTTCATGATATTTTCGAGATATAGAAGTTCATATTGGGACAATGCACTGACTGTATCGCCTCTTTATAAAACTATACCATGACTACAATTTACCAACTTAAACTTATATATCTCAAAAACGGTACAACCTAGTAAAATATTGCAAAAGTCAGTCTTGTAGAGAATTTCCACAGCTATATGATTTTCTCCAGTCCCATTTCGATAAGATTTGCCGTTCTTAAGCAAAACGGTGAAAACCTAACAATAAAAACCTAAAAATGTGACCTAAACTTCTATATCTCAAAAATGGTAAAACCTACGAACAAATTATATAGATCAATCCTCTAGTGAATTTTTGCAGAAATAATATTTTCGTTAGCCCCATTTCAATAGGACTTACCGTTTTCAAGCAAAATCGTGAAAACATAAAAAACCCTAAAAATGTGAACCTCAAGTAACCTTAACCACGAAAGTGTGTTAAGGGGAAATAGGCTATCACGATGCGGTGTTAAAATATTGTTAATTTTCCATAACTCAAAAAATTACAAAGAGTGTTACCGGACAGCAATTACGGTAATTTGATATTTCGAGTCTCATTTGGTACATAAGTTAAATTCGGAAAATTGTAAATATACTCGTATGTTGGGGTTTAGGTAGAGAAACCTTGTAACGATACCGTCCTATTGCAGTTGCTTTGAAGGGTTTTGCTACATGTTCTGAAGTGTGAAGTATACTGAAGTGCTTGTTACTTTCTATTCCGCATTGTCAACGAAAAAAAAAAAACGAACAATATATGACTATGTTTTGGTATCCTCCCAATGTAATGTATCTTGAAAGTTCAAACTGAAATGACTATAATTTAAGTTGTGAATTTTATTTTATCTGTTTTCGGAGTCGACTCCGGAGTTGGAGTCGGAGTCGAGAAAAAAATTTGACTGGAGTCGGAGTCGGAGTCTGACCAAAAATGGCTCGACTCCGAAGCCCTGTTTCGGAGATATCACGACTTTTCTATAAGTGTACTTTTAATGTTCTATCTTTTCTAGTTTCGGAGATATCACGACTTTTTTATAGGTGTACTTTCAATGCTCTATCTCTTCTAGTTTCGGAGATATCACGACTTTCTATAAGTGTACTTTTAATGCTCTATCTCTTCTAGTTTCGGAGACATCACGACTTTTTATAGGTGTACTTTTAATGCTTTTTCTCTTCTAGTTTCGGAGATATCACGACTTTTTTATATGTGTACTTTTAATGCTCTATCTCTTCTAGTTTCGGAGATATCACGACTTTTTTTACATGTGTACTTTTAATGCTCTATCTCTTTTAGTTTCGGAGATATCAAGACTTTTTTATATGTGTACTTTTAATGCTCTATCTCTTCTAGTTTCGGAGATATCACGACTTTTCTATAAGTGTACTTTTAAGGTTTAATTTATTGAGCCTTTTTGGAAACGTTACAATTTTACAGAGCGCCAATAGTAAAAGTAATACTTAAGATTATAACGTGTTATCAAAATTTACAATAAGTGTGGATATGCATACAGCACCATGCTTTAATATATGTAAGTCTGAAAAATAATAGAGTTATAATAATAATGTGGAATATAATTCCGTGCTCCCGGGAATACAATTTTGTGAGTGTTAAAAACTCGTATAAACTTACAAACTAAAGAAAAACTAAAAAATAAAAAACTAAAAAATAAAAAAAAGGAAAAGTAAATTGATCTAATAAATCAGCATACGTATCAGCCTCTGTTCTTACCAGACATGACTTTTTCATAAAAAGGGTGCCGTATATTGGCATTGATATCAAAATTAGGTGGGACTTCATTTACATATATAACCAATTGGAGATAGATAATTTGTGTTGGTCCAGCTGAAAGGACGTTGACTGTCAAAAATACACGACACATAACTATTTTCATGATTATTTACACGTTGAATAAATTTTGACATCAAGTCACAGACGTATAAGCCAATAGGGGTTATTTTGGACTCGGTATAAATAACTCTATTGGAAAAACGTTTGCAATTGGATTCATAGTATTTCCCAATACAGTGTCTTAAAATTTTTCTTTCTAAAATTTCCATTTTACTGATTATTATAGGTGATACATTGAACCATATGGGAAAAGCATAAAGAAATACAGGTCTTATGGTGGTTTTGTACAAGAGTAATTTAGTACTCTTAGGTAGATCTTTATTGATTAAAATTTTGGAAAAAGACCCTAGAATTCTATACGCTTTCCCCAACACATATCTGGCATGCTTATTAAATTTTAATAAATTATTGAAATAAAGCCCTAAATATTTTATAGAGACACCTATACACTGAGGGAAAAACCCCGTTGCGAAATCAAGCACGTATGTTGTCATTTTCGCAACGACCCGTTGTTATTTTTTTCAACAACGGCTGTTGGTGAATTGTACACGAACGTGCTCAAATTGACACCGAGACGTGGTCAACTTTCGGTACCAACAACGGCCGTGCTTAATTTGTCCACCGATGTGCTCAAAATGACAACGTTGCGTTTTTAATATTGGTAATTGCAGCCGATTACACACGAGTAAAAAATGACAACGGTGGTGCATGATTCATACACGGTCGTTGTCAATTTGACACCGGACGTGTATGAATTTTTGAACACTTAAAATGTAAGTAAATAAAAATGAAGTTTTCAGTTAATCAGTGTAATTAACAAAGAATATTCTTTTTTGTTCTTTTAGCATCACATGTAATATTTCGCAGTTTGCAGTACTTGAAAAAAGAAGATTTAAAGGAAGCTGTGCCACCTTGGGACTGCGTGTTGAATTCAGAGAAAAGCTCTTTGCTTGGAAAAAACGAGAGGTACGTATTATTTGTATTACAGTGTTGAACTCAGTATTAATATTGTCATAACAATAGCTCGGGATTGATGACGAAACTATGTCAGTTCCATCTAAAATAGGTGAATGGTGGAAACGCAACGAGACACCTGCAAGTACTCCTGGTACTCCCGGTACTCCCGGTACTGCCGACAGTACAGGTTCGATCTGCTCAAAAGCCAAAGGAATTCTGTCAGAGGTAAAGTAAGAGTAATATTTGTGTAAGCATAGTTAATGTAGTTTTTTATTTAATACTAGCAAAATGTCCGCTACTTCGTATGCGGAAAGGATATAAAAAAAAAAAAACAAATAAACAATATATAATATGGAAATGACAAACACTGAAAATTTGGTCGCACTAATACCAATTTTAATCAATATTTATTTTTATCTTAGTACTGTACTTAAGTTCGATTTTCAAAAAGATCAGCCGTATCTCACCCTTACACATTAACAGCGAGATCAACGTTGCACACCAATACACACCCTAACTCCAAAAAATAAAAATTCCAGCACTGTCCCTACACCCAAAAACAAATTGAGTACAATTAAGTAATTTTCGTATACTTATGGTACGTATTTCGACGACATATCTCAGCCATACACGGACATTAATACAAAATAATTACAGTAAATTCCATAATAATTACAGTAATTCCAAATCTCAAGATTCCAGCTGTATCCGTTCGTCCAATTCCAAATTGTACCAAACTTAGTATCAAGTCGAACTCTTCGTACCCATAAGTAAGATTTTCCAAAACTACCTCAATCCTTCACTTTAGTAGTAATCTTACTTCCAAATTTCAGGATTCAAACTCTATCCGTTAAACCAAATTAAAATTGTACCAAATTTAGAACAATTTAGAATTTTCGTACCAATTTTCAAAACTTCCTCAACGCAACAGGGCTACAATAATCATACTTTCAAATTGCAGGATTCCACCGCTATCCGTTCACCTACATACAAATTGTACTAAATTTAGTACCATTTAGTGCTTTTCGTAACCATAAGTTTGCTTTTTCAAAACAACCTGAATCCTACTCTTCGACTGTAATCGTAATTCCAAATTTCAGGATTCCAGCTCTATTAATTCACCCGAATCCAAATTGTATCAAATTTAGTACCATTTTTTTCCCAAACAAAAATTTCAGGATTCCAGCTCTACCCGTTCACCCAAATCCATATTGTACCATATTTAGTACCATTTAGTACTTCTCGTACTTTTCAAAATTTCCCCAATACTACACTCCTACAGTAATCTTAATTCCTAATTCCAACACTATCCGTTTACTAAAATTCAAATTGTACCAAATTTAGTGCTTTCTGTACCCATAAGTACGAATTTCCAAAACTACCTCAAATCTACTGTCCGGCAGTAATCTTAGTTCCAAATTTCAGAATTCCAGCTCTATCCGTTCATCCAAATCCAAATTGTACTAAATTTAGTACCATTTAGTACTTTTCGTACCCAAAGGTACGAATTTCCAAAACTATCTCAATCCTACACCCCTACAGTAATCTTAATTCAAAACTTTAGGATTTCAGCTCTATCCGTTCACCCAAATCCAAATTTAGTACTGCTCGTAATCATAAATACGAACTTCCAAAACCATTTCCTTATTTCAACGCCATTTCCCAACCTTGATTCCCATACCAAATTTGAAGATTCTAGCTTTATCCATTAAAAATATGCAATTGGTACCAAATTTAGAAACTTTTAGTACTTTTCGTACACTTATAGGTTGAGTTTCTAAATACCCTTTGGTACATCTTCCTAACTCTCCATCAATGACCACTCGTTCAAAATTTCAGATTTCTAGCTCTTCGCGTTTGCCTAATACAATGGATTCCATATTTAGTACACTTTAGCACTTTTCGTACCTTTCTACGACGAATTTCCAAAAACCCCTTTACACAAAAACAAATTGTACAAAATTCTGTACAATTCGATTTTCCAAAACAACCTTAATCCTTCACTTCAACAGTAACCATAATTCCAAATAACAGGATTCCAGCGCTATCCGTGCACTCAAATCCAAGTTGTACCATTTGGTACATTTCATACCCATAAGTACGAATTTCAAAAACTACTTCCATCTCAATCCTATACTCCAACAGCAGTCTGACCAAATTCCAGGATTCCAGCTCTATCCGTTCCCCCAAATCCAAATTGTACCACAGGTAGTACCACTTAGTACTTTTCGTACCCTTACTATCTCAGTCCTACACTCCAATAGTAATCCTAATTTCAAATTTCAGGACTCAAACACTATCCGTCACCCAAATCCAAATTCTACCTCTATAGCCTACCGCGAACGGGTTGCAAATTCTAACTCTTTCCGTTTACTAAAATTCATACTTTAAATTAAAATAAATAAAACTAAAATACTTAAAATTCAGGATTCCAGTTCTATCCGTTCACCCAAATCCAAATTGTAATAAATTTAGTACCATTTAGTACTTTTCGTACACATAAATACGAATTTCCAAAATTTCCCCAATCCTATGCTCCAACAGTAATCTCAATTTCAAATTTCAGGATTCCAGCTCCATACATACGTTCACCCAAATCCAAATTGTACTAAATTTAGTACCATTTAGTACTTTTCGTACCCATAAGTACGAATTTTCAAAACTACATCAATTCTACACCCCACCAGTAATCTCAATTCCAAATTTCGAGATTCCAACTATATCCGTTCACCCAAATCCCCATTGTCCCAAATTTAGTACCATTTAGTACTTTTCATTCACATAAGTAAGAATTTCCAAAACTTCCCCAGTCCTACACTCCAACAGTAATATCAATTCCAAATTTCAGGAATCCAGCTCTATCCGTTCACCCAAATCCAAATTGTACTAAATTTAGTACCATTTAGTACTTTTCGTACACTCAAGTTTCCAAAAACCCTTTGGTGCATCTTTCTTACTCTTCATCAGTGATCCTCAGTCCAAATTTGAGGAATCAAGCTCTATCCGTTCACCCAAATCGAAACTGTACCAAATTTAGTGCTATTTAGTATTTTTCGTACCCTATGTACGAATTTCCAAAACTTCCACAATACTAAACTCCACCAGTAATCTCAGTTCTAAATTTAGAGATTCCAGCGCTATCCGTTCACCCAAATCCCCATTATACAAAATTTAGTTCCATTTAGTACTTTCCGTACACATAAGTACTAATTTCCAAAACCACCCTCATATCTCAATCCTACACTTCAACACTAATATTAATTCCAAATTTCAGGTTTCCAGCTCTATCCGTTCATTCAAATCCAAATTGTACTAAATTTAGTACCATTTAGTACTTTTCGTACCCATAAGTACGAATTTTCAAAACTACCTCAATCCTACACCCCACCAGTAACTCAATTCCAAATTTCGAGATTCCAGCTATTATCCGTTCACCCAAATCCCCATTGTATCAAATTTAGTACTTTTCATACACATAAGTACGAATTTCCAAAAGTTCTTCAATCCTACACTCCAACAGTAATCTCAATTCCAAATATCAGGATTCCAGCTCTATCCGTTCACCCAAATCCCTATTGTACCAAACTTAGTACTATTTAGTACTTTTCGTACACATAAGCACGAATTTCCAAAACTACCCTCATATCTCAATCCTACACTACAACAGTAACCTTAATTCCAAATTTCAGGTTTCCAGCTCTTTACGTTCACCCAAATCTAAATTGTACTAAATTTAGTACCATTTAGTACTTTTCGTACACATGAGTGGTAATTTTCCAAACCATTTCCTTTTAGAAGCACCACTTCCCAACCTTGATTTCCATACCAAATTCCTATATTCCTGGGGCCTATTATTGATTTCATTAATTATTTAGCGATTTCTTCAAATTACAGATTTTGAAATTGAATAGTTATGACTGTACATCTCCATATACGATAAAATTCTTAATTGCAAATAAATCGTGGTAATATGCACAATTTTATTGCACTTTCATTGATTTGCAAACATTTAGTTATTACCAAAAAGTGAGGTCCATGCAGTTTTTAGTTGTTGTTATTTCTGGCCGATTTCTGAATTTATTCCCCTAATGTTGTTTTCAACATCAACTCATTTGTTCAACAAACCCAACATCATTTATTGAAAGAATTTTTGTTTTAATTGTAAATTGAAAATCAAAATTTTTACAAATGCATCGTTTGTAATCATCTTTTCTAACTGTATTTTAACGAATGAAAATCTTTTGTGCGACACCTGTTATGTGAAAACTAAATCAGGATCGGTTTGTATTTTTCGCGTAATTGATGTTTATTCCATTATCACCAACTGCGACATCTGTTGCAATGGAAGATAACAAATGTCTTGTCCTTCTATTATTTAGTGGTTTACGATAAAATAAGTGCGCCTAGAAGTAAACTACAAAATTTGAAATTATGTGTGATCGTTTACGGTATCATGAAGTTATAGCATTGTTAATTTGACACATGTCTTGCAGAGGGCCAACTAAGTGAATAAGTACGTAATAATAATGAAAAATAAGGATTTTTGCTGTTGTTATTTTTTGTGGTTCCAGGACGAATTTTCTAAAACCCGGCCTTATCTCGCACATTTGCATCAACAGTGACCCACTGGTAAAATTTCAAGCTCCTAGCTTTAGCCGTTTTGGCTGGGCGTTGATGATGAGTCAGTCAGTCAGTCAATCACTTATCACCAAGCTCATTTATATATATAAACTAGCAAAATGCCCGCTACTTCGTATGCGGAAAGCATATAAAAAACAAATAAACAATATATAATATGGAAATGACAAACACTGAAAATTTGGTCGCACTAATACCAATTTTAATCAATTTTAATCAATATTTATTTTTATCTTAGTACTGTACGTACCCTTTTTTCGATTTTCGAAAAGATCGATTTCGAAAAGATCGATTTTCAAAAAGATCAGCCGTATCTCACCCTTACACATTAACAGCGAGATCAACGTTGCACACCAATACACACCCTAACTCCAAAAAATAAAAATTCCAGCACTGTCCCTACACCCAAAAACAAATTGAGTACCATTAAATAATTTTCGTATACTTATGGTACGTATTTCGACGATATATCTCATCCATACACCGACATTAATACAAAATAATTACAGTAAATTCCATAATAATTACAGTATTTCCAAATCTCAAGATTCCAGCTGTATCCGTTCGTCCAATTCCAAATTGTACCAAACTTAGTATCAAGTCAAACTCTTCGTATCCATAAGTAAGATTTTCCAAAACTACCTCAATCCATCACTTTAGTAGTAATCTTACTTCCAAATTTCAGGATTCAAACTCTATCCTTTAAACCAAATTAAAATTGTACAAAATTTAGAACAATTTAGAATTTTCGTACCAATTTTCAAAACTTCCTCAACGCAACAGGGCTACAATAATCATACTTTCAAATTGCAGGATTCCACCGCTATCCGTTCACCTACATACAAATTGTATTAAATTTAGTACCATAAGTTTGCTTTTTCAAAACAACCTGAATCCTACTCTTCGACTGTAATCGTAATTCCAAATTTCAGGATTCCAGCTCTATTAATTCACCAGAATCCAAATTGTATCAAATTTAGTACCATTTCATTCCCAAACAAAATTTTCAGGATTCCAGGTCTACACGTTCACCCAAATCTATATTGTACCATATTTAGTACTTCTCGTATCCATACGTACGACTTTTCAAAATTTCCTCAATACTACACTCCTACAGTAATCTTAATTCCAACACTATCCGTTTACTAAAATTCAAATTGTACCAAATTTAGTGGTTTTCGTACCCATAAGTACGAATTTCCAAACTACCTAAATTCTACTGTCCGGCAGTAATCTTAGTTCCGTTCATCCAAATCCAAATTGTACCAAATTTAGTACCATTTAGTACTTTTCGTACCCAAAGGTACGAATTTCCAAAACTATCTCAATCCTACACCCCTACAGTAATCTTAATTCAAAACTTTAGGATTCCATCTCTATCCGTTCACCCAAATCCAAATTTATTACTGCTCGTAATCATAAAAACGAACTTCCAAAACCATATCCTTATTTCAACGCCATTTCCCAACCTTGATTCCCATACCAAATTTGAAGATTCTAGCTTTATCCATTAAAAATATGCAATTGGTACCAAATTTAGAAACTTTTAGTACTTTTCGTACACTTATAGGTCGAGTTTCTAAATACCCTTTGGTACATCTTCCTAACTCTCCACCAATGACCACTCGTTCAAAATTTCAGAATTCTAGCTCTTCGCGTTTGCCTAATACAATGGATTCCATATTTAGTACACTTTAGCACTTTTCGTACCTTTCTACGACGAATTTCCAAAAGCCCCTTTACACAAAAACAAATTGTACCAAATTCTGTACAATTCGATTTTCCAAAACAACCTTAATCCTTCACTTAAACTGTAATCATAATTCCAAATAACAGGATTCCAGCGATATCCGTGCACTCAAATCCAAGTTGTACCATTTGGTACATTTCGTACCCATAAGTACGAATTTCAAAAACTACTTCCATCTCAATCTTATACTCCAACAGCAGTCTGACCGAATTCCAGGATTCCAAATTGTATCACAGGTAGTACCACTTAGTAATTTTCGTACCCTTACTACCTCAGTCCTACACTCCAATAGTTATCCTAATTTCAAATTTCAGGACTCAAACACTATCCGTCACCCAAATCCAAATTCTACTCTATAGCCTACCGCGAACGGGTTTCAAATTCTAACTCTTTCCGTTTACTAAAATTCATACTTTAAATTAAAATAAATAAAATTAAAATACTTAAAATTCAGGATTCCAGTTCTATCCGTTCACCCAAATCCAAATTGTAATAAATTTAGTACCATTTAGTACTATTCGTACACATAAATACGAATTTCCAAAATTTCCCCAGTCCTATGCTCCAACAATAATCTCAATTTCAAATTTCAGGATTCCAGCTCTGTCCGTTCACTCGAATCCCTATTGTACCAAATTTAGTACTTTTCGAACACATAAGTACGACTTTCCAAAACCACCCTCATATCTCAGTCCTACACTTCACAGTAATCTTAATTCCAAATTTCAGGTTTCCAGCTACATACATACGTTCACCCAAATCCAAATTGCACTAAATTTAGTACCATTTAGTACTTTTCGTACCCATAAGTACGAATTTTCAAAACTACCTCAATTCTACACCCCACCAGTAATCTCAATTCCAAATTTCGAGATTCCAACTATATCTGTTCACCCAAATCCCCATTGTCCCAAATTTAGTACTTCTCATTAACATAAGTAAGAATTTCCAAAACTTCCCCAGTCCTACACTCCAACAGTAATATCAATTCCAAATTTCAGGAATCCAGCTCTATCCGTTCACCCAAATCCAAATTGTACTAAATTTAGTACCATTTAGTACTTTTCGTACACTCAAGTTTCCAAAAACCCTTTGGTGCATATTTCTTACTCTTCATCAGTGATCCTCAGTCCAAATTTGAGGAATCAAACTCTATCCGTTAACCCAAATCGAAACTGTACCAAATTTAGTGCTATTTAGTATTTTTCGTACCCTATGTACGAATTTCCAAAACTTCCACAATACTAAACTCCACCAGTAATCCCAGTTCCAAATTTCGAGATTCAAGAGCTATCCGTTCACCCAAATACCCATTATACAAAATTTAGTTCCATTTAGTACTTTCCAAAACCACCCTCATATCTCAATCCTACACTTCAACAGTAATATTAATTCCAAATTTCAGGTTTCCAGCTCTTTCCTTTCACCCAAATCTAAATTGTACTAAATTTAGTACCATTTAGTACTATTCGTACACATAAATACGAATTTCCAAAATTTCCCCAATCCTATGCTCCAACAATAATCTCAATTTCAAATTTCAGGATTCCAGCTCTGTCCGTTCACTCGAATCCCTATTGTACCAAATTTAGTACTTTTCGAACACATAAGTACGAATTTCCAAAACCACCCTCATATCTCAGTCCTACACTTCACAGTAATCTTAATTCCAAATTTCAGGTTTCCAGCTACATACATAAGTTCACCCAAATCCAAATTGCACTAAATTTAGTACCATTTAGTACTTTTCGTACCCATAAGTACGAATTTTCAAAACTACCTCAATCCTACACCCCACCAGTAATCTCAATTCCAAATTTCGAGATTCCAGCTTTTATCCGTTCACCCAAATCCCCATTGTATCAAATTTAGTACCATTTAGTACTTTTCATACACATAAGTACGAATTTCCAAAAGTTCTTCAATCCTACACTCCAACAGTAATCTCAATTCCAAATATCAGGATTCCAGCTCTATCCGTTCACCCAAATCCCTATTGTACCAAATTTAGTACTATTTAGTACTTTTCGTACACATAAGTACTAATTTCCAAAACTACCCTCATATCTCAATCCTACACTTCAACAGTCATATTAATTCCAAATTTCAGGTTTCCAGCTCTATCCGTTCATTCAAATCCAAATTGTACTAAATTTAGTACCATTTGGTACTTTTCGTACCCATAAGTACGAATTTTCAAAACTACCTCAATCCTACACCCCACCTGTAATCTCAATTCCAAATATCGAGATTCCAGCTATTATCCGTTCACCCAAATCCCCATTGTATCAAATTTAGTACCATTTAGTACTTTTCATACACATAAGCACGAATTTCCAAAACTACCCTCATATCTCAATCCTACACTACAACAGTAACCTTAATTCCAAATTTCAGGTTTCCAGCTCTTTACGTTCACCCAAATCTAAATTGTACTAAATTTAGTACCATTATAGTAATACTTTTCGTACACATGATTGGTAATTTTCCAAACCATTTCCTTTTAGAAGCACCACTTCCCAACCTTGATTTCCATACCAAATTCCTATATTCCTGGGGCCTATTATTGATTTCATTAATTAGTTATCGATTTCTTCAAATTACAGATTTTGAAATTGAATAGTTATGACTGTACATCTCCATATACGATAAAATTCTTAATTGCAAATAAATAGTGGTAGTATGCACAATTTTATTGCACTTTCATTGATTTGCAAACATTTAGTTATTCACGACATCTGTTGCAATGGAAGATAACAAATGTCTTGTCTTTCTATTATTTAGTGGTTTACGGTAAAATAAGTGCGCCTAAAAGTAAACTACAAAATTTGAAATTATGTGTGATCGTTTACGGTATCATGAAGTTATAGCATTGTTAATTTGACACATGTCTTGCAGAGGGCCAACTAAGTGCATAAGTACGTAATAATAATGAAAAATAAGGATTTTTGTTGTTGTTATTTTTTGTGGTTCCAGGACGAATTTTCTAAAACCCGGCCTTATCTCGCACATTTGCATCAACAGTGACCCACTGGTAAAATTTCAAGCTCCTAGCTTTAGCCGTTTTGGCTGGGCGTTGATGATGAGTCAGTCAGTCAGTCAATCACTTATCACCAAGCTCATTTATATATATAGATAGAAGATAGGATCTAAAGGAATTGTTAACACATACCTCGAAGGGGAAACTAGGGCTTGAATGTAGTAGTGCTAATAAGAAATTAAGTGACGAGCAAAGAGATGATATAATTAATATAATTATTGAAGATATTTTAACCAACAATGTCACTCTTTACGCTCAAGACTATATGCGCATATTGGACGAAATTTGTTTCGTTTTTCCTCTTGAAAACGAAATGAGGGTAAGATTAACAATATAAATAACGTATCTGATTATGTAGTTTCTTAACTTATAAAACGTCTTTATTTTTAGGATTATTATTACATTTCAAGAAAAGGAAAGAACAACGCAAGCGGAAAACTTTATGCCAAGTATAGAAACAAGAAGTCCAAAAAATAAAGCTTTTGAATTCAGAGACTAGCACAAGCAAAGCAGCAACTCACACGTCTCCTAATTTTTGCAACAAAGATGTTCCCGAAGTTGATGAATCAGTTGAAAATTCATTGAAAGCTAAGGATACTAAGAGAATGTAATGATTGGGGATCGATCTGCGAAAATGGAAAAGATCTTTTAACATACGGCAAAGAGATATAAAAAATTTAAGTAGCCATACATTTCGTCTAGAATGGCAGAAGTTGTCCGATGCAAGAGCTTCGTATGCAGTTGGTTCTCTGAAGGGGGATACAACTTTTTAAATACCAATTTTAGATTTTATTACTTAAGGTAGGGTCACATTAGGCAAATATTTGCCGAAAAATGACAAATATTTGTTTGCTTCAATCTGACCAGCAAATATTTTTCAAGGGCAAACAAGAAAACAGCTGATTTTGGGGAAACAAAACCATTTGCCAGCAAACAAAAAATTTTCCAGTTTGCCCATAATGTGAACACTCTTGAACAAATATTTTTCACTCTTTTGTGCAAATATTTATTTGGTCTTACAAAAGTTTTGTAAGAGCAAACAATGGCAAATATCTGCTGAAACACATTGTTGTCACCTATTAAAAAAGGATATTATGAATATAAAAAAGTTAACATTACTTGTAAATATATAATACGAAGCGAATATTTAATGAATAAACAAATAAACAATTGAAAGGTGAGGGATTTATATATGTATGTAGGTGTGTATTCTCTGATACTGAATGATGCCCAAAATCAATTTTTCCGAATTCTCTGGACCAAATTTGATAACATTTTAGGTGTATATTTGTTAGGTATAGGAATAGGCGAGCTGTTTTTTATAACGGAAAATAGAAGAGGCAAAACGCGAAATTTTATTGTGGAATCTATCGTTGATGGATGTTTTGGAAGTAGAATACCGCTATCCAAACCTATTTTGGAAAACCTCATAATTAGAGAAAATATTTCTAAATTTAGTCAGTGGGACTGCAAAAATGCCATGAACATTGATTTCAATGCTTGCATTACAATTAAGTAATTATTTTGGTTATTATTGTACTACTTCGTGGATTTATTTTTTAGTGTCTATTGTCTTCAAGAAGTCGGCCAATTTTTACAAAAAAAAAAAAAAAAACTACATCTTTACCACGGTGCGCCTCAACCAAATTTAAATGGTAGGTGCTTACACCTTTGAAGTTTCATGGATTCTGAAACGCGTTGCAGTACAAAGTTCATATTTTTGGGGGTTTTTATTTTGCTTGGAAACAGAAAGTCCTATCGAAATGGGACTAAAGAAGGCGTTGAATGGAAATTCTCTTCAAGGATTTAGCTTGAAGTCTTATAGAAATTGGACTAGAGATAATCTAATAGCTGTGAATATTCTCTACAACTTTTGTAATTTTTTCCTAGATTGTAATATTTCTTGAGATATATAACTTTAAATTGTGACATTGCAGTCACATGCAGTTATAAGCAGTCGATGGAGTCAGTGCATTGTCCCAATTTGAACTTCTATATCTTAAACATTGTAAACAATAGGAAAAAGTCATAATGGTCAATCGTGTATAGAATTTGCAATGCTACATTTTCACTTGCAGTTTCCAAGCCAAATCTTGAACGCCTATAAAGACCCGAAAAATGTGAACTTTGACCGCGACATATTTAAATATCGCTTAGGCGATTTTTTGTTTTTTGATTTTTCATTGATCATTGTAGTTTCAAAATCCGAAAAAACTTCCCAGGTGTAAGCACTTTCTATTCCAAATTGATTCAGGCGCACCGTGTTATTTGTCATCTTTAATAAATTAACACAAAAAATCCCTTTTTGGTTTTGAAAACATTACATTGCAAACTAAAAATTAAAAACTGTTTATAAAAATAATTTTCCAAAGCACAATGTCAATGTGCCATCATATACATATGTATGTATGTACATACATTCGCAACAATACGCAAATAAACTCATTCCGACAAGGCACTCATTGCCAAACAGATGGTTTTTTATTCTCATTCTCCACAACAAACAATAAACGAACGCCATATTTTTTATTTCTCTCTTTCTATTTTTCTAGTCCAAATAAATTTATGTTTGTCGACAGTTTGCTCAAACAGTTTTTGGGTGAAAATATTTTTTCAAATGTGAACACATGGCAAACATGTTTGCCTGTTGCGTTATTTGTCACTGTTTGAGCAAACAAAATAGGCCAAATATTTGCCTCTAATGTGAACGCAAACAAAAATTTGCATGAAATTCACATTTGTTTGGGCAAATATGAGGAAACAAATTTAGAGCAAATATTTGCCTAATGTGACCTTACCTTTACCCATTTCACTTATATCTTATGAATAATGGAAAAGTTTATTTCAGAGTTAAGTTAATTTAATCTGTTTCTATACATTGAATATATGTAATTCGAATTGTTTTGTCAAATCAAATATGTATTTATATTGAATTTATGTAATTGGTTACGTTTAATAAAATACTTTTCAAAAAGTTTCATTTCTTCTACTAAGGGTATAAAATGGGAAAGGAACGGATATCACAAAAATGACCACCATTGGTTTCAATCTGAAAACGGGGCGTTGACAATCTGACAACGGAGCGTTGACAATCTGACAACGAAGCGTTGACGATCTGCCAACGAAGCGTTGACAATCTGACAACGGGGCGTGCTCGAAATGACCACGTATGTGCTCATTTCATGCACGTTTGTTGTTGAAACCGTTGCCAAAATCTCGGTGTCAAAATGACAACGGCGTGCTCATTTTGACACCAAACGTGGTTGATACACTATCATACACGGATGTGGTCATTTCATACACGGATGTTGTCATTTTTTCTCTGGGTGTAGGGATGTCAACATTATTAAAAGTTAATTTTAAATATTTGCTTTCTGGGACCACAAACTTTTTGCATTTTCCCGATGCATTTCTTATACACACAGTTTCGGTTTTGGATGCATTAATTTTAATACCCCACTCACTGTAAAATTGTGTTACAGTTTCCAAATGATTTTTTACTTTGCAAAGTGCCGTATGTAGTCCGGTCAAAATAGACATTGAAATAGCAAAAATTCCCACAAACCTGAATTTTGGTGGAGAGCTAGGGTTTGCCATTAGAAGCAACTTCCTAAAAGTCCCCATCGATCCCATGTGTGCAAAAAAAATTATTCGGGGTCAAAGGTCAAAATTTAAGGGTTTTTAGGTTTTCGGATTTATTTTTTGAAAACGGTTGAAATTATTTTGAAATATTGTAGACAGAAAAATTATCTACAAGTTTGACCTTTATAATTTTTTTCCTAGAAGGAACCATTCTTGAGATATAGATGTTCTAAAAAACACATGATTTTTATGCACTTATAAGGGAAATATGCACATATTCAGACGAACCGGCTAAAATATGCGAAGTTATCGGGTCTGTCCCCCAAAAATATATATATTTTCTTGAAGAGCGAAATTATAGCTATCTTCTAAAAAAAATTCCAACAAAATCGGAGTGTGTTTAGTAGAGTTATTCAATGTTAGAGTCATTTTATGCAAAAATAGCCCATTTAACCCACATGTATAATCGAAAGCCCAACGGGAACGACCCCAACGAAATCTCTCCGATTTTTTTCAAGTTTTGTCCGAAGGTAGGGTTTGTTGCGCTGATTACGGAAATGTATAACTTTCAACGGTTGAGGATCCGGTTCGCCGGTTATTAGACCCGAAAGGCCAAATTTAAAAACCGGGTTAGACCCGGTTCTACTGAACCGATTACTGCAAAGTGGATATCGTTTGAAAGCTTACGGAAGTATCTAACACATAGTGTCGTTACTTTAACCGGTTCGCCTCATAATGTACTTACGCGGCTAATTTTTTATTTGACCTTTAGATCGCGATATCTCGAAAATGGTAAGTCTTTTTTAAGAATCATAAGGACCAATTAGACAATTATTGAATCTACAACTTTTACTTTAGCGGGCTTTTGCTAAGTATTACCGTTTTTGAAAAAAATTTAAAAAAACTGAATAATGCCTCCAAAAATGACCTTTGACCCCGAATAACTTGTTTTGCACACATGGGATCGATGGGGACTTTTAGGACGTTGCTTCTAATGGCCAACCCTAGCTCTCCACCAAAATTCAGCTTTGTGGGAATTTTTGCTATTTCCCCCTTATACGCATGTCTATTTTGACCGGACTATATGTGGCGATTCATCGTGTGCATACAACATTGAATCGTCTGCATAAAGAAGACCACAAGAATCAATATCAGTATGTGGAAAATCGTACATAAATATACTATATAGGTGGGGTGATAAAATTGATCCTTGAGGGACTCCACATCTAACGTCTCCGAGCTCGGAAATTTCGTGTTGAAATTGTACGCAAAATTTTCTATTTGAGAAAAAGCTATGGAACAATTTTATAATAATAGGATCAAAATTAAGTTGAACCATTTTATATATATTCCTAAGTGCGATGCATGATCAAATGCCTTTTTTACATCAAGTGAAAGAGCTACAGTGCATTTCCTTTCACGCAAATTACATACTATATCATTTTGAAATTTAAGTAGTGTGTCTGTCGTAGTGTACTTTTAATGCTCTATCTCTTACTTTCGGAGATATCACGACTTTTTTATAGGTATACTTGTAATGCTCTATCTCTTCTAGTTTCGGAGATATCACGTCTTTTCTATAAGTGTACTTTTAATGCTCTATCTCTTCTAGTTTCGGAGATATCACGTCTTTTCTATAAGTGTACTTTTAATGCTCTATCTCTTCTAGTTTCGGAGATATCACGACTTTTCTATAAGTGTACTTTTAATGCTCTATCTCTTTAGTTTACGAAATATCACGACTTTTTTATATGTGTACTTTTAATGCTCTGTCTCTTCTAGTTTCGGAGATATCACGACTTTTCTATAAGTGTACTTTTAATGCTCTATCTCTTCTAGTTTACGAAATATCACGAATTTTTTATAGGTGTAGTTTTAATGCTGTATCTCTTCTAGTTTCGGAGATATGACGACTTTTTTATATGTGTACTTTTAATGCTCTATCTTATCTAGTTTCGGAGATTTGACGACTTTTTTATATGTGTACCTTTAATGCTCTATCTCTTCTTGTTTCGGAGGTATCACGACTTTTTTATAGGTGTACTTTTACTGCACAGTCTCTTCCAGTTTCGGAGATATCACGAATTTTCTATAAGTGTATATTTAATGCCCTATCTCTAATAGTTTCGAAGATATCACGACTTTTTTACATGTGTACTTTTAATGCTGTATCTCTTCTAGTTTCGGGGATATCACTACTTTTTTATAGGTGTACATTTAATGCTCTATCTCTTATAGTTTCGGAGATATCACGACTTTTTTACATGTGTACTTTTAATGCTCTATCTCTTATAGTTTCGGAGATATCACGGCTTTTTATATGAGTACATTTAATGCCCTATCTCTAATAGTTTCGAAGATATCACTACTTTTTTTACATGTGTACTTTTAATGCTCTATCTCTTCTAGTTTCGGAGGTATCACGACTTTTTATATGTGTACTTTTAATGCTCTATCTCTTCTAGTTTTGGAGATATCACGACTGTTTTATATGTGTACTTTTAATGCTCTATCTCTTCTAGTTTTGGAGATATCACGACTTTTTATATGTGTACTTTTAATGCTCTATCTCTTCTAGTTTCGGAGATATTACAACTTTTTTATATGTGTACTTTTAATGCTCTATCTCTTCTGGTTTCGGAGATATCACGACTTTTTATAAGTGTACTTTTAATGCTTTATCTCTTCTAGTTTCGGTGATATCACTACTTTTTTATAGGTGTACTTTTAATGCTCTATCTCTTCTAGTTTCGGAGATACCACGACTTTTTTATAGGTGTTCTTTTAATGCTCTATCTCTTCTATTTTCGGAGATATCACGACTGTTCTATAAGTGTACTTTTAATGCTCAATCTCTTCTAGTTTCGGAGATATCACGACTTTTCTATAAATGTACTTTTAATGCTCTATCTTTTCTAGTTTCGGAGATATCACGACTTTTTTATAAGTGTACTTTTAATGCTCTATCTCTTCTAGTTTCGGAGATATCAGGACCTTTTTATAGGTGTACTTTTAATGATCTATCTCTTTTAGTTTCGGAGATATCACGACTTTTCTATAAAAGCTTTTTTAATGCTCTATCTCTTCTAGTTTCGGAGGTATCACGACTTTTCTATAAGTGTACTTTCAATGTTCTATCTCTTCTAGTTTCGGAGATATCACGACTTTTTTTATAGGTGTACTTTTAATGCTCTATCTCTTATAGTTTCGGAGATATCACAACATTTTTAAGTGTGTACTTTCAATGCTCTATCTCTTCTAGTTTCGGAGATATCAGGACTTTTTATAGGTGTAATTTTAATGCTCTATCTCTTTTAGTTTCGGAGATATCACGACTTTTTTATATGTGTATTTTAAATGCTCATTCTCTTCAAGTTTCGGAGATATCACGACTTTTTTTGGGTATACTTTTAATGCTCTATCTCTTCTAGTTTCGGAGATATTCCGACTTTTCTACAAGTGTACTTTTAATGTTCTATCTCTTCTAGTTTCGGAGATATCACGGCTTTTCTATAAGTGTAATTTTAATGCTCTATCTCTTCTAGTTTCCGAAATATCACGACTTTTTATAGGTGTACTTTTAATGCTCTATCTTTTCCAGTTTCGGAGATATCACGACTTTTTTATATGTGTACTTTTAATGCCTTATCTCTTCTAGTTTCGGATATATCACGCCTTTTTTATATGTGTACTTCTAATGTCTTATCTTTTCTAGTTTCGGAGATATCACGACTTATTTATATGTGTACTTTTCGTGCTCTATCTCTTTTAGTTTCGGAGATATCACGACTTTTTATATGTGTACTTTTAATGCTCTATCTCTTCTAGTTTCGGAGATATCACGACTTTCCTATAAGTGTACTTTTAAAACTCTATCTCTTCTAGTTTCGGAAATATCACGACTTTTATATGTGCCATTTTAATGCTCTATCTCTTCTTGTTTCGGAGATATCACGACTTTTTATATGTGTACTTTTAATGCTCTATCTCTTCTAGTTTCGGAGACATCACGACTTTTCTATAAGTGTACTTTTAATGCTCTATCTCTTTTAGTTTCGGAGATATCACGACTTTTTATATGTGCCATTTTAATGCTCTATCTCTTCTTGTTTCGGAGATTTCACGACTTTTTTATATGTGTACTTTTAATGCTCTATCTCTTCTAGTTTCGGAGATATCACGACTTTTCTTTAACTGTACTTTTAAAGCTCTATCTCTTCTAGTTTCGGATATATCACGACTTTTTTATAGGTGTACTTTAAATGCTCTATCTCTTTTAGTTTCGGAGATATCACGACTTTTTTATATGTGTACTTTTAATGCTCTATCTCTTCTAGTTTCGGAGATACCACGACTTTTCTATAAGTGTACTTTTAAAACTCTATCTCTTCTAGTTTCGGAAATATCACGACTTTTATATGTGCCATTTTAATGCTCTAAATCTTATTGTTTCGGAGACATCACGACTTTTCTATAAGTGTACTTTTAATGCTCTATCTCTTTTAGTTTCGGAGATATCACGACTTTTTATATGTGCCATTTTAATGCTCTATCTCTTCTTGTTTCGGAGATTTCACGACTTTTTTATATGTGTACTTTTAAAGCTCTATCTCTTCTAGTTTCGGATATATCACGACTTTTTTATAGGTGTACCTTTAATGCTCTATCTCTTCTAGTTAGGGAGATATCACGACGTTTCTATAAGTGTACTTTTAATGCTCTATCTCTTCTAGTTTCGGAGATATCACGACTGTTTTATATGTTCACTTTTAATGCTCTATCTGTTCTGGTGTCGGAGATATCACGACCTTTTATAGGTGTACTTTTACTGCACAGTCTCTTCCAGTTTCGGAGATATCACGAATTTTCTATAAGTGTACATTTAATGCCCTATCTCTAATAGTTTCGAAGATATCACGACTTTTTTACATGTGTACTTTTAATGCTGTATCTCTTCTAGTTTCGGGGATATCACTACTTTTTTATAGGTGTACATTTAATGCTCTATCTCTTATAGTTTCGGAGATATCACGACTTTTTTATATGTGTACTTTTAATGCTCTATCTTATCTAGTTTCGGAGATATGACGACTTTTTTATATGTGTACCTTTAATGCTCTATCTCTTCTTGTTTCGGAGGTATCACGACTTTTTTATAGGTGTACTTTTACTGCACAGTCTCTTCCAGTTTCGGAGATATCACGAATTTTCTATAAGTGTACATTTAATGCCCTATCTCTAATAGTTTCGAAGATATCACGACTTTTTTACATGTGTACTTTTAATGCTGTATCTCTTCTAGTTTCGGGGATATCACTACTTTTTTATAGGTGTACATTTAATGCTCTATCTCTTATAGTTTCGGAGATATCACGACTTTTTTACATGTGTACTTTTAATGCTCTATCTCTTATAGTTTCGGAGATATCACGGCTTTTTATATGAGTACATTTAATGCCCTATCTCTAATAGTTTCGAAGATGTCACTACTTTTTTTACATGTGTACTTTTAATGCTCTATCTCTTCTAGTTTCGGAGGTATCACGACTTTTTATATGTGTACTTTTAATGCTCTATCTCTTCTAGTTTTGGAGATATCACGACTGTTTTATATGTGTACTTTCAATGCTCTATCTCTTCTAGTTTCGGAGATATCACGACTCTTTTATATGTGTACTCCCAATGCTCTATCTCTTCTGGTTTTGGAGATAACAAGACTTTTTATAGGTGTACTTTTAATGCTCTATCTCTTCTGGTTTCGGAGATATCACGACTTTTTATATGTATACATTTAATGCTTTATCTCTTCTAGTTTCGGAGATATCACGACTTTTTTATATGTGTACTCTTTATGCTATATCTCTTCTAGTTTCGGAGATATTACAACTTTTTTATATGTGTACTTTTAATGCTCTATCTCTTCTGGTTTCGGAGATATCACGATTTTTATAAGTGTACTTTTAATGCTTTATCTCTTCTAGTTTCGGTGATATCACTACTTTTTTATAGGTGTACTTTTAATGCTCTATCTCTTCTAGTTTCGGAGATACCACGACTTTTTTATAGGTGTTCTTTTAATGCTCTATCTCTTCTATTTTCGGAGATATCACGACTGTTCTATAAGTGTACTTTTAATGCTCAATCTCTTCTAGTTTCGGAGATATCACGACTGTTTTATATGTGCACTTTTAATGCACTATCTCTTCTAGTTTCGGAGATATCACGTGTTTTTTATATGTGCACTTTTAATGCTCTATCTGTTCTGGTTTCGGAGATATCACGACTTTTTATAGGTGTACTTTTAATGCTCTATTTTTTTTAGTTTCGGATATATCACGACTTTTTTATAGGTGTACTTTTAATGCTCTATCTCTTCTAGTTTCGGAGATATCACGACTTTTTTATATGTGTACTTTTAATGCTCTATCTCTTCTAGTTTCGGAGATATCACGACTTTTTTATAGGTGTACTTTTAATGCTCTATCTCTTCTAGTTTCGGAGATATCACGACTTTTTTATATGTGTACTTTTAATGCTCTATCTCTTCTAGTTTCGGAGATATCACGACTTTTCTATAAGTGTACTTTTAAAGCTCTATCTCTTCTAGTTTCGGAGATATCACGACTTTTTTATATGTGTACTTTTAATGCTCTATCTCTTTTAGTTTCGAAGATATCACGACTTTTTTATATGTGTACTTTTAATGCTCTATCTCTTCTAGTTTCGGATATATCACGACTTTTCTATAAGTGTACTTTTAAAGCTCTATCTCTTCTAGTTTCGGAGATATCACGACTTTTTTATATGTGTACTTTTAATGCTCTATCTCTTTTAGTTTCGAAGATATCACGACTTTGTTATATGTGTACTTTTAATGCTCTATCTCTTTTAGTTTCGAAGATATCACGACTTTTTTATATGTGTACTTTTAATGCTCTATCTCTTCTAGTTTCGGAGATAGCACGACTTTTCTATAAGTGTACTTTTAATGCTCTATCTCTTCTAATTTCTGAGATAGCACGACTTTTCTATAAGTGTAGTTTTAGTGATCTATCTCTTCTAGTTAGGGAGATATCACGATTTTTCTATAAGTGTACTTTTAATCTAATCTCTTCTAGTTTCGGAGATATCACGACTGTTTTATTTGTGCACTTTTAATGCACTATCTCTTCTAGTTTCGGAGATATCACGTGTTTTTTATATGTGCACTTTTAATGCTCTATCTGTACTGGTTTCGGAGATAGCACGACTTTTTATAGGTGTACTTTTAATGCTCTATTTTTTTTTTAGTTTCGGATATATCACGACTTTTTTATAGGTGTACTTTTAATGCTCTATCTCTTCTAGTTTCGGAGATATCACGACTTTTTTATATGTGTACTTTTAATGCTCTAACTCTTCTAGTTTCGGAGATATCACGACTTTTCTATAAGTGTACTTTTAAAGCTCTATCTCTTCTAGTTTCGGAGATATCACGACTTTTTTATATGTGTACTTTTAATGCTCTATCTCTTCTAGTTTCGGAGATATCACGACTTTTCTATAAGTGTACTTTTAAAGCTCTATCTCTTCTAGTTTCGGAGATATCACGACTTTTTTATATGTGTACTTTTAATGCTCTATCTCTTCTAGTTTCGGAGATATCACGACTTTTCTATAAGTGTACTTTTAATGCTTTATCTCTTCTAGTTTCGGATATATCACGACTTTTTTATAGGTGTACTTTTAATGCTCTATCTCTTTTAGTTTCGAAGATATCACGACTTTTTTATGTGTGTACTTTTAATGCTCTATCTCTTTTAGTTTCGAAGATATCACGACTTTTTTATAGGTGTACTTTTAATGCTCTATCTCTTCTAGTTTCGGAGATATCACGACTTTTCTATAAGTGTTCTTTTAAAGCTCTATCTCTTTTAGTTTCGGAGATATCACGACTTTTTTATAGGTGTACTTTTAATGCTCTATCTCTTCTAGTTTCGGAGATATCACGACTTTTCTATAAGTGTACTTTTAAAGCTCTATCTCTTCTAGTTTCGGAGATATCACGACTTTTTTATATGTGTACTTTTAATGCTCTATCTCTTTTAGTTTCGAAGATATCACGACTTTTTTATAGGTGTACTTTTAATGCTCTATCTCTTCTAGTTTCGGAGATATCACGACTTTTCTATAAGTGTTCTTTTAAAGCTCTATCTCTTCTAGTTTCGCAGATATCACGACTTTTTATATGTGTACTTTTAATGCTTTATCTCTTCTAGTTTCGGAGATATCACGACTTTTTTATATGTGTACTTTTAATGCTCTATCTCTTCTAGTTTCGGAGATATCACGACTTTTTTATATGTGTACTGCTAATGCTCTATCTCTTCTAGTTTCGGATATATCACGACTTTTTTATAGGTGTACTTTTAATGCTCTATCTCTTTTATTTTCGAAGATATCACGACTTTTTTATAGGTGTACCTTTAATGCTCTATCTCTTCTAGTTTCGGAGATATCACGACTTTTCTATAAGTGTACTTTTAAAGCTCTATCTCTTCTAGTTTCGGAGATATCACGACTTTTTTATAGGTGTACTTTTAATGCTCTATCTCTTCTAGTTTCGCAGATATCACGACTTTTTATATGTGTACTTTTAATGCTTTACCTCTTCTAGTTTCGGAGATATCACGACTTTTTTATATGTGTACTTTTAATGCTCTATCTCCTCTAGTTTCGGAGATATCACGACTTTTTTATAGGTGTACTTTTAATGCTCTATCTCTTCTAGTTTCGGAGATATCACGACTTTTCTATAAGTGTACTTTTAAAGCCCTATCTCTTCTAGTTTCGGAGATATCACGACTTTTTTATAGGTGTACTGCTAATGCTCTATCTCTTCTAGTTTCGGATATATCACGATTTTTTTTATAGGTGTACTTTTAATGCTCTATCTCTTCTAGTTTCGGAGATATCACGACTTTTTTATAGGTGTACCTTTAATGCTCTATCTCTTCTAGTTTCGGAGATATCACGACTTTTTTATAGGTGTACTTTTAATGCTCTATCTCTTTTAGTTTCGAAGATATCACTACTTTTTATATGTGTACCTTTAATGCTTTATTTCTTCTAGTTTCGGAGATATCACGACTTTTTTATATGTGTACTTTTAATGCTCTATCTCTTCTAGTTTCGGATATATCACGACTTTTTTATAGGTGTACTTTTAATGCTCTATCTCTTCTAGTTTCGGAGATATCACGACTTTTTTATATGTGTACTTTTAATGCTCTATCTCTTTTAGTTTCGAAGATATCACGACTTTTTTATAGGTATACTTTTAATGCTCTATCTCTTCTAGTTTCGGATATATCACGACTTTTTTATAGGTGTACTTTTAATGCTCTATCTCTTTTAGTTTCGAAGATATCACGACTTTTTTATATGTGTACTTTTAATGCTCTATCTCTTCTAGTTTCGGATATATCACGACTTTTCTATAAGTGTACTTTTAAAGCTCTATCTCTTCTAGTTTCGGAGATATCACGACTTTTTTATATGTGTACTTTTAATGCTCTATCTCTTTTAGTTTCGAAGATATCACGACTTTTTTATATGTGTACTTTTAATGCTCTATCTCTTTTAGTTTCGAAGATATCACGACTTTTTTATATGTGTACTTTTAATGCTCTATCTCTTCTAGTTTCGGAGATGGCACGACTTTTCTATAAGTGTACTTTTAATGCTCTATCTCTTCTAATTTCTGAGATAGCAGACTTTTCTATAAATGTAGTTTTAGTGATCTATCTCTTCTAGTTTCGGAGAAATCACGACTTTTTATAGGTGTACTTTTAATGCTCTATCTCTTCTAGTTAGGGAGATATCACGATTTTTCTATAAGTGTACTTTTAATCTAATCTCTTCTAGTTTCGGAGATATCACGACTGTTTTATATGTGCACTTTTAATGCACTATCTCTTCTAGTTTCGGAGATATCACGTGTTTTTTATATGTGCACTTTTAATGCTCTATCTGTTCTGGTTTCGGAGATATCACGACTTTTTATAGGTGTACTTTTAATGCTCTATTTTTTTTTAGTTTCGGATATATCACGACTTTTTTATAGGTGTACTTTTAATGCTCTATCTCTTCTAGTTTCGGAGATATCACGACTTTTCTATAAGTGTACTTTTAAAGCTCTATCTCTTCTAGTTTCGGAGATATCACGACTTTTTTATATGTGTACTTTTAATGCTCTATCTCTTTTAGTTTCGAAGATATCACGACTTTTTTATATGTGTACTTTTAATGCTCTATCTCTTCTAGTTTCGGAGATAGCACGACTTTTCTATAAGTGTACTTTTAATGCTCTATCTCTTCTAATTTCTGAGATAGCACGACTTCTCTATAAGTGTAGTTTTAGTGATCTATCTCTTCTAGTTAGGGAGATATCACGATTTTTCTATAAGTGTACTTTTAATCTAATCTCTTCTAGTTTCGGAGATATCACGACTGTTTTATTTGTGCACTTTTAATGCACTATCTCTTCTAGTTTCGGAGATATCACGTGTTTTTTATATGTGCACTTTTAATGCTCTATCTGTACTGGTTTCGGAGATAGCACGACTTTTTATAGGTGTACTTTTAATGCTCTATTTTTTTTTTAGTTTCGGATATATCACGACTTTTTTATAGGTGTACTTTTAATGCTCTATCTCTTCTAGTTTCGGAGATATCACGACTTTTTTATATGTGTACTTTTAATGCTCTAACTCTTCTAGTTTCGGAGATATCACGACTTTTCTATAAGTGTACTTTTAAAGCTCTATCTCTTCTAGTTTCGGAGATATCACGACTTTTTTATATGTGTACTTTTAATGCTCTATCTCTTCTAGTTTCGGAGATATCACGACTTTTCTATAAGTGTACTTTTAAAGCTCTATCTCTTCTAGTTTCGGAGATATCACGACTTTTTTATATGTGTACTTTTAATGCTCTATCTCTTCTAGTTTCGGAGATATCACGACTTTTCTATAAGTGTACTTTTAATGCTTTATCTCTTCTAGTTTCGGATATATCACGACTTTTTTATAGGTGTACTTTTAATGCTCTATCTCTTTTAGTTTCGAAGATATCACGACTTTTTTATGTGTGTACTTTTAATGCTCTATCTCTTTTAGTTTCGAAGATATCACGACTTTTTTATAGGTGTACTTTTAATGCTCTATCTCTTCTAGTTTCGGAGATATCACGACTTTTCTATAAGTGTACTTTTAAAGCTCTATCTCTTTTAGTTTCGGAGATATCACGACTTTTTTATAGGTGTACTTTTAATGCTCTATCTCTTCTAGTTTCGGAGATATCACGACTTTTCTATAAGTGTACTTTTAAAGCTCTATCTCTTCTAGTTTCGGAGATATCACGACTTTTTTATATGTGTACTTTTAATGCTCTATCTCTTTTAGTTTCGAAGATATCACGACTTTTTTATAGGTGTACTTTTAATGCTCTATCTCTTCTAGTTTCGGAGATATCACGACTTTTCTATAAGTGTTCTTTTAAAGCTCTATCTCTTCTAGTTTCGCAGATATCACGACTTTTTATATGTGTACTTTTAATGCTTTATCTCTTCTAGTTTCGGAGATATCACGACTTTTTTATATGTGTACTTTTAATGCTCTATCTCTTCTAGTTTCGGAGATATCACGACTTTTTTATATGTGTACTGCTAATGCTCTATCTCTTCTAGTTTCGGATATATCACGACTTTTTTATAGGTGTACTTTTAATGCTCTATCTCTTCTAGTTTCGCAGATATCACGACTTTTTATATGTGTACTTTTAATGCTTTACCTCTTCTAGTTTCGGAGATATCACGACTTTTTTATATGTGTACTTTTAATGCTCTATCTCCTCTAGTTTCGGAGATATCACGACTTTTTTATAGGTGTACTTTTAATGCTCTATCTCTTCTAGTTTCGGAGATATCACGACTTTTCTATAAGTGTACTTTTAAAGCCCTATCTCTTCTAGTTTCGGAGATATCACGACTTTTTTATAGGTGTACTGCTAATGCTCTATCTCTTCTAGTTTCGGATATATCACGATTTTTTTTATAGGTGTACTTTTAATGCTCTATCTCTTCTAGTTTCGGAGATATCACGACTTTTTTATAGGTGTACCTTTAATGCTCTATCTCTTCTAGTTTCGGAGATATCACGACTTTTTTATAGGTGTACTTTTAATGCTCTATCTCTTTTAGTTTCGAAGATATCACGACTTTTTATATGTGTACCTTTAATGCTTTATTTCTTCTAGTTTCGGAGATATCACGACTTTTTTATATGTGTACTTTTAATGCTCTATCTATTCTAGTTTCGGATATATCACGACTTTTTTATAGGTGTATTTTTAATGCTCTATCTCTTCTAGTTTCGGAGATATCACGACTTTTTTATATGTGTACTTTTAATGCTCTATCTCTTTTAGTTTCGAAGATATCACGACTTTTTTATAGGTATACTTTTAATGCTCTATCTCTTCTAGTTTCGGATATATCACGACTTTTTTATAGGTGTACTTTTAATGCTCTATCTCTTTTAGTTTCGAAGATATCACGACTTTTTTATATGTGTACTTTTAATGCTCTATCTCTTCTAGTTTCGGATATATCACGACTTTTCTATAAGTGTACTTTTAAAGCTCTATCTCTTCTAGTTTCGGAGATATCACGACTTTTTTATATGTGTACTTTTAATGCTCTATCTCTTTTAGTTTCGAAGATATCACGACTTTTTTATATGTGTACTTTTAATGCTCTATCTCTTTTAGTTTCGAAGATATCACGACTTTTTTATATGTGTACTTTTAATGCTCTATCTCTTCTAGTTTCGGAGATGGCACGACTTTTCTATAAGTGTACTTTTAATGCTCTATCTCTTCTAATTTCTGAGATAGCAGACTTTTCTATAAATGTAGTTTTAGTGATCTATCTCTTCTAGTTTCGGAGAAATCACGACTTTTTATAGGTGTACTTTTAATGCTCTATCTCTTCTAGTTAGGGAGATATCACGATTTTTCTATAAGTGTACTTTTAATCTAATCTCTTCTAGTTTCGGAGATATCACGACTGTTTTATATGTGCACTTTTAATGCACTATCTCTTCTAGTTTCGGAGATATCACGTGTTTTTTATATGTGCACTTTTAATGCTCTATCTGTTCTGGTTTCGGAGATATCACGACTTTTTATAGGTGTACTTTTAATGCTCTATTTTTTTTTAGTTTCGGATATATCACGACTTTTTTATAGGTGTACTTTTAATGCTCTATCTCTTCTATCTCTTATAGTATCTCTTATATGTGTACCTTTAATGCTTTATTTCTTCTAGTTTCGGAGATATCACGACTTTTTTATATGTGTACTTTTAATGCTCTATCTCTTCTAGTTTCGGATATATCACGACTTTTTTATAGGTGTACTTTTAATGCTCTATCTCTTCTAGTTTCGGAGATATCACGACTTTTTTATATGTGTACTTTTAATGCTCTATCTCTTTTAGTTTCGAAGATATCACGACTTTTTTATAGGTATACTTTTAATGCTCTATCTCTTCTAGTTTCGGATATATCACGACTTTTTTATAGGTGTACTTTTAATGCTCTATCTCTTTTAGTTTCGAAGATATCACGACTTTTTTATATGTGTACTTTTAATGCTCTATCTCTTCTAGTTTCGGATATATCACGACTTTTCTATAAGTGTACTTTTAAAGCTCTATCTCTTCTAGTTTCGGAGATATCACGACTTTTTTATATGTGTACTTTTAATGCTCTATCTCTTTTAGTTTCGAAGATATCACGACTTTTTTATATGTGTACTTTTAATGCTCTATCTCTTTTAGTTTCGAAGATATCACGACTTTTTTATATGTGTACTTTTAATGCTCTATCTCTTCTAGTTTCGGAGATGGCACGACTTTTCTATAAGTGTACTTTTAATGATGCTCTATCTCTTCTAATTTCTGAGATAGCACGACTTTTCTATAAGTGTAGTTTTAGTGATCTATCTCTTCTAGTTTCGGAGAAATCACGACTTTTTATAGGTGTACTTTTAATGCTCTATCTCTTCTAGTTAGGGAGATATCACGATTTTTCTATAAGTGTACTTTTAATCTAATCTCTTCTAGTTTCGGAGATATCACGACTGTTTTATATGTGCACTTTTAATGCACTATCTCTTCTAGTTTCGGAGATATCACGTGTTTTTTATATGTGCACTTTTAATGCTCTATCTGTTCTGGTTTCGGAGATATCACGACTTTTTATAGGTGTACTTTTAATGCTCTATTTTTTTTTTTTAGTTTCGGATATATCACGACTTTTTTATAGGTGTACTTTTAATGCTCTATCTCTTCTAGTTTCGGAGATATCACGACTTTTTTATATGTGTACTTTTAATGCTCTATCTCTTCTAGTTTCGGAGATATCACGACTTTTTTATAGGTGTACTTTTATGCTCTATCTCTTCTAGTTTCGGAGATATCACGACTTTTTTATATGTGTACTTTTAATGCTCTATCTCTTCTAGTTTCGGAGATATCACGACTGTTTTATATGTGTACTTTTAATGCACTATCTCTTCTAGTTTCGGAGATATCACGTGTTTTTTATATGTGCACTTTTAATGCTCTATCTCTTTTAGTTTCGAAGATATCACGACTTTTTTATATGTGTACTTTTAATGCTCTATCTCTTCTAGTTTCGGAGATAGCACGACTTTTCTATAAGTGTACTTTTAATGCTCTATCTCTTCTAATTTCTGAGATAGCACGACTTTTCTATAAGTGTAGTTTTAGTGATCTATCTCTTCTAGTTTCGGAAATATCACGACTTTTTATAGGTGTATTTTTAGTGCTCTATCTCTTCTAGTTTCGGAGATATCACGACTTTTTTATAGGTGTACTTTTATGCTCTATCTCTTCTAGTTTCGGAGATATCACGACTTTTTTATATGTGTACTTTTAATGCTCTATCTCTTCTAGTTTCGGAGATATCACGACTGTTTTATATGTGCACTTTTAATGCACTATCTCTTCTAGTTTCGGAGATATCACGTGTTTTTTATATGTGCACTTTTAATGCTCTATCTCTTTTAGTTTCGAAGATATCACGACTTTTTTATATGTGTACTTTTAATGCTCTATCTCTTCTAGTTTCGGAGATAGCACGACTTTTCTATAAGTGTACTTTTAATGCTCTATCTCTTCTAATTTCTGAGATAGCACGACTTTTCTATAAGTGTAGTTTTAGTGATCTATCTCTTCTAGTTTCGGAAATATCACGACTTTTTATAGGTGTATTTTTAATGCTCTATCTCTTCTAGTTTCGGAGATATCACGACTGTTTTATTTGTGCACTTTTAATGCACTATCTCTTCTAGTTTCGGAGATATCACGTGCTTTTATATGTGCACTTTTAATGCTCTATCTGTTCTGGTTTCGGAAATATCACGACTTTTTATAGGTGTACTTTTAATGCTCTATTTTTTTTTAGTTTCGGATATATCACGACTTTTTTATAGGTGTACTTTTAATGCTCTATCTCTTCTAGTTTCGGAGATATCACGACTTTTTTATATGTGTACTTTTAATGCTCTATCTCTTCTAGTTTCGGAGATATCACGACTTTTTTATAGGTGTACTTTTAATGCTCTATCTCTTCTAGTTTCGGAGATATCACGACTTTTCTATATGTGTACTTTTAATGCTCTATCTCTTCTAGTTTCGGAGATATCACGACTTTTCTATAAGTGTACTTTTAAAGCTCTATCTCTTCTAGTTTCGGAGATATCACGACTTTTTTATATGTGTACTTTTAATGCTCTATCACTTTTAGTTTCGAAGATATCACGACTTTTTTATATGTGTACTTTTAATGCTCTATCTCTTCTAGTTTCGGAGATATCACGACTTTTCTATAAGTGTACTTTTAATGCTCTATCTCTTCTAGTTTCGGAGATATCACAACTTTTCTATAAGTGTACTTTTAAAGCTCTATCTCTTCTAGTTTCGGAGATATCACGACTTTTTTATATGTGTACTTTTAATGCTCTATCTCTTTTAGTTTCGAAGATATCACGACTTTTTTATAGGTGTACTTTTAATGCTCTATCTCTTCTAGTTTCGGAGATATCACGACTTTTCTATAAGTGTTCTTTTAAAGCTCTATCTCTTCTAGTTTCGCAGATATCACGACTTTTTATATGTGTACTTTTAATGCTTTATCTCTTCTAGTTTCGGAGATATCACGACTTTTTTATATGTGTACTTTTAATGCTCTATCTCTTATAGTTTCGGAGATATTACGACTTTTTTATATGTGTACTGCTAATGCTCTATCTCTTCTAGTTTCGGATATATCACGACTTTTTTATAGGTGTACTTTTAATGCTCTATCTCTTTTAGTTTCGAAGATATCACGACTTTTTTATAGGTGTACCTTTAATGCTCTATCTCTTCTAGTTTCGGAGATATCACGACTTTTCTATAAGTGTACTTTTAAAGCTCTATCTCTTCTAGTTTCGGAGATATCACGACTTTTTTATAGGTGTACTTTTAATGCTCTATCTCTTCTAGTTTCGCAGATATCACGACTTTTTATATGTGTACTTTTAATGCTTTACCTCTTCTAGTTTCGGAGATATCACGACTTTTTTATATGTGTACTTTTAATGCTCTATCTCCTCTAGTTTCGGAGATATCACGACTTTTTTATAGGTGTACTTTTAATGCTCTATCTCTTCTAGTTTCGGAGATATCACGACTTTTCTATAAGTGTACTTTTAAAGCCCTATCTCTTCTAGTTCCGGAGATATCACGACTTTTTTTATAGGTGTACTGCTAATGCTCTATCTCTTCTAGTTTCGGATATATCACGATTTTTTTATAGGTGTACTTTTAATGCTCTATCTCTTCTAGTTTCGGAGATATCACGACTTTTTTATAGGTGTACCTTTAATGCTCTATCTCTTCTAGTTTCGGAGATATCACGACTTTTTTATAGGTGTACTTTTAATGCTCTATCTCTTTTAGTTTCGAAGATATCACGACTTTTTATATGTGTACCTTTAATGCTTTATTTCTTCTAGTTTCGGAGATATCACGACTTTTTTATATGTGTACTTTTAATGCTCTATCTCTTCTAGTTTCGGATATATCACGACTTTTTTATAGGTGTACTTTTAATGCTCTATCTCTTCTAGTTTCGGAGTTATCACGACTTTTTTATATGTGTACTTTTAATGCTCTATCTCTTTTAGTTTCGAAGATATCACGACTTTTTTATAGGTGTACTTTTAATGCTCTATCTCTTCTAGTTTCGGATATATCACGACTTTTTTATAGGTGTACTTTTAATGCTCTATCTCTTTTAGTTTCGAAGATATCACGACTTTTTTATATGTGTACTTTTAATGCTCTATCTCTTCTAGTTTCGGATATATCACGACTTTTCTATAAGTGTACTTTTAAAGCTCTATCTCTTCTAGTTTCGGAGATATCACAACTTTTTTATATGTGTACTTTTAATGCTCTATCTCTTTTAGTTTCGAAGATATCACGACTTTTTTATATGTGTACTTTTAATGCTCTATCTCTTTTAGTTTCGAAGATATCACGACTTTTCTATAAGTGTACTTTTAATGCTCTATCTCTTCTAGTTTCGGATATATCACGACTTTTCTATAAGTGTACTTTTAAAGCTCTATCTCTTCTAGTTTCGGAGATATCACGACTTTTTTATATGTGTACTTTTAATGCTCTATCTCTTTTAGTTTCGAAGATATCACGACTTTTTTATATGTGTATTTTTAATGCTCTATCTCTTCTAGTTTCGGAGAAATCACGACTTTTTATAGGTGTACTTTTAATGCTCTATCTCTTCTAGTTAGGGAGATATCACGATTTTTCTATAAGTGTACTTTTAATCTAATCTCTTCTAGTTTCGGAGATATCACGACTGTTTTATATGTGCACTTTTAATGCACTATCTCTTCAAGTTTCGGAGATATCACGTGTTTTTTATATGTGCACTTTTAATGCTCTATCTGTTCTGGTTTCGGAGATATCACGACTTTTTATAGGTGTACTTTTAATGCTCTATTTTTTTTAGTTTCGGATATATCACGACTTTTTTATAGGTGTACTTTTAATGCTCTATCTCTTCTAGTTTCGGAGATATCACGACTTTTTTATATGTGTACTTTTAATGCTCTATCTCTTCTAGTTTCGAAGATATCACGACTTTTTTATAGGTGTACTTTTAATGCTCTATCTCTTCTAGTTTCGGAGATATCACGACTTTTTTATATGTGTACTTTTAATGCTCTATCTCTTCTAGTTTCGGAGATATCACGACTTTTCTATAAGTGTACTTTTAAAGCTCTATCTCTTCTAGTTTCGGAGATATCACGACTTTTTTATATGTGTACTTTTAATGCTCTATCACTTTTAGTTTCGAAGATATCACGACTTTTTTTATATGTGTACTTTTAATGCTCTATCTCTTCTAGTTTGGGAGATATCACGACTTTTCTATACGTGTACTTTTAAAGCTCTATCTCTTCTAGTTTCGGAGATATCACGACTTTTTTATATGTGTACTTTTAATGCTCTATCTCTTTTAGTTTCGAAGATATCACGACTTTTTTATATGTGTACTTTTAATGCTCTATCTCTTTTAGTTTCGAAGATATCACGACTTTTTTATATGTGTACTTTTAATGCTTTATCTCTTCTAGTTTCGGATATATCACGACTTTTTTATAGGTGTACTTTTAATGCTCTATCTCTTTTAGTTTCGAAGATATCACGACTTTTTTATATGTGTACTTTTAATGCTCTATCTCTTTTAGTTTCGAAGATATCACGACTTTTTTATAGGTGTACTTTTAATGCTCTATCTCTTCTAGTTTCGGAGATATCACGACTTTTCTATAAGTGTACTATTAAAGCTCTATCTCTTCTAGTTTCGGAGATATCACGACTTTTTTACAGGTGTACTTTTAATGCTCTATCTCTTCTAGTTTCGGAGATATCACGACTTTTCTATAAGTGTACTTTTAAAGCTCTATCTCTTCTAGTTTCGGAGATATCACGACTTTTTTATATGTGTACTTTTAATGCTCTATCTCTTTTAGTTTCGAAGATATCACGACTTTTTTATAGGTGTACTTTTAATGCTCTATCTCTTCTAGTTTCGGAGATATCACGACTTTTCTATAAGTGTTCTTTTAAAGCTCTATCTCTTCTAGTTTCGCAGATATCACGACTTTTTATATGTGTACTTTTAATGATTTATCTCTTCTAGTTTCGGAGATATCACGACTTTTTTATATGTGTACTTTTAATGCTCTATCTCTTCTAGTTTCGGAGATATCACGACTTTTTTATATGTGTACTGCTAATGCTCTATCTCTTCTAGTTTCGGATATATCACGACTTTTTAATAGGTGTACTTTTAATGCTCTATCTCTTTTAGTTTCGAAGATATCACGACTTTTTTATAGGTGTACCTTTAATGCTCTATCTCTTCTAGTTTCGGAGATATCACGACTTTTCTATAAGTGTACTTTTAAAGCTCTATCTCTTCTAGTTTCGGAGATATCACGACTTTTTTATAGGTGTACTTTTAATGCTCTATCTCTTCTAGTTTCGCAGATATCACGACTTTTTTATAGGTGTACTTTTAATGCTTTACCTCTTCTAGTTTCGGAGATATCACGACTTTTTTATATGTGTACTTTTAATGCTCTATCTCCTCTAGTTTCGGAGATATCACTACTTTTTTATAGGTGTACTTTTAATGCTCTATCTCTTCTAGTTTCGGAGATATCACGACTTTTCTATAAGTGTACTTTTAAAGCCCTATCTCTTCTAGTTTCGGAGATATTGTACAATTTCGGGGGGGTGGCCAGAAGTGGACTGTAAGCGGTTGATAAAGTATGCGGTGGCAACTCCCTCAAGTTGTAAAGGAAGGCAAAAAAAAAAATGCAGGTTTTCCAATTTAATAAAAATTCAGCTTTTTGAACAATAAATTTATTTGGCAGCTTCTTGCTGTTTCAGCGGTTTTGATACAAGTGAGTTAGTTTGGTTTTGTTAGACATTTTCTTTTTTAGCATAAATAGTGAAACAAACGGAATTAAAAAATGGAAGAATGATAGCCTTTGCATACTGAGTGAAAGCTCAAAGTGTCAAAGGTTACCAGATGAAATTTTAAGCGACAATTATAGTTCAAAGTTTGCATTCAAAATATGTAACGGAAATTCAAGTATTTCTTAGATAACTATCTTAAACTAGTTGTTGAAGACACTTCAACATGCCGGGCCCTCTTGCTTGGAGGCAACTTAATATTCACAGACTCCGGATATCATCCAACCAAAGACTGTGCTCTGGGCAATGGGCATTGTGGAGGCGGTTTGTGTTAAGCCAGCTTTTAGTATTTTGGCGATATGGTCGTTGGCCAAAATGATTTCGATATTGATTGGATTAAAATAGTGGGGGTCTGCCAAATCTGTGAAATGATTGTATATGGACTGCAAGCGCTTGTCGGTGGTGGAGTTTACGAACGAGGTGTCTAACTGGTTTCGTACTTCGGCCGAAATTTGTATCTTGACAGTATGATCGTGGAAGGATAGCAAATTGATGGTGGCGAACGTTTTCCCCGCTCTCTGAGTGATTGGTAAATCGATTCGCTTCACCAGATTCATAGATATCAAGGTTTGCGTTGCCCCAGAATTCATCAACAACCGTACTTTGTCGCATCCTTCTGTTGTGATTACTTTAGCTAGTGCGGTTGGCAGGAAAACATGTCTTTTAGAGCGGGTGCTCAGTCGATCACTGACTTTGGACCGACGTCGCTGGGCAGTATTAGAAGTGGAAGCCTTTGTGTGTGGTGCTGATGGCATTTCCCGTTGATGACTTGATTTTGGAGGCGTGGACTTCGGGCGGCCATTGGGGGATGGTGACCGTTGAGTTTTGCCAGTTTTGGGGTTGCGGCTGACGTCGACATGGAGCATCGTATGATGATTCTGTTGGCAGACCATGCACGTCCTACGACTTGGACACCACTCACGAGTGTGTGCAGTACATAAACAATTGAAGCAGAATCCTTTCTGCTGTGCCTCGGCTCTTCTCTTCAAGACACTCATGTTGGAAAAGATGGGACAAAATTTGATGAAATGCCTTTCTTGGCATATGCGGCATTTGGGAACGCTAGAAACATTGTGGAACATATGATTATATTAAATATGTGAGCGGGTTATTCGATTAGCACTTTGGCAGAAGACAGAGCTTAACAAGGGGGCGAGTAATGATTCCATTTTGTGTGCGTATTTCTGCCACACGAACTCTGGAATCTTTGCCCGTGAACACTTTAACTACTCGTCCAAGCCGCCACTCGGTCGGAGGAAGATTGTCGTCTTTGATGACAACAAAGTCGTCAGGAGATAAATCTCGTTGAGTGGTTTTCCACTTATACCTACGTTGAAGTTCTGTTAAATACTCGTTTTTCCACCTTTTGGCAAAGTGGAGTTGGACAGTTTTTAATCTTTGCCATCGGTTCATTAGTGACATGTTGTCGGAAAATTGTTCGGGAATTGCAACAAGTGGCGCCCCTCTTAATAGGTGGCCAGGAGTTAAGGGTAGTAACTCGTTGGGTTCTTCAGTCAAAGGAGATAGTGGACGAGAATTCAGAATGCTTTCGATTCGGATCAACAATGTAGAAAACTCTTCATAAGTAAATTTCAGATTTCCAGCTACTTTTGTTAAGTGTGTTTTCATGCTCTTTACCCCGGCTTCCCAGAGGCCACCCATATGTGGGGCATGGGGCGGAATGAAATGCCAGGTAAAGTCATGCAAATTGTATTTAGCGACAAGATCATGTTCAACAGATTGTAAGAATTTTTTATATTCTTCAGATAATTTTCGATTTGCTCCGATAAAGTTAGTCCCGTTATCAGAGAAAACCTGACTTGGCAGACCTCTTCGACCTACAAATCTACTGAATGTTGCAAGGAACGCTTCTGAGGACAGTTGAACAAACTTCTAAGTGGATTGCTCTTGTGGAGAGGCAAACAAAAATGGCTGCGTAGCCTTTCTGCAATTTGGCATTCCGAAGGCGTGAGGTTTTCAGTTCAAAAGGTCCAGCAAAATCTATACCGGTATTAGTAAAGGGTAAAGAGAATGTACATCGTTCCGGAGGAAGTGCCGACATTATTTGGTTTTGGGAGCGGTGCTTGTAAATAATGCATTTGTGACAGTTTCGGATACATTGTCGAACAGCGCTTTTTAAGCGGGTAACAAAAAATTCCTGCCTTATGGCCCGCAGCATAACTTGATGTTCTGCATGTAATAACAATGTATGTGTGAACTGGATGAACAGTTTACAGAACAATGATTTCTCTGGTAGAATGATTGGACATCGTTCGTTGTAACTTAAGTCAGCATTGGACAGTCGTCCATTTGCTCGGATCAATTTATGCTCATCAAGAAACGGATTCAGTGTTAGCAATCGACTTTTTGTGGGGATAGGTTGATGTGACTCCAGAGCTTGGTATTCCCAGGAATAATGTGACATTTGTGCAAGTCTTATTAGCCGATACTTGACAAAAGTAATTTCTTGGGTTGTTAAAACGTCCTTTTTAAGTGCCTGGGCTTGACATCTTTTACATCCGTGTATAAAACGGAAAGCATACGCAAAAACCCTCAGGGCTCGGTTTAAGGACGAAAAGTTTTCGAGCAGTGAATCTCCAACAACTTGGGTGTGAAGTGCAATTACTTTTTGTTCTGGCGCAGAGTCTTTAGAAATTTTTGATTGTGGCCAATGTTCGGGATCCTGAGATAGCCATTTTGGTCCATGCCACCAAATGTCGTTTGTTTGGAGCTCGTCGGCAGTACATCCACGAGTACCAAGATCAGCAGGATTATCAGCAGATGACACATGTCGCCAATTAGCATTACCTACGTTGTCCAATATTTCTGATACCTTGTTGGCTACGAAGGTTTTCCAGTGATACGGCGGTTTATTAACCCATGCTAACGTAATTGTGGAGTCAGTCCACAGAAAAACTTCGGGATCTTTGATATCAATACTTTTGCAAACAGATTTGAGTAATTTCGACAACATAGCTGCTCCACATAATTCTAATCTGGGCAGGCTAACAGTTTTGAGTGGTGCCACTTTACTTTTCGAAACAAGCAGATTAGTGTAGGTAACATTTTGTGAAGAGGTGGAACGGATGTATAAACACGCACAATACGCTTTCTCCGAGGCATCGCAGAAACCATGTATTTGGGTCTTGGCCTCTGGAGAATAATAAATCCAGCGAGGAATTTTTATATTCTGAATTCCAGGAAAATTCATCAGGAAAGAATTCCATCTCTCAAAAGAATGAGGTTCAATTTCCTCATCTCAATTTGTTCCATCGATCCACAATTGTTGCATTAAGACTTTAGCAACCACTATAATTGGAGTTAACCACCCCGCCGGGTCGAATAACTTCGCTACTATAGACAAAACTTTTCGTTTTGTTATCGAAACAGTTGGCAACTCTATGTGTGTCACCTTATAGAAAAAGTAGTCTTTCATTGCATTCCATTGAATGCCTAAGGTTTTAGTTTCACTGACATCCTCAATTTGTAGAAACTCTTCGCTGAGAAGATCCTCGGGGGGTATATTTTGTAGGATTTGCGGATGATTTGATGTTATTTTCTTTAGTGGAAAGCCCGCGGATTTAAGCAAGTCAATTAGTTCCTGAAGATTTGATCTTGTTTCAGTTATTGAATTGGCTCCGGATAGAATGTCATCAACATAAATTTGGCTCCTCAGGATGTACGATGCAGTCGGATGGGACGCTTGATTATCTTCACTGAGTTGAAGTAAAGTTCTAATTGCCAAATATGGCGCACAATTTACCCCAAAGGTAACGGTTTGTAAACAGAAATCTTGGACTTTCTCTTTTGGAGATGTCCGGAACAGTATTCTCTGGAATTGTTGATCATCTTTATGTACTAGAATTTGGCGGTACATTTTCTGAATGTCGCCATTAAAAACATATTTAAAAAATCGCCATTTTAATACGACATTCATTAAGTCGTTTTGTAAAGTAGGTCCTGTGTAAAGGATATCATTTAACGAGAGACCACTTACAGTTCTCTTGGATGCGTTAAAAACGACTCTAACCTTGGTTGACATTCTTTCCGGCTTGACTACCGCGTGATGTGGCAAGTAATAGGAGGAACAGTGTTTGTTATCAAAAGTTTCTGCACTTGAAGTTTGCCTCATGTGGCCTAGCGATATATATTCTGAAAGAACCTTATTATATTCGGCAGCTAACTCTGGATTTCGTTCAAGTGTTCTTTCCATTCTTAAGAATTGACCCATTGCAGCAGGTCTTGAAGCACCAAGGTATTGGTCAGGAGTCAAGTTATGCTTGAATGGTAGTCTTACTTCGTATCGACCATCGGGTCTACGGTTTACGGTCTTTTTATAAAATTCTTCGCACCACACGTCATCAGCGGACATTGTTTTCTCATTGGATACATTTTCTAACTCCCAAAACCGTTGTAAATCTTGATTAAGTGGATCAATAGTTGCCGTCCAAGAGGCAAAGGAAACAACAGTGTTCGACGCGGGTTTGCCACTAATGATCCATCCAAGTTCCGTATTTTGGGCCAACAAATTTCCAGACACATTCTTTTGAAGTCCAGGTTTTATAATTGCTGGTAGTATATCACTACCAATTAGCAAATCAATAGGAGCGGGTTTGAAGAAGTTAGGATCAGCTAGCTCTAAAGATTTCAGGTGAGTAAAATCATGAATAGCGGTTGGGGAAGCGGGCATTAAGTGATTCAGGTTTGAAATCACAATAGCGGAAGCGGTCACCTTGAAATCTGATTTCCTAGACTTTAAAGTTAGTTCACATGTCTTGGAGGAATTGTCCAGAACAGTTCCCCCCAGACCTGAAATTATTGTATGTGATTTCTTTGTCGGAATACCAAATCGTTTGACAATGCGGTTAGCAACAAACGACTCTTGGGATCCTTGGTCTATGAAGGCTCGAATGGTGAAACAAATACCTTGATGTTCTATGTCCACCAAAGCCGTAGGCAAAACAGTTTTTTGACCAGATTGGGAAAAATGATTTTGAATGTTCAACGTATTGGAATAAGCAGCAGCGGATGTGGTTGGCAATTCATTGTCGTAAGTCTCAATGTGGTAAGACGCAGATCTGGGACCTTCCGAATTTAGTGTGAGGTGATTACCTCCGTCCGGGTGTAACAGGGTGTGATGCTGTTGTTTACAAGTTTGACATACGAATTTACTTTTACACTTCTTTGAGATGTGTCCGTACGACAAACAATTATCGCAAATTTTGTTGTCAGAAACGAATTTCCTTTTCTGCGACAATGACCACGAACGAAATTTGGAGCAAGCTCTTAAAGTGTGATCCTGATGACATGCTTTGCATGCCTTATGAGGACTGTCAATTTTTGCATTGTAAGTATTAACTCTGTATGAACCTGTATTTGTAGACGGCTTTCTCATATCCGAAATCGATTCCATCATATTTAGTCTTTTGGAAATAAATTCGTCTAGTTGATCCCAAGACGGCATCTCCTTGTGGTTCGATAGTGAATTTTCCCATGCTGTCAATGAGACCCAATATACCAATATTGGATCCCACGAGATGACAGAAATGTTGTATGTCCGAAGGACTGAAAGACAGTTATTCACAGTATATTGTAAGTTTCGTAACGATTTGCCCTTTTCAGACGGAACATTGTCAATCTCAAATATTTTCCTTAACTGGTGGTTGATAAGAATGCGTTTGTTCTCGTAACGCTGACGTAAGGCATCCCAGGCTAATTGGAAGTTGTCATCAGTTAAAGGAAAACGTTTAACAATTATATTTGCTTCGCCTCTGGTTTTGGCTCGCAAATGGAACAGTTTTTGAGCGGGAGATAATTCGGAATGTTTTATGTAGATAGCTGTAAACATGTCACGGAAGCTGGGCCATATCTCGTAACCTCCGTTGAACAGTTCAGTATCACATGGCGGTATTTTTATGGAGAAACTTGTAGTATTGGAAGTATTTTTGTCAACGGCGGATTTTTGCTGTGATTTTTCAAGTTTTTGGTTTTCGATATGAAGAAGGTCAAGAATTGAGGCCTTGCAATCCTTGTATGACCTACAGGATTCAGTAAATTTTGAGTGAATGGATTCTCTCGTCGTTTCGGTTAAGGTTGAGTTGTCAGAAGTCATTTCATTTTCATACACTTGCACAAGTTGACGCCAACGCCTTTCTAGGTCGTCTAGTTCGACCTGTAAACTGGAGGAGGTATGCTCCTCAACAGGGGTTTGCTGAAAGTTGGCACCGAACATGACCACTTGGTCAGAAAAGAAAATGAATTTTTGAGGAGCTTTGTCGGTAGTATTTATGTCGTTGGTAGCCATTTTGTTCTTTTAATCTATATAATCTATATAAATTTGAGAATTTCTTGAACTATAATGTAGTTTCCAGCCCCAATAAGTGGGGATCTAACCAGTATTCGAAACAAATATTTGCGAAAATATCTTAATTGAATAATGTCCCAATGGTATACCTCTAAATCCTTCAGTGGATATTTCTTTTGTTACAAGAAATACCAAGAGCATATGAGGTTATAAGACAATCAAACTGCCGATCAGCTGGATATGTTTAAGTAATAACAAGTAGCAGTGAAAACGGCGTTCAGAATGCTTTTCCAATGTCCTCAAAGCTTTTATGGTATAAGTAAAAAAAAAAAAAACAAAATGTACGCTTCTGCAAGTGAATCGCAAGACTAGACAATTATTTTGGTTCTTACCGAGATTGTAATCGATGGTTTGTTTCTCTACCTTGTCAGTCTTCCGCTAACGAACTAATTCCAAGGAACTATTCCGTATAAGGAACTATTTGGCGCGAAAAGAGCGATGAAAGAAAAAGAATCGTGGCACTATTTCAGTCTCGGACTATTTTGGAACGATGAAAGAGAATGATTCGTTGAGCTAGATCAGCCTCGGAACTATTTAGATCTATAGAACTATATTAATAAACTAGTTCCTTTTAGGAAAAGGAACTTGAAAGGTCGATCCTCTCCGGAAACTAGATTGTCCAATTTAATGGAGGTAATAAAGTAGGTGACAGCTACCAAAGGGTGGTGTAGGTTGATGCAGTAATTACAACTTTACACAAACTTGTTGCAGTTTTTTTGTTATGATATGTTTTTATGGAAAAGATAAATTCCGTCTTTTCTCAAACGACTTTTTTTGAAAAACTCTAAATTTGTTTTCGCGAAACGGAAACAGAATAATTCGTCAATAATGGACTACTTCTTCAACAAAGGAATGCGAGTATCAGTTTTGCGACAGAGAAAGATCTTTGAACATACATCTAGCACCAGTTTATTTTTTGTATAAGTGGTATCTATATATCTCCCAAAATATGTAGATTTTGTATGCTGATATCTAACGAATGGTTATAAATACAGACTCCACAGTTGGAATAAGAAACGGTATTTGGTCTAGATATAAATTTGCCAAACTATATTGAAATCGATTCAGACTTGTATATAGCTCCCATATATATTTTGGGTCGATTTCGTGTATATTATCCACTAAACACGCTATGTATGCCCAATTTCTAAGAAATTTTACATGTGAAACGGAACTTTTAAAGGTAATATAATATAATTAAATATAAAATGATGACCGTGTTGAAGGGAATAACAAATATCTGTTACTGTCGTTGTTTTTTAAGATAGTCATTACATGAGTTCTTATTTCTTTCTTAATAAAGGCACATATTTCCTTCTGTTGCATTCCAAAATCTATCTATCTATCAAAGGTCACGTAAGTAGCACAACAACAGTGAATTTTTGGGCGAAAATTCTTCAGTATTTCAAAATGTTTGTTTAAGTTTTCATGCAATTCATTTACAATAACAAATTTTGACAGACGCAAACCAATCAGCTGGTCGTTTTACGCCACCTTATAATTTCACCATGGTCAAATGCGATTCGTTTGTTATTATTATAGTCCACGAAGATTTGTACCAGAAAGAGGCAACAGCAATAGCGTGCCTTAGACAATACTAATCAATTTAGTGAGTTGGATATGCAAATATAAAACGTCATCATCTTAATCATACGGTTTTGTTTCAAGCAGAAATTAACTAAATTGCTCATAAAACAGTATTAAACTCAGCATATACTAGAAATTTTTCCGAGTAACCCCTCTTTATGAAGATTTGTTTTACATATAAGAAATGAACTTGACATATAAAACCCTGTGGTTCTGTTAAATCTGGTTATGTGTAAACGTACTATAAGTTTGCACTGTTCTGGTACCGTGTTTATTATAAGCAATATATCATGATATACAACGAATATTATTGAGTTTTGAAGGCCGATAATGTGTTCTTTTCCACTCACCTTACTTTTTATTCTACACTTTCTCCGTAATTGCATATGATGTTATTCAAAAATAAACGGAAAATTTAGCTTTGACCAAATGTAGTTTTGCTTTTTGTGGATTTGGTGTAACTTCAATTATGTTGTTAAATAAAGTTTGGCGGTTTAACGTCGTTGACTATTGGTGAGTAGGCCCTCTTTCCGGCATCTTGTACCTGCAACTGCCAACTGTTCAGTTCAATTTTTTGCTTTGAAAAGGCCCTACCTTCGGTACCTTGTAACTTCAACAGCAAACTGTTCAGTTCGATTGTTTTTGAAAAGGTCCTATCTTTGGTACCTTGTAACTTCAACTGCAAACTGTTCAGTTCGATTGTTTTTGAAAAGGCCCTATCTTTGGTACCTTGTAACCGCAACTGCAAACTGTTCAGTTCGATTACAGTTGAATAATTGGTGAATAGGCCCTCCCTGTGATGCCGTGTACCTGCAACGGCAAACTGTTCGGTTCGATTGCTGTTGAATAGGCCTTGTCTTTGGAGCCTGCAATTGCAAACTGTTCAACTCGATTGTCTTGTGTTAGAATTATTGTTGTTGTTTAGATTTTTGTTGTTGTTGTTTCCCTTTCTTTGATGGCATATATCAGTACTCTGCGTATTAAATAAAATTAAAGGTCGCACATGTTTTTGAAATTTACGACTTTACCTTTTTTGGCAGCTTTTCTGTATATTATACAGCCAAACGTTTTAAATATTTACCTATGAATTTTTATTTATTTTTTTTTCTTCAATCTGTTTCTCGTTTTTTTTTTCAATTATTCGTGATTTCTTTAATTTCTTTTGTAGTCTAATTTATACAATGTTCTTTGTTTTATTCGTTGCCAACAGATTTTTAAACTTTTTCAAAATTTATTTTTTTTCTTGGTATGTTGATTTTTATTTTGATGTGCTCTCCACTTCAGTGAAACACAAATGACTCACATTCGTTCCACTACTATTAGAACAATTCGTCTGTGGGATAACCTGACAGAGTGGTGTTAGAGCAGTGTGCTATGCACATTTCAGACTGAGATATGATTGAGAGTATGTAACGTAACAGCTGCTTCATTGGCTGCCAAAGTGCGTACCTGCAGTTGAGCGTTTGCAATCAGTGGTTACCATCATAAAGAGATATTGGCAGATCATCATAACATCTGCTCGATAAGGAATAGTTCAATTACAGAGAATGTCCACGGCTGTACAACCGAGAGTGTCGATGCAATTTATTGGGGTACACACATTGACATGCTAATATTTAGGATGTTGACGTCACTTTTGACTATTTTTCTAATGCGTCGATTAATGTTGTTATTGGGGGAGTAGGTGGAATTAGCAAGCCACTGCAGCGCACCAATAATTCAACGTTGAAAGTGGAGTTCGAGTGTTAGACATCAGCATGCTCTGATTGAGGCTGTTGTTTCCGAAGAGCGCCTGTCATTGATGGACGACAGTGTGTCATATGCATAGATAAAGGAAAAATGTGAAGAGTCTCACTACCAGTCGATGGCTGTTAACTAGAAATTATTAAACAAGGAGGTTAGTGCAATGGCTGACCTAACATACTGTAGTTTTGTTGCTGTTGCCTGCCCTAGTGAACATAGTAGTTGGTGGCAGTGATGGCTGTTAACGAACAGTGCTAGTTAAGAGTGTTTAATTTGTTTGGTACTATTGCTAAGAGAGACCAATGTTAGTGTCTCTTAAATGTTGATGGGTGTTGTTGTTGAATAGCAAAAGTGTGTGGCCTGTGAGTGAGGCTTAAAGAGCTGTTGATATTTGTAAATTTGGCGGGTCTTTCATCTGAGCAAATACTGTTGTGTATTTGTCTAACAACAACTAAGAATTTGGGAACTGCGGAAGCTCTTTGTATTTATTTCCTTGCTCTCAGTGCCGCAATCTCCCTACTAACTGGAAACAGAATTTACAGAATTTTGTCTAATGTCTTTTGTTCAAAATTTTTTCGTTTGTATGCAATAGGTAAGAGAATTTACTATGAAAGTGGAATGACCTATGGGCATTAAAACAGAAAATTAATTCAGAAGATGTTAAAGAAAAGACAACAACAAATTGAAAGGTTTGTTGCGTAACTTCCCTTAGACGAACGATTTTTGTTTTGCGGAATGCTTATAGCATTCTTTGTGGTTAGGATGTTATTCTGCATTCCTTTTTTTGGAAACAGAGTTTTTATGCGACTTGGATCAGAGTTTTGTATTATGAAACTAGCGTTTGAATTTAGCGTTTAACTTCAAATCGCAGTTTCTCTTCAACAAGATAAACCCTATTGCTCACAATTTAATATAATCATACCTTTTTTCCATTTTCTCCAAAATTTGTTGATTTGATTAATTAGCGGCGGAGAATATCCAAATTGAAATAGTATCTTTGCTTCACGTTCTTCGAAGGCTCGATAGGACCATGAACAAGCTTGCTGGGGGCTGGCCAGGAGTGGACTGTAAGCGTTTTAAAGTATGCGGCGGCAACTCCCTCAAGTTGTAAAGGAAGACAAGGAAAAAACGCAAATTGTTTCAATTGAATACTATTCAATCGTTGAACAATAAATTTATTTGTTGACTTCTTGTTGTTTCAGCTTTTTTGATACAAGTGAAGTAAATTTGTTTCGTTAGACATTTTCTTTTTAAGCATAAATAGCGAAACAATTGAATTGAATTGAAAAAATGGTAGCCTTTTGCATACTGAGTGAAAGCTCTGTATGTCGAAGGTTACCATATGAAAGTTTAAGTGGCAATTATAATTCAAATTTTACATTGAAAATATGTAACGGAAATTCATGTATTTCTTAGGAAACTATCTTAAAACTAGTTGTTGAAGACACTTCAACACCTACACTCCAACAGTAACCATAATTCGAAATTTCAGGATTCCAACTCTTTCCGTTCACCCAAATATAAATTGTACCAAATTTAGTATATTTAGTACTTTCCGTACCCATAAGTATGAATTTCCAAAACTATCTTAATCCTACACTCCGTCAGTAACCTTAATTCCAAAATTTCAGGATTCCAACTCTATCCGTTCACCCAAATATAAATTGTACCAAATTTAGTACATTTAGTACTTTTCGTTCCTACACTCCATCAGAAAACCAACTCTTCCGTTCAACTAAATTTAAATTGTACCAAATTTAGTACCATTTAGTATTTTCCGTACCCATAAGTATAAATTTCCAAGACTAACTTAATCCTACACTCCAAAAGTAATTAAATTCCAAATTTCAGAATTCCAGCTCTATCCGTTCACCCAAATCCAATTTGTACCAAATTTAGTACCGTTTACTACTTTTCGTACCCATAAGTAAGAATTTCCAAAACTACCTCAATCCTTTACTCCATCAGTAATTCCAAATTTCAGGTTTCCATGTCTATCTAAATCCAAATTGTACCAAATTTGGTACCATTTAGTACTTTTCGTACACATAAGTATGAATTTCCAAAAGTACACCCATATCTCAATCGTCAACGGTAATCTAAATTCCAAGTTTCAGGTTTTCAGCTATATCCGTTCACCCAAATCCAAATTGTACCAAATTTAGTACCATTAAGAACTACTCGTACACATTAGTACGAACTTCCAAAATCATTTCCTTATATCAACACCACTTCCCAACCTTGATTTCCATACCAAATATGAAGATTGTAGCTATATCCGCTCAAAATATATAATTGGTACCAAATTTAGTAACTTTTCGTACACTTATAGGTCGAATTTTCAAAAGCCCTTTGGTACATCTTTCTAACTCTCCACCGCTCTTACCCTCATTCCAAATTTCAGAATTCTAGCTCTTCCAATTTGTCTAATACAAAGGGTACCATATTTAGTACCTTTTAGTACTCATTCGTATCCTTCTAGGTCGAATTTCCAAAAACCCAGCCATCGACAGCAATCCACAGTCAAAATTTCAGCTTTCTAGCTTCAGCGGTTTCGTCTGGGCGATGATATGTCAGTCACTCACTCAGTCACTCACTCACTAAGCTCTTTTATATATATAGATAGTAAAAGTCTGAATTTGAGAATACCTTGATTGTACATATCCATCGACATTTCATATTAATATCTATCTGCACACGTTCTACATTAAAGTGGGTACCATACCTTACGATAATTTTTTTCTCACATATAAATCTTTATCATTCTTCATTTGTGTAATTTTTATTGAATATTGAACCTGAGTATATTACATTTTCCCAATGTGGATCTCTCAGGGTTCACTATGTTTAGTGTCCTTGCCATATAGGTTAGCTAGTGTAATACTGGTCGATCTAAGCATTGACTATTTCTATTAAGTTTTAGCGTTAGAATGTTAAGAATGATAATGTTACAAATTGAATTTAGTGATAATAAAACTGTCTCATTGATCATGGAGTAAACTACTTTAACTGTTTGTTTCCAACGCAAAGTAAGGTTGTTATGTTAGTGTTGAATTTGGGGATCACAGTTCATAGCCATATTTCTCAGGAATATATTTATTGTGATCAGGTTGGGTGGGCATGCCGGATGCATCAACAGCTAGTCATCCTCTAGTCATCCCCGAATGAAACGTACCGCAAAGAAAGACTTATGATATTCTATCCTTTTACTAACCAACTTGAGCACGTAAATTTAAAGTAATACTCAATGTAGCTGAAGAAACGGCACTAAAGTGTAGAACCCACCCCTTTACGACGAGCGATAAGGCCGGTTTTCGACGTGCTCCCACTTATTTAAAGTGCTGTAACACCATCGTCTTCTGATGCATGACCTTCTATGCTACATTATAAATATTATTTTTGGCGCCCATCGTCGGGCCGAACAACAGACATCTATCCCAATAACATAATTTGAATATTATGCTTCAAGGGATAAGTTCAAATACATATATAGTTCGGCTTAATTTTTCTTATCTTTTTTTCATTCTTTCAATGGCCTTTAATTTAATTTTACTCTGAGATTTATTCCAACCTATGGAATTTAGAAGAATCAAAATTTTTAATTATTTCTTTTTAACCTACCTTTGAGTGAATCTCCCTTCCAACGTCTCCTTTGAATGCTGCTATACTTTGATTCTGGTTTATTTGGAATTTTGGTTTCTGGTAGTTAAAGCTGGTTCTTACCATAGATTAGGACAATGATTGTAGCATTTAGCTTCACAGGGTGGGAAAATTGGAACAATCATTGTTTCCATTCCAACTTGTGGTAATTTTCTCCTTTCCCATATTTATATTTCTACATTTCATTCTTTCTTTGTGGGTCGTCTTGCATTTCACAACTAACACCGCCTGAAAGCTTTGGAAACAAACAGTATCCATAAATATTTTGGTTAATAGAATAACCTTGGTTAATATAACTTTTATGTTAATTTATCTTGTAATTATGTTTGATTGGCTTAACCTACCTGTATACAAATTGATTAGTATTGGAAATCGTGAGTTAAAGCAAGATTGAATAAAAACGTATTCTTGTCAAAGGGGTAGTTTATGGCGACAAACTTAGGTTCAGGACCTAAACTGTGAGGTTACATAGTATTGGTAAACTTAACTTATTCAGTCTGAATTTTGCGAAGACTACGGAATTTTATGAGTAGCTTGTTGCCGGAATTTTGGGTAACTTTTCGTCATAATTTTGTCCTTTACTTGCGCGAATGTTATTGTCTTCTGGATAGGGCATTTAGGAGGATTTTCAAAAACATTTGAAACTGTTTCCTCCGGCTTTGTTAGCTATCCTGTTGCCACTTTTTTTGCGATTTAGTACTACGTCTTTAATTCGTTTAATATTTTTATTATGGCCACTAACATGAGTGATACTTCACGAGTAACAAAGGGCCAAATTTCTTGCGATGCCTGTACTGATGCAATTGATTCTGCTTCTTCTGCTCAGAAGATTGCATGTGGGCATGTATTTCACAAGAGCTGTCTGGATAAGTCCCTCAAGAAAAGGCCTTATCGTCCAATCTGCAACTTTAGAATAGGAGCGGATCCATCATCCCCGAGCACATCGCAGATTACAACAAGGTCTCAGGCAAAACAGGCTGGTGGCGCATCGTCAACCAATACCGCTCCTCCAGCACAGACTGCTAGTACGCCCGGAGCTGCCAACAACGGTGTTTAGCGAGAGATACTCACACAGATGATAGCTAATATTGTTGAGGCTCAACAATCACAATTTATGGCTAACATAAATACTATCATTGAGACAAACGTTGCGGCAAGTGTAGCAAAATTGCTGCCTGCAACTTCACCCAACAATCTAAACCGACCCCCCCAGACTTCCCCTCAACAGATGCCCACTCTTCCAGATGTGGAAGAACAAACCTTTAGGGACTTATTTGGTATCGGTTCACGATCCGAGCAACAAAGACCGCGTTCAAGTCAACCTCTTTCTATTTTAAACACCTCTTGCCGTGGCCATTCGTCACCCTAAGATTTGGTCTCAAGGCCAGATAAGGTGTTACAAATCATATCAAATTGGAAAATATAGTATAATGGAGGCTATAATGGGCTGTCGATTAACAGTTTCAATTGTAGAGTTGAGGCCTTGACCGGTCAAACCTTCCAGGGCAATTTTGATTTGTTATGTGGGAATGCGAGTTCTCTCTTTGACGGAAAAGCCAACGATTGGTTTTGGAGGTACCATCGTTCAGTAGCCTCAATAAGGTGGAATGATTTGTGCAAAGCTCTTAGGGAGCAATATCAAGATTCCCGCACAGACATTGACATACGTGAACTAATCAGGGAGCGGAAACAGAAGCCTAACGAGTCTTTCGACAGCTTCTACGAGTCGATCGTGACATTAACCGATCGCCTTAAGACTCCACTTTCAGATTGCACTTTAGTTGAGACTCTCCGCAGAAATCTCCTCCCCGAAATTCAGCACGAGATGCTGAATATCGAAATCAAGTCCTTGCATGCTCTAAGGGACACCTGTAGACGACGTGAGTTTTTTATGCAGGATATGCGTCGGAGGCATGGCTTTGCGTCAATAAAACCAGCACCCACAATGAAACGAATTTCAGAGATAGAGGGTGAAGAGTCGGAATCCTTAGATCATCAGGATATGCAGGCTGATGAAGTGTCTGCTTTATCCCTGGTTTGTTGGAATTGCAAGAAAAACGGACATCGTCACCAGGAGTGTCTTTCGGATCGTACGATCTTTTGTTACGGGTGTGGGGCTGCCGACACCTATAAGCCAAACTGTCCTAAGTGTTCAAAAAACTTAAGGGTCAGTGCGCAGAAATGTGCACTCAATACCCCCAGATCGAGAGATCTGGAATAAAAATCATATCTAGACCTATTATACCTACAACCAGCCCATTCATTTCAGAATCTGCCATTGTTAAACCCATCGAGTTGCCGAGTGAAAACGCCCATTTTAGTTTCAAGCCATTTCATATTCGGTTATTAGAGTATAATGTTGCCAGAAGTCGCATTTTCGGTGAGGACAAACAGAAGAATCCGACTAGATCTTCTGAAAGAATGAAATCATTCTGGAAGAAGGTAAAAGAAATCAAAAAGAAGCTTGTGTGTTCCCTTTTAAATAGTCCAACTGACGTGCGGCCATATGCCGAAGTGGAGTTATTCGGTGACAAAATGTTGGGACTCCTGGATACGGGAGCCTCCATAAGTTGCATCGGTTCCTCTGCGGCTAAGAAGTTTTTAGATTCCAAAGCGCAATTTAAGAAGTTACAGTCTTCCGTCCGTACTGCGGATGGTAAAGAACAAGGTGTTGTTGGTTTCATTGAAACATACATAACATTCAAATGTATTCAGATGCCAATAGAAATTTTTATTATTCCAAGTCTGGACAGAAATCTTTTTCTCGGAATTGACTTTTGGCAAAAATTCGATTTATTGCCCCGAGTGTTTTTTCCAGGTAGTAGCCCCAAACTGTCTGGTATATCAGAGATTGCTGTTCAGATCTCCCTTTCGGGAATACAAAAACAAAGATTGAACCAGGTTATTGGATTGCTTCCCTCTTACTCCAAAGAAGGTCTTGGTCGGACAGACATTATTTGTCATGCTATTGACACGGGTGAAGCTAAGCCCATAAAACAGCGCCATTTCCCCGTATCTCCCGCGATCGAAAGCTGATATATGAGGAGCTTGACTGGATGATAGCCCTCGATGTTATCGAAGAGTCCACAAGCGCCTGGTCCTCTCCTGTCGTTCTCCATAGGAAACCAGGTAAAAATAGGCTTTGTTTGGAAAGTAGGCGTTTGAATTCGGTCACGGTGGGAGACGCGTACCCATTACCACAGATTGGCGGGATCTTGAGTAGGCTTCCTAAAGCGGAATTCATAACTTGCCTGGACCTGAAGGATGCCTTTTGGCAGATTCCTTTGGACCAGAGATCTCGGGAGAAGACTGCGTTTACCGTCCCCGGGAGGCCCCTGTATCACTTTAAGGTAATGCCATTCGGGCTTTGCAATGCCCCTCAAACCATGTCCCGGTTGATGGACAAAGTGATACCGGCGGACCTCAGGGCGGAAGTGTTCGTCTATCTCGACGATCTTCTGGTCATATCAGAATCTTTCGAAAGGCATCTGGATGTGCTCAGGCGGGTTGCAAGGAAGATTCGGGAAGCTGGCCTAACGATTAATGTCGAGAAAAGCCACTTCTGTGTCCCGGAAGTGAAATACCTGGGTCACGTAGTTGGGAACGGAGTAATTAGAACGGATCCTGATAAAGTGTCGGCCATCACAGAGTTTCCGCCACCTAGATCTGTGAAGCAAATTTGCAAATTTGGGAATGACCGGATGGTACCGAAAGTTTATCAGGGATTATGCGACAATTACCACGCCAATGACGGATTTGCTTCAAGGAAAGAAAAAGTTTGTATGGACCGAGGAAGCCCAAAAAGCTTTTAAAGTCTTAAAGTCTCATCTGTGTTCAGCCCCTGTCCTGCACAGCCCTAAGATCACAGAAACTTGCAGATTTTTTCAAAAGCTTTATGTGGATTTTTTGGGTCCTTATCCAAGATCCAAATCCGGCCATGTGGGCATTTTTATCGTCCTGGACCACTACTCAAAATTTCCATTCTTAAAGCCAGTAAGGAAATTTACGGCGGACGTAGTGGTAAAGTATATGGAAATCGATCTATTCCACACATTCGGAGTCCCAGAGGCCATTGTATCGGATAATGGCTCTCAATTTCGGTACAATGTATTTAATCAGTTACTCAAACACGCACCTCAATCGAATGCGTCAGAGAGGGTGAATAGATCTGTGTTAGCGGCTATAAAGTCTTATATCAAACCAGATAAAAAAAAATTGGGATGAGCTTTTGAGCAGCATCTGCTGTTCTTTGCGTTCATCAGTTCACACAGCCATTGGTACAAACCCTTATTACCTCACTTTTGGTCAAAACATGATTACTAATGGCGCCACATATCCTTTGCTTAGGCAGTTAGAAATGTTAGAGGATAGGTCGGTGCGGTTCGACAGAAATGACTCTCGCGACATTGCGGCTAAAAGAGCTTTGGACTTAATCCAGAAGCAATTTACTCGAAATGAGAGGACGTACAATTTACGATCCCGGAACGTAACCTACAGCGAGGGCCAGGAAGTTTATAGAAGAAACTTTAAAAAAAGTAATTTTGAACAAGGCTACAACGCCAAATTAGCTCCAAACTTCTTGAAAGCTCGTATTCGGAAGAAAATAGGCAATGCTTATTACGAACTCGAGGATCTGAGTGGTAACTTAGTGGGCACCTACCATGCCAAGGATATCCACTAATAGACATAGTACGTACACCTAGTGTTGGCAAGCTTTATCAGCCTCGTGTTTGTGTTCATCCCCGAAGTCTGATTTAAGCTGGGGGGATTGTAGAGTAGTGCTTGCCAGTTGTTATTTCGTCACAAGATGCTTACATTCACCTTCAGATACTTTCAATCTATAGAAGATACATTTTACCCTCACGAAAACGAAGAATATTTTCTGATGCTTGTATCGAATTCGCTGTGTAATCATCAAACACACGAATACTTATTATTAACTTAGCGCCATCTAAGTTTCAAGCTTCAGAATTCAACCTGGCTAAGTATCAGATCGTTTTGGTAATTGCACCAGCTTTATTAAAAATTCCTTTGTACATTATCTTTCCTCCAAAATTGTCTAAGGTTTAGTGGTCTGAAGTTTAAGGTTTCTCGGACATATTGCGCTGACGACTAATATAAAAGGTTTTAACAATTTAACTTTCTATTCCGTATTGGAAGGTTGAGCCTGTTTCTTTTGTATAAATGTTCATCTTTTTTTTAATAATCTGTTCCAATAATTGTTTCATTGGTAAGCTTAATTCATTCAGTTTAGTCGTTGTATTTCTGGTCATATTTTATTTTATCTACAGGTTATTGCAAATAAATTTACAATTCGATCAGTGATTTGCAGAGCTTTGTACTGCAGTTCGAGTCTACAATACAGTTTTGTCGACAAGACTCAATTTCCGTCATTTCGGTGCCAAATCGTTTGACCGGTAATAAAAATCATTGCTTCTTAATCTCAATTTAATTGAGAGTCATTGGTTCTTTTTTTTGCAGTGTGAAGCGAAGAATAGAAAAATACCGGTTTTTTCTACAACCAAATTTGGGCATCCACCCTCACTCCACACACTGATCAGCAGTCGACTATCATTTGCCTTTAACCATGTGCGGTGAACAACTTGCATGAAGTCTGTGATCGCCAAAGATTTATGCCAACGGAAAAAATAAGCAAAAAAATCTCAAAAAAAAAAAACATATTCATAAATGTGTTAAACTGTATTTAAAAGAAGTCACCTTTTGTGCACCATCTTATTTGGAGCGAGGGAAAAGTGTTTTGAAACCCCATAACTCCTTAGAGAGGAAGCAGACTCTTTCCAATAAATTCCTAACGTAAATTGGATGCCAGAAAACAGCAAGTAACATCAACAACAATCCCAGGGATAAATCATACGAGAATTTGTGATATCAGCCATAAGTTATTAAGTATTTACAATTAATATATAACAGTGCTCTCAAAGTGTGTTTCAAGGAGCAGCAAAATTAAACCACAATAGTCGGAGAAAATTATCTATTATCAAAGAACAAAAAAAGCACAAGCTGAAGCTGAAAGTGAGATACGAATCCCTTGTGAACATGGGAAACAATTTGTTTAATAATTAACGTAATCATCTGTTAATAACTGATATGATTTTGCGATTGTGTTTTTTTGTTTGCCTGCCCTTTGGAACCACTGTATTTATTACAGGCATACTTCATTGAAACATCAATTTCGAGTTACAGTTGAAATTATTAGAAGGGCCAAGTACACTTCAGCCATACACAACCATTTTTACATACATATATCTTTAACATACATACAAATTAATTTGCATACCGTAAAACAAATACTGGGTTGTGTACTTGACTAAAATGTTGATGATCATTGGTAAGCGTTTTGATGTTAAGCGTGTTGCAGTTGATATGTTGCCAGGCAGTTAGCAACATTTCTGAGAACACGTACACTCAAATTCTCACTGTTAATGGATATAAAACAACACACTCTCTCTCACAACTATCAACACCAGCAACAATTCTCAACGAAAGGCCTTTCGACGAGGGAACTGCAACCAAACAAATGAGTAAGTGAGAACTTTGAAATTCTTTTTAATGGTATCATCTCTTTATAATATTATAGTAAAAGTCTGAATTTGAGAATATCATGATTGTACATATCCATCATATTCATATTAATATCTATCTGCACACGTTCTACATAAAAGTGGGTACCATACCTTACGATAATTTTTTTTCTCACATATAAATCTTTATCATTCTTCATTTGTGTCATTTTTATTGAATATTGAACCTGAGTATATTACATTTTTCCCAATGTAGATCTCTCAGGGTTCACTATTTTTAGTGTACATGCCACATAGGTTAGCTAGTGTAATACTGGCCGATCTAAGCATTGACTTTTTCGATTAAGTTTTAGCGTTAGAATTTTAAGAATGATAATGTTACAAATTGAATTTAGTGATAATGAAACTGTCTCATTGATCATGGAGTAAACTACTTTAACTGTTTGTTTCCAGCGCAAAGTAAGGTTGTTAGGTTAGTGTTGAATTTGGGGATCACAGTTCATAGCCATATTTCTCAGGAATATATTTATTGTGATCAGGTTGGGTGGGCATGCCGGATGCATCAACAGCTAGTCATCCTGGCCGAATGAAACGTACCGCAAAGAAAGACTTATGATATTCTATCCTTTTACTAACCAACTTGAGCACGTAAATTTAAAGTAATACTCAATGTAGCTGAAGAAACGGCACTAAAGTGTAGAACCCACCCATTTACGGCGAGCTAATAGGCCTGTTTTCGACGTGCTCCCACTTATATAAAGTGCTGTAACACCATCTTCTTCTGATTCATGGCCTTGTATACGACATTATAAATATTATTCTTGACGCCCATCGTCTGGCCGAATAACAGACATCTATCCCAATAACATCATTTGAATATTATGCTCCAAGGGATAAGTTCAGTTCGGCTTAATTTTTCTTATCTTTTTTTTCATTCTTTCAATGGCCTTTAATTTCATTTTACTCTGAGATTTATTCCAACCTATGGAATTTAGAAGAATCAAAATTTTTAATTATTTCTTTTTAACTTAGCTTTGAGTGAATCTCCCTTCCAACGTCTTCTTTGAATGCTGCTATACTTTGATTCTGGTTTATTTGGAATTTTGGTTTCTGGTAGTTGAAGCTGGTTCTTACCATAGATTAGGACAATGATTGTAGCATTTAGCTTCACAGGGTGGGAAAATTGGAACAAGCATTGTTTCCGTTCCAACTTGTGGTAATTTTCTCCTTTCCCATATTTATATTTCTACATTTCATTCTTTCTTTGTGGGTCGTCTTGCATTTCACAACTAACACCGCCTGAAAGCTTTGGAAACAAACAGTATCCATAAATATTTTGGTTAATAGAATAACCTTGGTTAATATAACTTTTATGTTAATTTATCTTGTAATTATGTTTGATTGGCTTAACCTACTTGTATACAAATTGATTAGTATTGGAAATCGTGAGTTAAAGCAAGATTGAATAAAAACGTATTCTTGTCAAAGGGGTAGTTTATGGCGACAAACATAGGTTCAGGACCTAAACTGTGAGGTTACATTGGATTGTTAAACTTAACTTGTTCAGTCTGAATTTTGCGAAGACTACGGAATTTTATGAGTAGCTTGTTGTCGGAATTTTGGGTAACTTTTCGTCATAATTTTGTCCTTTACTTACGCGAATGTTATTGTCTTCTGGATAGGGCATTTAGGAGGATTTTCAAAAATATTTGAAACTGTTGCCTCCGGCTTTGTTAGCTATCCTGTTGCCACTTTTTTTTGCGATTTAGTACTACGTCTTTAATTCCTTTAATATTTTTATTATGGCCACTAACATGAGTGATACTTCACGAGTAACAAAGGGCCAAATTTCTTGCGATGCCTGTACTGAGGCAATTGGTTCTGCTTCTTCTGCTCAGAAGATTGCATGTCGGCATGTATTTCACATGAGCTGTCTGGATAAGTCCCTCAAGACAAGGCCTTATTGTCCAATCTGCAACTTTAGAATAGGAGCGGATCCATCATCCCCGAGCACATCGCAGTTTACAACAAGGTCTCAGGCAAAACAGGCTGGTGGCGCATCGTCAACCAATACCGCTCCTCCAGCACAGACTGCTAGTACGCCCGGAGCTGCCAACACCGGTGTTTAGCGAGAGATACTCACACAGATGATAGCTAATATTGTTGAGGCTCAACAATCACAATTTATGGCTAACATAAATACTATCATTGAGACAAACGTTGCGGCAAGTGTAGCAAAATTGCTGCCTGCAACTTCACCCAACAATCTAAACCGACCACCCCAGACATCCCCTCAACAGATGCCCACTCTTCCAGATGTGGAAGAACAAACCTTTAGTGACTTATTTGGTATCGGTTCACGATCCGAGCAACAAAGACCGCGTTCAAGTCAACCTCTTTCTATTTTAAACACCTCTTCCCGTGGCCATTCGTCACCCTCATATTTGGTCTCAAGGCCAGATAAGGTGTTACAAATCATATCAAATTGGAAAATAAAGTTTAATGGAGTCTATAATGGGCTGTCGATTGACAGCTTCATTTATAGAGTTGGGGCCTTGACCGGTCAAACCTTGCAGGTCAACTTTGATTTGTTATGTGGGAATGCGAGTTCTGTCCTTGACGGAAAAGCCAACGATTGGTTTTGGAGGTACCATCGTTCGGTAGCCTCAATAAGGTGGAATGATTTGTGCAAAGCTCTTAGGGAGCAATATCAAGATTCCCGCACAGACATTGACATACGTGAACTAATCAGGGAGCGGAAACAGAAGCCTAACGAGTCTTTCGACAGCTTCTACGAGTCGATCGTGACATTAACCGATCGCCTTAAGACTCCTCTTTCAGATTGCACTTTAGTTGAGATTCTCCGCAGAAATCTCCTCCCCGAAATTCAGAACGAGATGCTGAATATCGAAATCAAATCCTTGCATGCTCTAAGGGACACCTGTAGACGACGTGAGTTTTTTATGCAGGATATGCGTCGGAGGCATAGATTTGCGTCAATAAAACCAGCACCCACAATGAAACGAATTTCAGAGATAGAGGTTGAAGAGTCGGAATCCTTAGATCATCAGGATATGCCGGCTGACGAAGTGTCTGCTTTATCCCTAGTTTGTTGGAATTGCCAGAAAAACGGAAATCGTTACCAGGAGTGTCTTTCGGACCGTACGATCTTTTATTACGGGTGTGGGGCTGCCGACACCTATAAGCCAAACTGTCCTAAGTGTTCAAAAAACTTGAGGGTCAGTGCGCAGAAATGCGCACTCAATACCCACAGATCGAGAGATCTGGAATAAAAATCATATCTAGACCTATTATATCTACAACCAGCCCATTCATTTCAGAATCTGCCATTGTTAAACCCATCGAGTTTCCGGTTGATGAAAACGCCCATTTTAGTTTCAAGCCATTTCATATTCGGTTATTAGAGTATAATGTTGCCAGAAGTCGCATTTTCGGTGAGGACAAACAGAAGAAACCGACTAGATCTTCTGAAAGAATGAAATCATTCTGGAAGAAGGTAAAAAAAAAAATCAAAAACAAACTTGTGTGTTCCCTTTTAAATAGTCCAACTGACGTGCGGCCATATGCCGAAGTGGAGTTATTCGGTGACAAAATGTTGGGACTCCTGGATACGGGAGCCTCCATAAGTTGCATCGGTTCCTCTGCGGCTAAGAAGTTTTTAGATTCCAAAGCGCCATTTAAGAAGTTACAGTCTTCCGTCCGTACTGCGGATGGTAAAGAACAAGGTGTTGTTGGTTTCATTGAAACATATATAACATTCAAAGGTATTCAGATGTCAATAGAAATTTTTATTATTCCAAGTCTGGACAGAAATCTTTTTCTCGGAATTGACTTTTGGCAAAAATTCGATTTATTGCCCCAAGAGTTTTTTCCAGGTAGTAGCCCCACACTGTCTAGTATATCAGAGGTTGCTGTTCAGATCCCCTTTTCGGGAATACAAAAACAAAGATTTTACATACATACATCTTTAACATACATACAAATTAATTTGCATACCGTGAAGCAAATACTGGGTTGTGTACTTGACTAAATTTTGATGATCAGTATCTGTAATCATTGGTAAGCGTTTTGATGTTAAGCGTGTTGCAGTTGATATGTTGCCAGACAGTTAGCAACATTTCTGAGAACACGTACACTCAAATTCTCACTGTTAATGGATATAAAACAACACACTCTCTCTCACAACTATCAACACCAGCAACAATTCTCAACGAAAGGCCTTTCGACGAGGGAACTGCAACCAAACAAATGAGTAAGTGAGAACATTGAAATTCTTTTTATTGGTATCATCTCTTTATAATATTATAGTAAAAGTCTGAATTTGAGAATATCTTGATTGTACATATCCATCATATTCATATTAATATCTATCTGCACACGTTCTACATTAAAGTGGGTACCATACCTTACGATAATTTTTTTTCTCACATATAAATCTTTATCATTCTTTATTTGTGTAATTTTTATTGAATATTGAACCTGAGTATATTACATTTTTCCCAATGTGGATCTCTCAGGGTTCACTATTTTTAGTGTACATGCCACATAGGTTAGCTAGTGTAATACTGGTCGATCTAAGCATTGACTATTTCGATTAAGTTTTAGCGTCAGAATTTTAAGAATGATAATGTTACAAATTGAATTTAGTGATAATAAAACTGTCTCATTGATCACGGAGTAAACTACTTTAACTGTTTGTTTCCATCGCAAAGTAAGGTTGTTAGGTTAGTGTTGAATTTGGGGATCACAGTTCATAGCCATATTTCTCAGGAATATATTTATTGTGATCAGGTTGGGTGGGCATGCCTGATGCATCAACAGCTAGTCATCCTGGCCGAATGAAACGTACCGCAAAGAAAGATTATGATATTCTATCCTTCTACTAACCAACATGAGCACGTAAATTTAAAGTAATACTCAATGTAGCTGAAGAAACGGCACTAAAGTGTAGAACCCACCCCTTTACGTCGAGCGATAAGGCCTGTTTTCGGCGTGCTCCCACTTATTTAAAGTGCTGTAACACCATCTTCTTCTGATTCATGACCTTGTAAGCTACATTATAAATATTATTTTTGGCGCCCATCGTCGGGCCGAACAACAGACATCTATCCCAATAACATCATTTGAATATTATGCTCCAAGGGATAAGTTTAAATACATATATAGTTCGGCTTAATTTTTCTTATCTTTTTTTCATTCTTTCAATGGACTTTAATTTCATTTTACTCTGAGATTTATTCCAACCTATGGAATTTAGAAGAATCAAAATTTTTAATTATTTCTTTTTAACCTAGCTTTGAGTGAATCTCCCTTCCAACGTCTTCTTTGAATGCTGCTATACTTTGATTCTGGTTTATTTGGAATTTGGGTTTCTGGTAGTTAAAGCTGGGTCTTACCATAGATTAGGACAATGATTGTAGCATTTAGCTTCACAGGGTGGGAAAATTGGAACAAGCATTGTTTCCATTCCAACTTGTGGTAATTTTCTCCTTTCCCATATTTATATTTCTACATTTCATTCTTTCTTTGTGGGTCGTCTTGCATTTCACAACTAACACCGCCTGAAAGCTTTGGAAACAAAAAGTATCCATAAATATTTTGGTTAATAGAATAACCTTGGTTAATATAACTTTTATGTTAATTTATCTTGTAATTATGTTTGATTGGCTTAACCTACTTGTATACAAATTGATTAGTATTAGAAATCGTGAGTTAAAGCAAGATTGAATAAAAACGTATTCTTGTCAAAGGGGTAGTTTATGGCGACAAACTTAGGTTCAGGACCTAAACTGTGAGGTTACATAGTATTGGTAAACTTAACTTATTCAGTCTGAATTTTGTGAGTTGCTTGTTGTCGGAATTTTGGGTAACTTTTCGTCTTAATTTTGTCCTTTACTTGCGCGAATGTTATTGTCTTCTGGATAGGGCATTTAGGAGGATTTTCAAAAATATTTGAAACTGTTGCCTCCGGCTCTGTTAGCTATCCTGTTGCCACTTTTTTATTGCGATTTAGTACTACGTCTTTAATTCATTTAATATTTTTATTATGGCCACTAACATGAGTGATACTTCACGAGTAACAAAGGGCCAAATTTCTTGCGATGCCTCTACTGAGGCAATTGGTTCTGCTTCTTCTGCTCAGGAGATTGCATGTATTTCACAAGAACTGTCTGGATAAGTCCCTCAAGACAAGGCCTTATTGCCCAATCTGCAACTTTAGAATAGGAGCGGATCCATCATCCCCGAGCACATCGCAGATTACAACAATACCGCTCCTCCAGCACAGACTGCTAGTACGCCCGGAGCTGCCAACAACGGTGTTTAGCGAGAGGTACTCACACAGATGATAGCTAATATTGTTGAGGCTCAACAATCAGAATTTATGGCTAATAAAAATACTCTCATTGAGACAAACGTTGCGGCAAGTGTAGCAATATTGCTGCCTGCAACTTTACCCAACAATCTAAACCGACCACCCCAGACTTCCCCTTAACAGATGCCCACTCTTCCAGATGTGGAAGAACAAACCTTTAGGGGACTTATTTGGTATCGGTTCACAATCCGAGCAACAAAGACCGCGTTCAAGTCAACCTCTTTCTATTTTAAACACCTCTTCCCGTGGCCATTCGCCACCCTCAGATTTGGTCTCAAGGCCAGATAAGGTGTTACAAATCATATTAAATTGGAAATAAAGTTTAATGGAGGGTATAATGGGCTGTCGATTGACAGTTTCATTGGAGGTGCCATCGTTCGGTAGTCTCCAATCAGGTGGAATGATTTGTGCAAAGCTCTTAGGGAGCAATATCAAGATTTCCGCACAGACATTGACATACGTGAACTAATCAGGGAGCGGAAACAGAAGCCTTTCGACAGCTTCTACGAGTCGATCGTGACATTAACCGATCGCCTTAAGACTCCTCTTTCAGATTGCACTTTAGTTGAGATTCTCCGCAGAAATCTCCTCCCCGAAATACAGCACGAGATGCTGAATATCGAAATCAAATCCTTGCATGCTCTAAGGGACACCTGTAGACGACGTGAGTTTTTTATGCAGGATATGCATCGGAGGTATGGCTTTGCGTCAATAAAACCAGCACCCACAATGAAACGAATTTCAGAGATAGAGGTTGAAGAGTCGGAATCCTTAGATCAGCAGGATATGCAGGCTGATGAAGTGTCTGCTTTATCCCTGGTTTGTTGGAATTGCAAGAAAAACGGACATCGTTCCCGGGAGTGTCTTTCGGATCGTACGATCTTTTGTTACGGGTGTGGGGCTGCCGACACCTATAAGCCAAACTGTCCTAAGTGTTCAAAAAACTTGAGGGTCAGTGCGCAGAAATGTGCACTCAGTACCCACAGATCGAGAGATCTGGAATAAAAATCATATCTAGACCTATTATACCTACAACCAGCCCATTCATTTCAGAATCTGCCATTGTTAAACCCATCGAGTTTCCGGTTGGTGAAAACGCCAATTTTAGTTTTCAAGCCATTTCCTATTCGGTTATTAGAGTATAATGTTGCGGAAGTCGCATTTTCGGTGAGGACAAACAGAAGAATCCGACTAGATCTTTTGAAAGAATTAAATCATTCTGGAAGAAGGTAAAAGAAATCAAAAAGAAACTTTTAAATAGTCCAACTGACGTGCGGCCATATGCCGAAGTGGAGTTATTCGGTGACAAAATGTTGGGACTAAAAGTTGAGCTAAGAAGTTTTTAGATTCCAAAGCGCAATTTAAGAAGTTACAGTCTTCCGTCCGTACTGCGGATGGTAAAGAACAAGGTGTTGTTGGTTTCATTGAAACATACATAACATTCAAAGGTATTCAGATGCCAATAGAATTTTTATTATTCCAAGTCTGGGCAGAAATCTTTTCTCGGAACTGACTTTTGGCAAAAATTCGATTTATTGCCCCGAGTGTTTTTTCCAGGTGGTAGCCCCACACTGTCTGGTATATCAGAGGTTGCTGTTCAGATCCCCCTTTCGGGAATACAAAAACAAAGATTGAACCAGGTTATTTGATTGTTTCCCTCTTACTCCAAAGAAGGTCTTGGTCGGACAGACATTATTTGTCATGCTATTGACACGGGTGAAGCAAAGACCATAAAACAGCGCCATTTCCCCGTATCCCCCGCGATCGAAAAGCTGATATATGAGGAGCTTGACAGGATGATAGCCCTCCATGTTATCGAAGAGTCCACAAGCGCCTGGTCCTCTCCTGTCGTTCTCCATAGGAAACCAGGTAAAAATAGGCTTTGTTTGGAAAGTAGGCGTTTGAATTCGGTCACGGTGGGAGACGCGTACCCATTACCACAGATTGACGGGATCTTGAGTAGGCTTCCTAAAGCGGAATTCATAACTAGCCTGGACCTGAAGGATGCCTTTTGGCAGATTCCTTTGGACCAGAGATCTCCGAGAGGAGACTGCGTTTATCGTCCCCGGGAGGCCCCTGTATCACTTTAAGGTAATGCTATTCGGGCTTTGCAATGTCCCTCAAACCATGTCCCGGTTGATGGAAAAAGTGATACCGGCGGACCTCAGAGCGGAAGTGTTCGTCTATCTCGACGATCTTCTGGTCATATCAGAATCTTTCGAAAGGCATCTGGATGTGCTCAGGCGGGTTGCAAGGAAGATTCGGGAAGCTGGCCTAACGATTAATGTCGAGAAAAGCCACTTCTGTGTACCGGAAGTGAAATACCTGGGTCACGTAGTTGGGAACGGAGTAATTAGAACGGATCCTGATAAAGTGTCGGCCATCACAGAGTTTCCGCCTCCTAGATCTGTGAAGCAAATTCGCAGATTCTTGGGAATGACCGGATGGTACTGGAAAGTTTATCAGGGATTATGCGACAATTACCACGCCAATGACGAATTTGCTTCAAGGAAAGAAAAGTTTGTATGGACCGAGGAAGCCCAAAAAGCTTTTGAAGTCTTAAAGTCTCATCTGTGTTCAGCCCCTGTCCTGCACAGCCTTAACTTTTCGCAGCCATTTTACATACACTGTGATGCCAGCAGGACAGGAATAGGAATTGTATTGGTTCACAAGAATGCGGAGGGTGAAGAGGTTCGAGGAAACTTAAACAAGCCCAACGCAATTATTCGGTTACCGAATAGGAATGCTTAGCAGCAATGCTAAGTGTTAAAAAATTCAGACCCTATATCGAAGGACATGAGTTCACAATAATTAGTGACCATCCGTCATTAAAGTGGCTCATGTCCTAGAAGGATCTTAGTACAAGGCTGGCTCGATGGGCTTTAAAACTGCAGGCGTACAAATTTAGCTTCCAACATAGGCGCGGCAGTTTGAACATTGTCCCTGATACCCTTTCAAGGGCCAATACTTAGGACCTCTCTGCTTTAGATAGTTTGTCTAGTCTGTATAGTGACCGTGGTTTCTTTGTGGATCTCAAATCTACCCATTTCCAGTCTGACGAGTATCGCCAACTTCAGGACAAAATCCGCAAAACTATTGATAAGATGCCGGACCTTCGGATTATAGATGGCTATATCTATCGTCGTACTGAACATGCTACGGGGGAGCAAATTTACGATGATTTAGCTTAGAAATTGTGGGTACCTCGTGCTATGGTACCAGAAGTTCTGGAAAAGGCTCACGACCACCCCCTTTCGTCGCATGGTGGGATTAACAAAACTTTAGCCAGAATCAGAAAATATTACTATTGGCCTAATTTAGCCGTCGACGTAAAGGAGTACGTAAATAAGTGTGAAATATGCAAGTCCACCAAGCATCCGAACATCGTACTCAGACCTCGTATGGGAAAGATCACAGAAACTTGCAGATTTTTTCAAAAGCTTTATGTGGATTTTTTTTGTCCTTATCCAAGATCCAAATCCGGCCATGTGGGCATTTTATCGTCCTGGACCACTACTCAAAATTTCCATTCTTAAAGCCAGTAAAGAAATTTACGGCGGACGTAGTGGTAAAGTATATGGAAACGATCTTTTCCACACATTCGGAGTTCCAGAGGCCATTGTATCGGATAATGGCTCTCAATTTCGGTCCAATGTGTATAATCAGTTACTGAAACAATATGGTATTCAACATGTCTATACCGCTGTACACGCACTTCAATCGAATGCGTCAGAGAGGGTGAATAGATCTGTGTTAGCGGCTATAAAGTCTTATATCAAACCAGATCAAAAAAATTGGGATGAGCTTTTGAGCAGCATCTGCTGTTCTTTGCGTAGTGGTAAAGTATATGGAAAGCGATCTATTCCACACATTCGGAGTCCCATAGGCCATTGTATCGGATAATGGCTCTCAATTTCGGTCCAATGTGTTTAATCAGTTACTCAAACAATATGGTATTCAACATGTCTATACCGCTGTACACGCACCTCAATCGAATGCGTCAGAGAGGGTGAATAGATCTGTGTTAGCGGCTATAAAGTCTTATATCAAACCAGATCAAAAAAATTGGGATGAGCTTTTGAGCAGCATCTGCTGTTCTTTGCGTTCATCAGTTCACACAGCCATTGGTACAAGCCCTTGTAACCTCACTTTTGGTCAAAACATGATTACTAATGGCGCCACATATCCTTTGCTTAGGCAATTAGAAATGTTAGAGGATAGGTCGGTGCGGTTCGACAGAACGTACAATTTACGATCCCCGAACGTAACCTACAGCGAGAGCCAGGAAGTTTATAGAAGAAACTTTAAACAAAGTAATTTTGAACAAGGCTACAACGCCAAATTAGCTCCAAACTTCTTGAAAGCTCGTATTCGGAAGAAAATAGGCAATGCTTATTACGAACTAGAGGATCTGAGTGGTAACTTAGTGAGCACCTACCATGCCAAGGATATCCACTAATAGACATAGTACGTACTCCTAGTGTTGGCAAGCTTTATCAGCCTCGTGTTTGTGTTCATCCCCGAAGTCTGATTTAAGCTGGGGGATTGTAGAGTAGTGCTTGCCAGTTGTTATTTCGTCACAAGATGCTTACATTCACCTTCAGATACTTTCAATCTATAGAAGATACATTTTGCCCTCACGAAAACGAAGAATATTTTCTGATGCTTGTATCGAATTCGCTGTGTAATCATCAAACACACGAATACTTATTATTAACTTAGCGCCATCTAAGTTTCAAGCTTCAGAATTCAACCTGGCTAAGTATCAGATCGTTTTGGTAATTGCACCAGCTTTATTAAAAATTCCTTTGTATATTATCTTTCCTCCAAAATTTTCTAAGGTTTAGTGGTCTGAAGTTTAAGGCTTCTCGGAAATTTTGCGCTGACGACTAATATAAAAGGTTTTAACAATTTAACTTTCTATTCCGTATTGGAAGGTTGAGCCTGTTTCTTTTGTATAAATGTTCATCTTTTTTTTTAATAATCTGTTCCAATAATTGTTTCATTGGTAAGCTTAATTCATTCAGTTTAGTCGTTGTATTTCTGGTCATATTTTATTTTATCTACAGGTTATTGCAAATAAATTTACAATTCGATCAGTGATTTGCAGAGCTTTGTACTGCAGTTCGAGTCTACAATACAGTTTTGTCGACAAGACTCAATTTCCGTCATTTCGGTGCCAAATCGTTTGACCGGTAATAAAAATCATTGCTTCTTAATCTCAATTTAATTGAGAGTCATTGGTTCTTTTTTTTGCAGTGTGAAGCGAAGAATAGCAAAATACTGGTTTGTTTCTACAACCAAATTTGGGCATCCACCCTCACTCCACACACTGATCAGCAGTCGACTATCATTTGCCTTTAACCATGTGCAGTGAAAAACTTGCATAATGTCTGTGATCGCCAAAGATTTATGCAAACGGAAAAAATAAGCAAAAAAATCTCCAAAAAAAAAAAAAAAAAAGAACAAAAAGAACATAGTCATAAATGTGTTAAACTGTATTTTAAAGAAGTCATCTTTTGTGCACGATCTTATTTGGAGCGAGGGAAAAGTGTTTTGAAATCAGTCATAAGTTATTAAGTATTTACAATTAATATATAACAGTGCTCTCAAAGTTTGTTTCCAGGAGCAGCAAAATTAAACCACAATAGTCGGAGAAAATTATCTATTATCAAAGAACAAAAAAAGCACAAGCTGAAGCTAAAAGTGAGATACGAATCCCTTGTGAACATGGGAAACAATTTGTTTAATAATTAACGTAATCATCTGTTAATACCTGATATGATTTTGCGATTGTTTTTTTTTTGTTTGCCTGCCCTTTGGAACCACTGTATTTATTAGAGGCATACTTCATTGAAACGTCAATTTCGAGTTACAATTGAAATTATTAGAAGGGCCAAGTACGCTTCAGCCATACACAACCATTTCTACATACATACATCTTTAACATACATACAAATTAATTTGCATACCGTAAAACAAATACTGGGTTGTGTACTTGACTAAAATGTTGATGATCAGTATCTGTAATCATTGGTAAGCGTTTTGATGTTAAGCGTGTTGCAGTTGATATGTTGCCAGACAGTTAGCAACATTTCTGAGAACACGTACACTCAAAATTCTCACTGTTAATGGATATAAAACAACACACTCTCTCTCACAACTATCAACACCAGCAATAATTCTCAACGAAAGGCCTTTCGACGAGGGAACTGCAACCAAACAAATGAGTAAGTGAGAACTTTGAAATTCTTTTTATTGGTATCATCTCTTTATAACATTACTAGCATATGCCCGCTACTTCGTTAGCGGAAAATCCCCATGGTATAAAGCAGGATAATAAATAAAATGACCAAAATTCAGAATATAATGTCTCCATTTCCCATTTCCAACTTTTTTTTATCAAAATAAAAGCCAGTTATGCTACATACGACAGTTAAGAGTGTTACTATTTATCTTTTTCTAAAAATCAAGTATGTAGATTTCAAAAAGAACTACATAAATCGAATCGTTTGCGATATAGTTTGACGTAAATCGGCTTATCTCCAAAAATTAAAGTCTACAATCGTAAGCAAATATGTCTCTCCCTCCCTCCTTCCCTTCGTATCTTATGGTATTGTATTTCTTGAAGGCAACAAAAAAATGATTTCTTTGTTAGCTAATACCAGCACTTTAATGTTAATTAACATTTAGTAATATTCGTACCGCGAAAACGCTAATTACAAAAAACTCTGCCCGTCTGTAAAAATTGAGCTTGCTTTTAGTTCTGTCTGTTCACACAACCCCAGTGATCCCCATTTGTAAACTTACAGAACTATATTTTAAAATCACCACTTTATCTCAACACCAATACTAAATATCAGTTTAGAAATCTATCTGTTCACACAAAACCAAAGGTACCAAATTTTGTACGCAAATTAAAACCTTTTTTACTTTGCGTTTTTTATTGAATTTTATTGAATTCGTTTGATAAGTACCCAAAGCAATTTACCCCTCGCAACGCCTTAAAAAATGCATTTAAAAGTTGCAATTTTGTTTCATAATTTTTTGTAAGGAGCAACCGGTATGCACAAATCTATCAGTCTTAATATTTTACAAAACAGTTATATTTTACTCTTAAAATCAGAAATAAAAAAATGGAAACTTAAAACGAAAGTGAAATTGAAAAAATTAATCTACTAATCATTACAAATGATGATTTCTGTGATACTAAGAATCCTCTCGCAAATGAAACGGTAAAAATAGAAATGCAGTGACAATCTGAACTTAATGTAAGACATTCTGTATAAAATTGATGGTATGATTATGGACCAAAGTCGATTGAAAATTTTGTCTTTAAACTTTTAAATACTTAAAAACCTAAACCTATGTTGCTTATATTTCGCACAGAGGTTTTCTATCTACAAAGAACAACAAATGCCAAATTACAACAAAATACGTAGGAAAATTTATCCTAACGGCCGGTATGGTTAAATGAGGGTTATACCAACGTGTATTGAAAATATTTTGTACATATTCCGAAAACCCTATATTCTAAAGCGGTACACACGATCAGTTTTGACTGTCGATTTTTTGGAAATATCGGTAAATGTCAAACTATCCAGCAACCACAAAATATTTTATGATGACTGACAAAAATGAACGGCCACACTGGCAAGCAACCGATTACTTGAACAAAACTGACAGTCAAAATTGATCGTGTGTACCCCGCTTAAAGGGGAGTACACACTATCAATCAAAAATGATAGCCAACGTACTTTTAGGACCATTTTCGGCAAATAACAATATTTAGCGAAAAAACTTTTAAATACAATGTATACGGTATTATTTAGATATTACAAAAGAAATTTTTCATTTAGGCTTTGATATTCATGAAATAGACCTCGATGACTGTCAGTTTTGCTTGTCAATGTGTGCTATACTTAATTTGCAGCAAAATTTATTGAATGGGTCTATAACGTAAAAATGGACGCTACCGCTACATTAACCCTACAGGAAACCGCGTGTCTATGTGGTAAATATTGAGCCCCGCACTACCAACAAATATAAGTGGAATTTTTGTGTTTTACTGTAAAAATTAGTAACCTATGTCCTTCATATCAAACTACAAATGTTTCGAAACTATCAAAATTCGAAACATTTGTACTAATTATTACAAATTATCGAGTACACGGACAGACATATTGTCAAATAATTAATAGGGGGCAGAGGTCTTATAATTTAATCATATACAAAATATAAATTAATTTTTTAGAAAACTGTATTGATTATTTTCGAAGTCGAGTAATTTGAGGGTACACAAACTCGTAGTGGGATTCTGTAACTCATTTTTGCTGTTACCGGCAAAAATCGGTCAAATTAAATAGCAAAATTATGACTAAAAACATAAAGAAAAGTTGACATCACTGTCTGTGTCGCTACAGGCTAGCGACTACTTTTTATTCCTCGTTAACTTATGGAAAAAAATCGTTAATTATCGAAATTATAAGCATTTTAATTTTACCGACAATTATCGATAACAGCAAAAATGAGTTACAGAATCCTACTAATGAACGTAAAACCCGTGTTGTGCGACATCTTTTAGAATAATTGATGCGCCCTAATGTATACTACAATAATTGCAATTTTTTTGGATATTTCACCATTACATAACGTTAACATAGATTCACCACAACACAAAAGAAAAAAGCACATTTTTTTTATTAAAACACCAACATCCCCAGCTTCATATATCACCGTGGGTCATCTTGTAAAACAAATAAATATCAAACCCTTCATACAGCACGGAAACAACTCGAGTTTAAGACCGCCATAATCCGGATTATAGTCTGGTCTTCAATCATTTTGCAATTGCGCTACTTGTGATGCTTAATATTGTTATTGCCACCTGAGATTTATGAACAGTTTCGATAAGACGATACGAATACAAATGTGTTCAAACTGCTACCTGAGTTACGTTTTGTTTATATATGATTTATTTTTGTTTGTTTTTTTTCAGTCGAACAACCATTTTCTACACCGAAAGGCGTTTGGTAGTAATTCGAGCGAATTTGATTTCGGATCGTCTTAGAAATCAAATATATTATAGTTATTCATTAACCATCATTCAAAACACATTTTTTTTTCACTGAACACTAATTTTAAATGTAAGTTATATGCATAGGTAAGCGTACTTTACACGATATGAAAAAGTACATTTTGAAATGTGATATTTTATTCATTGATCTTTATTAAGTTTCGCATATTAGTGGAGAGTCTTTTTCCAGCTTTTTTCCTCAGATGAATCCATAAAGTTTTTGTAAATAAGATTTACGTCTAGAATGTTGTCGTTAAATAAGTTGTAGAAGATCTTCAAATAAACCTCAGAAAACTTATTTTACCTAATGCCATTGCTTCATATACAACCCTTTGCCATAGACAAATTAAATTTACATATAGGCAAAGGAATGCTCTAAACAATGTTCTTAACATCGAGTTTGTTGACAGAACAGCTCAATTAAAGCTACAATAAATACAACTCTATAAACTTAGTTTTTGACGGAATCTACATCCTCGGATAAAAATGTAAAAGAAAATCTTGCAAATTTTTCTCAAAAATCGCCTTCAAAAAATATTCAGTACTTTGGTTTGAGTCTGTTGACAGAACACAGTATGAGTTTGTCTATGCCAGTACCATAACTTACAGTTCTCCCAAGTTTTCAGTATGTATTACATGTTTATTTTCCAGTGTTGTAAGATGGTTGCGCCATACTTTTTGGGTCCCCTCGTAATAATACAACATAATGTTCGTCTCATTAGAAAATATAACGTCATCAAAGTACTTTAAAGGGCTTGAAATCTTCTCTATAGAAAATTCGTTTCCCTATATTTTACGGGGAGAGCAGTGGTTTTTCCTATCCCTTCGTGATAATGCTTTTCTGACTTTTTCACGTAACGCACATATTCCAAAATCGTTTTCAATTACAAAACCAAAATTTGATTCTGGTTTGTGGTCTATTATTGATTTCCTAAATTATTTGGTGACGAAAAGTTATAGACTCTACATTTCTACATACCAAGAACGCCATAAAAATTCTTAATTGCAAACAAATCGTGGGAATATTCACAATTTTATTGAACTTTAACTGATTTGCAAACATTTAGACCAAGGCCAAGAAATGATACTTTAAACAGTAAAAAACTTAACATTATTGAACTAAATTTTGTTTTAATCTTAAATTAAAAATTAAATTTTCCAAATTCGTTGGTAATATTTTTTTTGTTTAAAAAAGAAAATCTGTTGTGCGACATTTGTTAAGTGAAAACAAAATTACTCCAGACACGTAAATCTGGATCGGAAGCATCAACAGCTAGTCATCCTGGCCGAATGAAACGTACCGCAAAGAAAGACTTATGATATTCTATCCTTTTACTAACCAACTTGAGCACGTAAATTTAAAGTACTACTCAATGTAGCTGAAGAAACGGCACTAAAGTGTAGAACCCACCCCTTTACGACGAGCGATAAGGCCGGTTTTCGACGTGCTCCCACTTATTTAAAGTGCTGTAACACCATCTTTTTCTGATCCATGACCTTGTATGCTACAATTATTGTCTACTAAAGTTTTGACAAGTTGGTGGTGGCTTCGAACGCTAAGACGCCGGCAACCTTGACACTCAGTTGTCGGAGACCCAGGTTCGAATCCCAGCCTGGCTCATGCTGAAATTATTTTTTATTTTTGCCTTATTAAGGCGAAGGCCATTTAGAGTGATATTTAATTAATTCTCTTTCGAGTTGAGCTGGAGTCTACCGCAAGTCCCACGCATCCAACAATTACACGCATCCAACTGGAAAAGCCGATCTTCAGGTGTATTAGGATGTTGTTGTTGTGGCAGACGAAGGCAAAGCAAGTGTTGTTGTACAACAACCGATACAACAACCACATATAAATTTGTTTTTGTACGTAATACTAGTGTCATAGCCATATGGGCAAAAATGTAAACAAATACAAAAATATAAAAACATTTTGAGGTTTCATAAATATTGATTTGTCAAACTTCTTCTGCTTCTTAACTAAAAAGACATGAATGAAAAACGTTAGATTTTCATTTCCACTACATTTTTTCTTAACAATGAGCTGTTAGCGGTATGTATTTCTCTAAATAAAATATTTACAATCAATAATTAATTATTTGTCAGATGATATCAATAATTATGAAGAAAGAGGACGAGAATGACAAAACCTATTGCATTGAAAGATGTCGACGGTCTTTTCTGCACCTTGCTTGAAAAATTAAGATGGTTCCATGTTGTGTGACACATTCATAAGGGCAACGAAGGACGCCAAGAGCCATCATATTATGATGTGGTCAACAATCCAATTGATTTGTTGAAAATACAACATAAACTTAAAACTGATGTTTATAAAGATTTGGTTAACAACGCTAAAGCTTTCTATAAACCCTACACAACAGAGCATCAAGATGCTGTGGCATTGTGGGAATATGTTACAGCTCACAAACAAAAACTACTGGAATATAGATACGCCGAAGATGAACCGAAGACAAGAGGCTGCAGACGTTTGACTTGTACAGCCGATGAAGATGGTACCGGTAATAAGAAAGATGACTTGAATTTATATGAAGAACTCTTTGCATCTGTAATGACATCGGTGGATAGCACCATGAATGACCGGCCATTGCATAGAATGTTTTTGCTACTGCCCTCCAAGAAAATGTATCTTGGTTACTATGATGTAATTGAACATACCATTGATTTGAGATTAATTGTCACGAAGATACAAACAAATGCTTATTCAAATTTGCAAGAAATGGAAAAGATGTATGTACTGCAGATGACAAAGAATGCCTGTCAATTCAATGAACCGGGTTCACAAATTTACAAAGATGTTAAAACATTGAAGAAAATATTTACCCGAAGAAGGTTAGAATTGGAAACGGGTAAAGTGAAACCCATAAAGAGACCAAATCATTGATGAGCAAGATGATGAGGAGACCAGTAGAAAAGGATAAGGACAAATGTGGGCCTTATTCGATCATCTCTACAATGCACCAGGTTTCTCAGAACATCCAAGAGCCACAGGACCTCCATTGAGTACATAATTATGAAAACTATCCCATACGCAGATTCCATCCGGAATATTTTGAACATATAAAACGTGCCACTTCCATGTGTCAAATCCACGCGAAGTTAAATAAAGGAGAATATATTTCAGAAAGAACGACTCGTTCTTTTTTTAATTGTTAAAGTAGCGGAATAGTCATGATACAATGATACAAGGTAGTCTTACGCTCACTGCTCACAGGGTTGTATTAGCTTTGACGTCCCTTCATAGTCAAAACGATTTTGACAAACTTTGTATGTATATGTTAAAACATACATACCTATGTCAGTTTTATTTACATCTCGAATTCAAAACTAAATTTAATTTAAAATTTTTAAATTTTCAGACAAATTGGTATTTTAAATTTTCGAAGACATGGCACAGCCCATATTCGGAGATTTGCGTGTTTCTAGTTTCTTTGATGCTGGTGAGACCTGTTCCACACAAACTTTCAAAAATCCAAAATAAAGCCACTTCAAAATGAAGTGGCGAAGACGAGGCGCTTTCCGCTTTGTTTGCTCCATCGAAGCTTAGGCCTGCCGATTCTGCGTGCACCGCCATGTGGCATGTATTCATACGCCTTTTTAGCGGGTTCATCATCGCTCATTCTCATGATATGGCCTAGCCAACGCAATCGTTGCATCTCGATACGTTTAACTATATGCATGTCTTTGTATAGCTTATATAGCTCGTGGTTCATACGACGTCGATATTCACCGTCAACGCAAATCGGCCCGTAGATCTTTCGAAGAATTTTCCTCTCAAACACACCAAGCACTGCCTTATCTGCTTGCGCAAGTACCCATGCTTCGGAGCCATACATTAGCACGGGTAGTATCAGCGTTTTGTATAGTGTTATTTTTGTTTGACGAGATGTGGTTTTGTTTTTAAATTGCTTACTTAATCCATAGTAGCATCTGTTGGCCAATACAATTCTTCTTCTTATTTCACAACTGATGTTGTTTGTTGTGTTTATGGCAGTGCCGAGGTAGACGAAGTCTTTAACTACCTCAAAATTGTAGGTACCAACTTCTACGGTTGGTCCGAGCTCTATGGACGCTTTGCGCGTCGCCACCATCAATTTGGTCTTTTCGCCGTTTACCGCCAGACCCACTTTCGCAGATTCTGCTTCGACCTCCCTAAAGGTATCAGTTACTTCCTTTACTGATCGTCCCATGATGTCTATGTCATCAGCATAGGCAAGTAACATGTGGCTATTGGTGTAAATTGTGCCATTTCTTTTGACATTTACATCTCGTATTACCTTTTCCAGCAAAATGTTGAACAGGTCACACAAAAGGCTGTCTCCTTGTCTGAAACCTCTTTTGGTACAAAATTCTTCGGAGAGGTTCTTTCCAATTTTAACTGAGGACCTAGTATCAGTTAAAGTCATCTTACAAAGCCGGATGAGCTTTGCGGGGATACCAAATTCAGACATTGCGTGAAATACCTTTGATCGGAGGGGACTGTCGAATGCTGCTTTATAATCGACAAAAAGGTGAAATATGTCGATCTGCATCTCTTGGGTCTTCTCTAGGATTTGCCGCAGGGTAAATATCTGGTCAATGGTGGACTTGCCAGGTCTAAAGCCACATTGGTATGGTCCAATTATTTCGTTGACCATTGGCTTTAGTCGTTCGCACAATATCCCTGACACTATCTTATAGGCAATAGGGAGAAGACTTATGCCCCTATAGTTTGAGCATACAGTCTTATCTCCTTTCTTGTGGACGGGACATAGGATGCTCAGGTTCCAATCATCGGGTACGCGTTCTTCCTGCCAGATGGTGCTAACTAGCTGATGCATACACCTTATCAGCGCGTCGCCTCCGGTTTTAAACAGCTCGGCTGGTAAGCCATCGGCTCCTGCTGCTTTATTATTCTTCAGCCGGTTGAGTGCTGTTTTTACCTCATTTGGCCGGGCGGTATACATTCTATACCATCTTCTCGGATTGGATCTGTGGTATCATCGTCTTCGCTACTATTGGATACCAGCAGATTGGAGAAATGTTCCTTCCATATCCTGAGCACGCTATCTGTATCTGTTACCAGATTACCTTGCTGGTCTCTACAGTAGGATGTGCCTGTACCAAAGCCATCTGTTTGATGTTTCACTCTTTGGTAGAATTTTCGGACTTCATTCTGTCTCCTGTACATCTCGATTTTTTCACACTCCCGCTTATCCATTTCTCTCTTTTTCTTGCGGAAAAGCCGTTTCTCTTCTCTCCTTTTCTCCCGATATCTCTCTCGTGCGCTACGCGTTGCTACTGATTGTAAAGTAGCTCTATATGCCGCATTTTTCTCTTCGGTAGCAGCACGACACTCCTGGTCATACCATGAATTCCTTTGTGGAGGTCTCTGGAATCCAAGTGTGGATTTTGCGGCTGTTTGCATGGAGTGGGCAATATGCTGCCATTGTGTTGTTATGTTATCGGGACAAGGAGTGCTCGCGTTAAGCAATTGGGCTAGTTGAGTGGAATATGCTGTGGCTATCTGTTGTGTTTGCAGCTTATCGATGTCCAACTTCCGCGTTGAGTCTGTTCGTGCTTTATTTGCAACGTTTAGACGGGTACGTACCTTTGCTGCAACAAGGTAGTGGTCCGAATCAATGTTTGCGCCTCGGAACGATCGTACATCCAACACGCTGGATGAATGTCTTCCATCTATTACAACATGATCAATTTGATTACTTGTTCTTTGATCTGGAGACAGCCAGGTGCCCTTATGAATATCGAGATGATTAAATCTGGTACTGCTAACTACCATGTTTTTTGCAGCTGCAAAGTCTATCAGCCTCATACCATTGTCAGATGTTTCACTATGGAGACTGAATTTCCCGACTGTTGGGCCAAAGATATTCTCCTTTCCAATTTTGGCATTAAAATCGCCTAGAATGATTTTAATGTCATGGGCAGGGCAACGGTCATATGTTTCTTCTAAGCGCTCGTAAAATATATCTTTGGTCTGTTCGTCCTTTTCTTCAGTGGGAGCATGAGCACAAATAAAGCTGATGTTGAAGAATTTAGCTTTTATTCGAATTGCAGCAAGTCTTTCATTCACTGGGGTGAAGCTGGATACCAGATGTTTTAGTCTCCGACTAACTACGAATCCGCAACCAAATTCATGCTTTACGTCATGACAGCTATAATACAGAGCGTCACCTTTAGGTGTTGTTGTGACGCCTTTCCCAATCCATCGTATTTCCTGTATGGCAGTAATATCGGCCTTGTACTTTTCAAGTACGTCTGCCAATGCGAAGACTGCACCTTCTCTATAAAGAGTGCGAACATTCCAGGTGCAGATTCGCAGATCATGGTCCTTAAAACGTTTGCGGGGTTCGTCAACTTTAGAGGGGTTTGTTTTTCTTTTCTTTCGTTTTTTCATAGTAGGATGTTTTTTCTAGGGGAGGGTTACTAACCCGACGCCCAAACCCAAGTTTTTAACGTTCTTATGGGTGAACGCGCGGCACATGTTAGCTCACTACCTTTAACGGGTGTTAAAGGCAGTTCCCCAGGTGACACCACGGGGAGGTCAGTGTCCACTTGAGATGAAAGAGGGACCAAGATAGATCCTGGGCTTTGCCATGTTAAAGCCAGTCAAGACCATTGCTTGGTATCATTCATCCCCTACGTCACCCCAAAAAAACTTACAATTAGAAAATATTTTCAGAGCTTCGTAGCTAAAGGAAAGAAATTCCTTGTTCTTTTCATATATTGTTACTGTAGAAGGAACCTGATTTACTTGCCATGACTTAACTATTTTTAACTTGTTACTCCTTTCAGTGAAACAACTATCCAATATTCCAAGCTCAAACTGCAAATTTCACATAGCCCGTATTGAAGCACTACAACAATTTGTCCTGTTCTAATGTGTTAAACTCATTCCCAGACTTTGTGAATAGCAATTAAAATGGACTTCGATGAGGCAAAGGATTTTACAGGCTTCTCTAAAAGTGGAATCAGTCCAAGAACTGATGGCCCAACGAAAAGAACTGGAAAGGGAGATACACAATTACGAAGGTGATGATCCGCTTAGTGCATGGTACAATTATATTGAACTAGCAAAATGCCCGCTACTTCGTATGCGGAAAAGAAATAATGTTCAAATAAACATTTAATATGGTGAACACTGAACATTTTTATATATTTATAGCTATTTGAATTGATATTTAATTTCTTTCAAGTACTGTTCGTGCATGTTTTGTTCGAATCTCAAAAAAAAAATACCTCTACACTTTAACAGCGACCTACATTTTAAATTTCAGTCCGAATTTTGGAATTTGTGATATCAAAATGTAGAAAACCGATCGATTCCCCGGTCAGGCAACATCAAATTTTCGACGGTTGCAAAATACCCCTCAGTAATGTTGGCGACATTTACTGAGTATTTCAGTCATGTAAAACTTCTCTACAAATGGTGTAGAAACCGAATTCGCGACAACATAGAAACAATGGAACATTATTCAGTACAATTTTTAGAATCCAGAACCTTAGCTCATTAGCTTGTTACAGTTTTACCTCTACTTGTTCACCCAATGTCAACAGTATTACATGTGGAAACCTTTCATACATTTAATGGTGGATTTTAATTCCGATCCAATCTCAACAGTGATCCTCACAACAAATTTCAATTATCGATTCACCCAATACCAGTGCTTCAATATTTAGTATTACTTAATACCCCTAGTACATTTATTGTACGACCACTTCTAAAAATAAACCTGTCAAATAGATAATATACCTATTCCTTAGCCCAATACCAAATTGATTGCAATTTTGTACTTTTCACGCACTAATTATATTATTCCAGCTTCATTGCTGCACCAACGTCAAATTTAATACCATTGTGTATTTCTCAATAAGTCAGCCAGCCCTAAGCCTAATTTGAGAATTTGTATGCATTTAAAAAAAATCTTATCTAAACACCAACACCATCCCTCAACAACAATTCGAAATTCCATCAACGCTAAACTGGTAACAAATTCAGTACCTATAATATGTATAAGTTAAAAACTACTGCCTTTTATCCAAAACATAATCCCAACCGCAATTTAGTATTTTTCGTATACATAAGTACGTACACATAATATCGAATTTCACAATTTCAGCTCTACTAATAATAACAGTTTGAACCACATTCTGTGCCATTTTGTAAGTATATCCACAACCACATCCAGATCTCAACCCTACACACCAAGAGGGTCTATAATACCAAATTTCCGAATTCCATCTCTATTCATAATACCACTAATACTTTTCGTATGAAAGTACGAATTTCAATAACTATCTCCAACAGTAATTCCAAATTTCAGGATACTACCCTATCCGTTCGCCTAAAACTAAATTGTACGAAATTAAGTACCATTTAGTAATTTTCGTAACCATAAGTACGAACTTCCAAAACTATCTCAGTCCTACACTCCAACAGTAATCTAAATATCAGGATTCCAGCTCTCTCCGTTAACCCAAATATAAATTGTACCAATTTAGTACCACTTAGTACATTCCGTGCCCATAAGTACGAATTTCCAAAACTTCCTTAACAATAACCTTAACTCGAAATTCCAGGATTCCTGCTCTATCCGTTTACCCAAATATAGGTTGTACTAAATTAAGTGCCATTTAGTACATTCCATACCCATAAGTACGAATTTCCAAAACTACCTCAATCCTACACTCCATAAGTAATCTTAATTATAAATTTCAGGATTTCAGCTCTATCTGTTTACCCAAATCCAAAATGTACAAAACTTAGTACCATTTAGTACTTTCCGTACCCATAAGTACGAACATCCGAAACTACCTCAATCCTATACTCCACAAATAATCATAATTCCAAATTTCAGGATTCCAGCTCTATCGGTACACGTAAATTTCAATTGTGCAAATTTAGTACTTTCCGTACACATAAGTACGAATTTCCAAGACTAACTCAATCCTACAGTCCAACAGTAATCTTAATTCCAAATTTCAGGATTCCAGCTCTATTCGTTCACCCAAATCTAAAGAATACCAAAGTTAGTACCATTTAGTACTTTCCGTACCCATAAGTACGAATTTCCAAAACTACCTCAATCTTACAAACCATAAGTAACTTTAATTATAAATTTCAGGATTCCAGCTCTATCTGTTCACCCAAATCCAAATTGTACCAAATTTAATACATTTAGTACCTTCCGTACCCATAAGTATGAATTTCCTTCACTCCATCAGTAACCTTAATTGCAGATTTCAGGATTCCAGCTCTAACCGTGCACCCAAATCCAAATTGAGTACCATTTAGTACTTTCGTATAAATTTCCACAACTTGTTCAATCCTACAGCCCAATAGAAATCTTAATTCAATATTTCAAGATTCCAGTTCTGTCCGTTTACCTAAATTTAAATTGTACCAAATTTAGTACCATTGTACCAAATTTAGTATTTTCCGTACCCATAGGTACGAATTTCCAAGATTAACTCAATCCTACAGTCTAACAGTAATAATAATTCAAAATTTCAGGATTCCACCTCCATCCATTCACCCAAATCCAAATTGTACAAAATTTAGTACTTTTCGTTCACATAAGTACGAATTTCCAAAAATAACCCTCATATCTCAATCCTACTCTTCAATGGTAGTCTTAGTTTTAAAATTCAAGTTTCCAGCTTTATCAGTTCACTCAAATCCAAATTGTACTAAATTTAGTACACTTTAGTACTTTTCGTACACATGAGAACGAATTTCCTTTCATAAACACCACCTCCCATCCTTTATTTCCATACCAAATTTCAAGATTCTAGCTATAGCCGTTCAATATGTAAATTTAAATTGTACGAAATTTAGTACTTTTCGTTCACATAAGTACGAATTTCCAAAAATAACCCTCATATCTCAATCCTACTCATCAATAGTAGTCTTAGTTTTAAAATTCAAGTTTCCAGCTTTATCAGTTCACTCAAATCCAAATTGTACTAAATTTAGTACACTTTAGTACTTTTCGTACACATGAGAACGAATTTCCTTTCATAAACACCACCTCCCATCCTTTATTTCCATACCAAATTTCAAGATTCTAGCTATAGCCGTTCAAAATGTACAACTGGTACTAAATTTTATAACTGTTAGTACTTTTCGTACACTTCTAGGTACATCTTTCTAACTCTCCACCAGTGGCCCTCATCCCAAATTTCAGAATTCTACCTTTTCCCGTTTGCCTAATACAAAGGGTACCACATTTAGTACCATTTAGTACTTTTCGTAACCTTCCAGTTCGAATTTCCTTATCTCACGCCTACATTCCAACACCAACCTACACTCAAAATTTCAAGCTTCTAGCTTCATCCGTTTCGTCTGGGCATTGAATATAAGGCGGTCAGCCACACAAATGAGACAATTTTTAGTACATTCTAGTGCTTTTCGCATCCTTCTAGGACGAATTTCCAAAAACCCAGTCTTATCGAGCACCTTCGCCCCAAGATTAACCTTCACACAAAATTTCAAGATTCTAGCTTCAGCCGTTTCGTCTGAGCGTTGATTATTAATCAGTCAGCCATACAAAAAGCACCATTGTTAGTACATTTTAGTACTTTTCGCACATTTCTAGGACAAATTTCCAAAAACTTTGCCTTATCGGGCACCTTCGCCACAAGTCTAACCCTCACCCAAATTTTCAAGATTCTAGCTTCAGCCGTTTCGTCTGAGCGTTGATTATTAGGCGGTCAGCCACACAAATTTGACAATTTTTAGTACATTTTAGTGCTTTTCGCACCTTTGCAGAACGAATTTCCAAAAACCCAGCCTTATCGAGCACCTTCGCCCCAAAACTAACCCTCACACAAAATTTCAGGTTTCCAGCTTCAGCCGTTTCGTCTGGGCGTTGATTATTAGGCGGTCAGCCACACAAATTTGAAAATTTTTAGTACATTTTAGTGCTTTTCGCACCCTTGTAGGACGAATTTCCAAAAACCCAGCCTTATCGAGGACCTTCGCCCCAAGACTAATCCTCATCCAAAATTTGGGAATTCTAGCTTCAGCCGTTTCGTCTGGGCGTTGATTCTTAGTCGGCCCCCCACACATTTAATACTCTTCGTACCCTTCTAGGACGAATTTCCAAAAACCGAGCCTTATCGAGCACCTTTGCCCCAAGACTAATCCTCACACAAATTTTGGATATTCTAGCTTCAGCCGTTTCGTCTGGGCGTTGTAGATCACATCATCACTTTACTCTTTTATATATATAGATGGATTGAACAAAGTTTTACATCTGGTGGCAAAGAATCCGGAGGCAAGAGGCAAAATGTCTGTCTCGTTTTGAAAGTGATGAAAATACTATCAGATCGTCTATGATAAAACTGTGCATTAAATATGTAAGTACATTTTAACATTGAGCAAGACTTAATATATATGTGTGTAATAATGTTTTTGTAATAGGCCGTTTACATATAAACGGGTTAACCCAGTGGGTCTGGGTTTCAAATACCATTTCCATTGTGTATACTTCAAATAAATCCTAATAAAGAATGTTAACCCTGCAAAAAACTATAATATAAACGCCGTATAAAACATTTTCAGATTGATAATCACAAAGATCCAGCTGAATGCTATCAACAATTATTAAATTCTGTTATTGGTACAATGGTATCGGACTTTTATATCGCATGGGCATATTGTTATGATTTGGTTAATAATACCGGTAAGGCGGATGAAATATTTCGTCGTAGTATTGCTTGTCGTGCTCAGCCACTGGAGGAACATCAGGAGGCTCACCAACATTTTAGTTTTACTGTCGCCCAACGTTTAATGTACAAGGATTACGATAATGTTCAAGAGGAGACAAATCGTGAAATACAGGAACGTCGTCAGGCGCTGTCATCCCTGAGAGGTCATCGTCGTAGGCAAATAGTTGGTAGTATACGCACTGGAGCGGCTGTTAAGTGTCATGCACCAGGAACTATTAGAGTAAGTATTTTTTTTATAAAGGTCATGCTATGGATTATTTATAACATTTCTACATTTGTAGACCGAGACCACAAAATGCCATGATCGCAGTAAAGTACATGTACAAGTTTTCAAGGATGAAAATGCAGCCCCCAATTTGGCAATCACAAAACCAGCAACCGAAGCGGCCGCAAATACTACAGCTAAAGATGATGGGAAATCTGTTGTGCAATCAATAATAGACGCCAAACGTGAACAAGAAAATCTCAAAGAACCTGGATCCTGGAATAAACCACATGTGAAGGGCAAACACTAGGCCCACGTGATACCTACCTCACAAACGTATAAAATGCTATTTATTTAAACTAAGGGATCCGCTCTTAGCACACTTATCTTTACTGCACCTTTTATTGATTTTTTAAGTTACAGAAATGCTTCTAATAAAAAACAAAAGACTACATTCTTGGTTCTTTTTAATAATAGCATTCTACAAGAATAAAATCAGTAATGTCATCTTTTTAATATTTTTCCACTTCTTCAGTATACTTCTTCAGGGTAGAAACAGGTTTCCAACTATCCAATTAAGAAACGCATATAAATATCATTTGTCTTTTCTCATTTCGTCGAAAAAGATTACAGAGGTAAGTCTGAACTACCAGGTCGGTTATTGTTGCAACGTATGGGTTCGTTCTTATATTATTTCAGTTATCAGGTTCTGATTCCTCTATATCCAGACTCAAAAAGTCTGCAACCTGGACTGTTTGCATCCATAGATAATCAGGAGACGGGTGAGTGGGGTTAGCTGGGAATCTAAACAAATGCAGCGTGTCGTGTGATTCCAATCGACTTGGATATATGGCATCAATTCGGGCCCCATACGAGTTAAGACTGCTGCATCGTACGTATCTTAAACTTATCTAAAACCACTCGTATTTGCATTGTCAGCTGGCGTCTTTCTGCTTCGATAGATGGGGGTGGTCACTAAATACGGTAGAACTGCACTAAGCTTGTCATGATAGACATTTAACCTACCACACATGTCATCGACAATAGGACCCGTCGCCAACATAGGAATTAATCCGCATACATTACGATCTCTATGCCGCCTCTATGTTCCAAACATAATTTCTGCAACAAGTTTCGATGGGCAAGTGAATGTTACTTCAATATATTTAAGGGTGATGCGGTACTTGACCGGCTTGAAATAAGAAAGAAGGGAAACTTATTTTTTGAAACAGATTACACAGTGCTACAGTGAAAATTTGCAGGGGTTCTAACGCATAAATTCGGTTTTGTGGGAGTCCACAGAAGACGAAAATACCTTTGGTTTCTTTGGGTCACTTCGGTTTTTCATTTTATAACGGTAAATGCAGTGAAAAATGGACTTTCTTGGATTTCCAACTTTAAACGGACATTACTACTTTTTTCCACAACCGATTTGCACACACTGTTTTTCGTTATAAAGGGGAGAGTAATGCCTTTCGAACAAGCCATAGATTTTTAAAATTGGTTAACAAATGGCTAAGTAATAGTGGTTTAAGTGCGGCAAAAACGCATTAAAAAACAGTAAAATGTTTTTCCGTGTGCTCTAGGCTGCGTAAATGACACCTAACAGTACAATTATTTACTGTTAGCAAGTAGGAAATTTAGTTGGCTTTCCAAAATGGGAAAAACCAACAAAATCCGTTGAAAAATTAATGCGTTATGACATTTTTTGTGTTTCAACTTTTTCGTTTTTTTCAAATTTTCCTTTATAAAACATTGATACCTTGGGCGTAATTGTTAAGCAGGATAATCACAACTAGAATCATACATGCTAAGATACCCATCTTTTATAAAGGAAAATATGAAAAAAACTAAAAAGTTGAAACGCAAAAAATGCCATAACGCATTCATTTTTCAACCGATTTCGTTAGTTTTTCCCATTTTAGAAAGCCAACTAAATTTCATTCTTGTTAACAGTAAATAATTGTACTGTTAGGTGTCGTTTACGCAGCCTAGAGCACAAGGAAAAACATTTTACTGTTTTTAATGCGTTTTTGTCGCACTTAAACCACTATTACTTAGCCATTTGCTAACCGATTTCAAAAATCTATGGCTTATTCGAAAAGCATTACTCTCCCCTTTATAATGAAAAAAAGTGTGTGCAAATCGGTTGTGGAAAAAAGAAGTAATGTCCGTTTAAAGTTGAAAATCCAAGAAAGCCCATTTTTCACTACATTTACCGCTATAAAATGAAAAACCGAAGTGACCCAAAGAAACCAAAAGTATTTTCGTCTTCTATGGACTCCCACAAAACCGAATTTGTGCATCAGAAATCCTGCAAAAAAATTTTGTCCACTTTTGTATCACAGTGTTATTATCACATACTTACAAACCACTTTAAGTCACCAAAGGCTTCGCAAATGAAATTTGCACTGTTCAAAATCCAACCAATAAGTTCACCCGTCAACATTCATGATTTCAATGCCGGGATGTTACGGAAAGCAAGACACAAACCTGCATCCATGGGGAATACAAACAACAGCACGACCAATATTCAGCAGAGGTTTAGTTATCTCTAATAATCAGTCACATTCAATACATAATTATATACCAATTTATCTTCGATCCAACACGAAAACTTACAGGCTTGCTCGCTGACACCATGATTGTTACGGAGCATCAATTGGCAGATATTGTTAACGACTTCAGGATGGTACACTGCTGGCAATAAAATGTTATTTTTCTTATCAGTTAATTAATACTTTTGTAGTTATTTCGGCGTATTTCCACAGAATTTCAAAATAGTCAAATGGACCGCGATGTCCGTTTCTTATTTTTTCACACTGCTTACGCTTTTGACTAGAATTTTTCCCAAAATTAAGAAAAATCTTTAATATGTATAAAATTTTAATATAATGTAAACAAACAATATTTTGTTATTGTTGTCATTGACATACAATAACAACAACTTTCATATTGTTTCGAATACATGATTGTATTTGGTAGCACAAGGACGGTTTTTTTAAATGAGATTACCTTCTTATTCTGCCATGCGGAATAGTAATAAAACACTTTATTTATTTTATGTACATATTTTTAGACTGTACACTGTACTGTTGGGTTGCCATTTTAACCGCAGTTGGCTCGAATGGCACTAAAGAAGTTTTCCACGATGTATTAATTTAGACGGCTTGTTAATATATATTCAAAATTATATTGTATGCTGAGGTGCTCATGCAACATAATTAGGGCATTATTCGACATTAAAATGCCAATGCTTTCTTGTTTGGAATAATTGGAATCGACATTGCTTCATTCATTTTTTGTAACGTTTCTTGTTGTGTGGGCAGGGTAACTCCAAAAGGTTGCTGAAAACATTACATTTTTATGGAATGAATAGTTTGGAAATATGGATATATGTATGTACCTTGAGCTTCCCGTTTTTTTCCTGTTCTTCTCGTATCCTCCAATAAAAAGTGATCCCAGCATATACAGTCATTCTTCTTGAAATCCTTTCCACAAAATTTTAATGGAATGTTGAAATAAGGTCTTTTTTCCTTCGTTTCTATTTTATCGCACAATACGCACTTTCTCATTTCACTTTCTCTTCCCACTATGAGATAATACCCATTATTTATGAAAATATATGTATTTCTTTGTACTTACCGATGTATATGCTAATATCAAATTCAGTTTTTTTATGTGGATGATTTATTTTTAAACTCTCAATACAACGGTTGTCAAAAAAGTATACACAATGAAAAACAATGACAAAACGTCATATACATTTTGACACTAGTATTACGGGGACTTGCTTTTACCTGTAATATTGTACCATGAATACTACGGTAAGTTTTATTCCTACATCATTAGTAATTGCTCTTCTATATCAGAAGATTTTATTTTTTGATTTGATCATCAATTATTGTCTACTAAAGTTTTGACAAGTTGATGGTGGCTTAAACGTTAAGACGCCGGCAACCTTGACACTCAGTTGTCGGAGACCCAGGTTCGAATCCCAGCCTGGCTCATGCTCAATGTATCTCTAAAGCCCCTACAGCTAAACTCGAGAGAGAATTAATTAAATATTACTTTAAATGGCCTTCGCCTTAATAAGGAAAAAATAAAAAATAATTTTTGATCAAACTTCAGAATATAATGTCTCCATTTCCCATTTACAACTTTTTTTATCAAAATAAAAGCCAGTAATGCTACTAACGACAGTTAATAGTGTTACTATTTATCTTTTTCTAAAAATCAAGTATTTAGTTTTCAAAAAGAACTACATAAATCGAATCGTTCGCGATATAGTTTGACGTAAATCTACTTATCTCCAAAAATTAATGTCTACAATCGTAAAGCAAATATGTCTCTCCCTCCTTCCCTTCGCATCTTATGGTATTGTCTTTTTTAAAGGCAAAAAAATGGATTCTTTGTTAGTTAATACCAGCACTTAAATGTTAATTAACAGTTAGTAATATTCGTACCGCGAAAACACTAATTATCAAAAACTCTACCCGTTTGTAAAAATTGAGCTTGCTTCTAGTTCTGTCTGTTCACACAACCCCAGTGATCCCCATTTGTAAACTTACAAAACTATATTTTAAAATCACCACTTTATCTCAACCAATACTAAATATCAGTTTAAAAATCTATCTGTTCACACAAAACCAAAGGTACCAAATTTAGTACGCAAATTAAAACCTTTTTTACATTTTCGTTTTTTATTGAATTCGCAACGCCTTAAAAAACGCATCTAAAAGTTGCACTTTTGTTTCATAATTTTTTGTAAGGAACAAACGATATGATGGTATGATGATGGACCAAAGTCGATTGAAGTTTTGTCTTTAAACTTTAAAATACTTCAAAACCTAAACCTATGTTGCTAATATTTCGCACAGATGTTTTCTATCTACAAAGAACAACAAATGCCAAATTACAACAAAATACGTAGGAAAATGTATCCTAACGGCCGGTATGGTTAAATGGGCTATACCAACGTGTATTGAAAATATTTTGTACATATTCCGAAAACCCTATATTCTAAAGCGGGGTACACACGATCAGTTTTGACTGTCGATTTTTCGGAAATATCGATAAATGTCAAACTATCCAGCAACCACAAAATATTTTATGATGACTGACAAATATGAACGGCCACACTGGCAAGCAACCGATTACTTGAGCAAAACTGACAGTCAAAACTGATCGTGTGTACCCCGCTTAAAGGGGAGTACACACTATCAATCAAAAATGACAGCCAGCGTACTTTTAGGACATTTTTCCTGCAAATAACAACTTTTATTTAGCGAAAAAAAAAACTTTTAAATACAATATATACGGTATTATTTAGATACTACAAAAGAAATTTTTCAGTTAGGCTTTGATATTCACGAAATAGACCTCGATGACTGTCAGTTTTGCTTGTCAATGTGTACTGTATTTAATTTGCAGCAAAATTGATTGAATGAGTCTATAACGTAAAAATGGACGCTACCACTACATTAACCCACAGGAAACCGCGTGTCTATGTAGTAAATATTGAGCTTCGCACTACCAACTAATATAAGTGGAATTTTTGTGTTTTAAAAATTAGTAACCTATGTCCTTCATATCGAACTACAAATATTTCGAAACTATCAAAATTCGAAACATTTGTACTAATTATTACAAATTATCGAGTACACGGACAGACATATTGTCATATAGTTAATAGGGGACAGAGGTCTTATGATGTATTTTTCTTTATATTTGTGTAGTATCATTAAGAATTTAATCATATACAAAATATAAATTCATTTTATAGAAAACTGTATTAATTATTTTCGAAGTCGAGTAATTTGAGAGTACACAAACCTGTAGGGGGATTCTACTGACTAAAAACATAAAGAGAAGTTGACATCACTGTTTGTGTCGCTAGAGGCTAACGACTACTTTTTATTCTTCTTTAACTTACCGAAAAAATTCGTTAATTATCGAAATTATAAGCATTTTAATTTTACCGACAATTATCGATACTACTAATGAACGTAAAAACGTGCAAAATTTTTGGAAAGTTCACCATTACAAAACGTTAACATAGATTCACCACAACACAAAAGAAAAAATCACATTTTTTATTAAAACGCCAACTTCCCCAGCTTTATATATCACCGTGGGTCATCTTGCAAAACAAATAAAAATCAAACCCTTCATACAGCACGGAAACAACTCGAGTTTAAGACCGCCATAATCCGGTTTATAGTCTGGTCTTCAATCGTTTTGCAATTGCACTACTTGTGATGCTTAATATTGCTATTGCCACCTGAGATTTATGAACAGTTTCGTTAAGACGATACGAATACAAATGTGTTCAAACTGCTACCTGAGTTACGTTTTGTTTATATATGAGTTATTTTTGTTTGTTTCAGTCGAACAACCATTTTCTACACCGAAAGGCGTTTGGTAGTAATTGGAAGGAATTTGATTTCGGGTCGTCTTAGAAATCAAATATATTATAGTCATTCATTAACCATCATTCAAAACACAAATTTGTTTTTCACTGAACACTAATTTTAAATGTAAGTTATATGCATAGGTAAGGGTACTTTACACGATATGAAAAAATACATTTCGAAATGTCATATTTTATTGGTATTTTTCTCATTGATCTTTATTAAGTTTCGCATATTAGTGGAGAGTCTTTTCCATCTTTTTTCCTCAGGTGAATCCATAAAGTTTTTGTAAATAAGATTTACGTCTAGAATGTCTTGTCTTGGTAGATTTTATATTGTATTTACTTTTTTAATTTTCAGGTTCCAAAAACCACAATTTTGACGTTGTCGTTAAATAAGTTGTAGAAGATCTTCAAATAAACCTCAGAAAACTTATTTTACCTAAAGCCATTGCTTCATATACAACCCTTTGCCATAGACAAATTAAATGTACATATAGACAAAGGAATGCTCTAAACAATGTTCCTAACATCGAGTTTGTTGACAGAACAACTCAATGAAAACTACAATAAATACAATTCTATAAAGTTACTTTTTAACGGAATCTACATCCGCGGATAAAAATGTAAAAGAAAATCTTTCCATTTTTCTCAAAAATCGCCTTCGAAAATATTCAGTATTTTGTTATTGTTGTTTTTCTTCTTTGGCCAATGTTTGTTGTTAATGTTGTTTTTTGTTTAGCTTTAAGACCTTTAGATTTGAAGCATAAAAAACAAGTTTTATTGCTATTACTCCCGACGTTTCGTCTCTTTTTTGGCGACTTCTTCTGGGGAAATCGTCTATTTAAGATCAAAAAATTACAATTAATTTTTTTAAACATATCACAAACAAAGTAAACTTACAATATTATTTTTAAGACGAGTTTACATTGAACTATAACTAGAACATATAATAAACTAAACGACTTAAAAATTAATATCACAGGAAGTTTCACTTTATTGCAACTCCATAGCACGAGCTTATATTGTCGGTGTCCTCCTTCAGATTCATCGTTTTGTCAATTTTTTCTTGTATTCGTAGGCTCTCAATCATTAGTTTTTTCTTCTCCACTTTTTCTTTGTCTAATATTTTTATGCTATCAAAATCTGGTGAATGACCAGTGTGAAGGGCATGTTGTGATAGCGCAGTTGTCTCTTTATGTTTTGCTATATCTGCCTTGTGTTCTCCCATCCTTGTGCTTAACGATCGCTTTGTTGTTCCGATGTATATCTTCTCACAGCTTTCATTCTCTTTGCCTTTGCATCGTATTTCATAAACAACATTGCTTTGTTGTTGTTTGTCAATAGGTGTTTTTGTGTTGGTAAAAATTGTTCTTATAGTTGAGTTTGGTTTGAATGCAAAGTTGATGTTATTGTTGTTTATTATTTGACGTAGTTGTTGATTGTCAAATAATCCAGGGATGTATGTTACACCGCAAAAAACTTTCTCTTCGTTATTTTGTGATGCGGGCCTGTTATTGATGGGAGTCAATGTGTCATTTTTTATTTTTATTTTAATTTCGTCAATTAGTGAGTTAATGATTCTAATTGGAAAACTATTGCACTTAAGGATTTTAATGATTGTTTCGCAGTTTTTGTTGTGGTGTCGCTGATTGTAAGAATTCGGTAAATGAGGCTTTTAGCAGTGTTGAGTATTTGGTTTTTGGGCTGTGTTGCATGAATGTTTATAATTCTGCCAGATGAGGTGTCTTTCGTGTACCAGTCGAATTCAATGTCCTCTTTATTTCGTATTTTTCTTGCATCTAAATACGGTATTGAATATTCATTTTCAAATTCAATGGTAAATTGAATTTTATTGTGATATTTGTTGAGTGTTTGCAAGATTTAATCCGCTTCGTCCTTTTTTATGATTGCCAAAATATCATCTACATATTTGGCTATGTATTTGATGTTTATGTCCTTAGTTTTTAGCTCAGCTAACGTTTCGTCAAGAAGTTTATCTAATACTATGTCAGCTATTTTTGGCGATAATGGGTTGCCCATGGGCATTCCAAATATTTGGTGGTATATTGTTTCTTCGAACATGAAGTAATTGTTATCTTGGAGGCAGAACTGTAAAATTTGGAGAAATTGTCTCCTTGGTATTGAAGTATGTTTGTTTATCTCATGCCATTTCTCCATTGTGATTTTTATCGCCGTGTGGATGGGAATATTTGTAAATAAAGAAATCACATCAAATGAAACCAGGACGTCCGACTTGTCAAGTTTGATGTTTTTTAGTTTATGTTTCAAAGAAGTGGAGTTTTTAATATTGTTGTCTTTGGAAATAATGTTTTTTAATATTTGACCTATGTATTTGGAAAGTTGGTAGCATGGGACATTCATTGACGAAACAATTGGTCTAAGTGGCATGCCAGCTTTGTGAATTTTTGGTAGCCCATATATTCGAGGGGCATTACCAGCTGGACATGTTAGTTTTTTCTTTTCGAATTGATTGATGTGATTGTTTTTGTATAGTTCTAATATTAAATTGTTGTTTGTTTTTTTGTAGTTTGTCAGTGGGATCGTTTCTCACAACTTTATATGTATTCTTGTCCTGTAGAAGTGTTTCCATTCTACTATTGAACTCTTTTTTATGCATTGCTACGGTTTTATTTCCCTTGTCGGCTTGTAAAATTATGACGTCTTTGTGGTTTTTGAGGAATTTCCTTGTATTTTCATATATGGCTTGAATAAATCTTTCTTTTTGATTGTATTTTTTGTTTCGTTTGAAGTTATTTATTCTGTTAGCAACTTTTGCTCTACATATATCTTTATCATTCTCGTCAAGATTTGAGATACATTGCTCAATATCTGCGATAGCATGTATTGTTGAAAAACTGGACTTCGTTATTGGTAACGCAAATTTTTTACCCAGAGACAATATCCATTTGCCCTCAAAGGGGAATATGAGATCAGTTTTATTTTCAAACCAGTGGTCATTATATGTGAAACCAAATTTTCGGAACAAAATCTCTTTCAGTGTGTTAATTTTCTTGTCTTGTGTTTCTGTCAATTTTTACCTTATTGCATTAGCCCTACTTTTTTGTTTTTGTATGAATGACAAATAATCATTTGTCTCCAGTGTGTTTTGAAGATTAAAGTTAACGCGTTGTAGTATTTTGGTTTGAGTCTGTTGACAGCACACAGCATGAGTAATCTTTTGTCTATACAATTCGTTTGTCTATGCCAATACCATAACTTACAGTTCTCCGAAGTTTTCAGTATGTATTACATTTTTATTTTCCAGGGTTGTAAGATGGTTGCGCCATACTTTTTGGGTCCCCTCGTAATAATACAACATAATGTTCGTCTCATTAGAAAATATAACGTCATCAAAGTACTTTAAAGGGCTTGAAATCTTCTCTGTAGAAAATTCGTTTCCCTATATTTTACGAGGAGAGCAGTGGTTTTTCCTATCCCTTCGTGATAATGCTTTTCTGACTTTTTCACGTAAAGCACATATTCCAAAATCGTTTTCATATACAAAACCAAAATTTGATTCTGGTTTGTGGTCTATTATTGATTTCCTAAATTATTTGGTGACGAAAAGTTATAGACTCTACATTTCTATATACCAAGAACGCCATAAAAATTCTTAATTGCAAACAAATCGTGGGAATATTCACAATTTTATTGCACTTTAACTGATTTGCAAACATTTAGACCAAGGCCAAGAAATCAAGTACATACAGTTTTTGTTGTTGTTATTTCTGGCCGATTTCTGATTTTATTGCCATAATGATGTTTAAAACAGTAAAAAACTTAACATTATTGAACTAAATTTTGTTTTAATCTTAAATTAAAAATTAAATTTTCCAAATTCGTTGATAATAATTTTTTGTTTAAAAAAGAAAATCTGTTATGCGACATTTTTTAAGTGAAAACAAAATTACTCCAGACACGCAAATCTGGATCGGTTGGTTTTTACTGCTTAAATTACGTTAATACTATACAATTGCGACATCTGTTGAAACGGAAGAAAAACTTCTAATGTGGTTTTATAATGTATTGGTTTACGATAAAATTATACGATAAAACCTGCGCCTAGAAGTAAGCTTCAAAATTTTAAATTATTTGTGATAATTTACGGTATATAATACTAGCAAAATGCCCGCTACTTTGTATGCGGAAAGAATATAAAAAAAAAACAAATAAACAATATATAATATGGAAATGACAAACACTGAAAATTTAGTCGCACTAATACCAATTTTAATCAATATTTATTTTTATCTTAGTACTGTACGTACCCCTTAAGTTCGTTTTTAAAAAAGATCAGCCGTATCTCACCCTTACACATTAACAGCGAGATCAACGTTGCACACCAATACACACCCTAACTCCAAAAAATAAAAATTCCAGCACTGTCCCTACACCCAAAAACAAATTGAGTACCATTAAGTAATTTTCGTATACTTATGGTACGTATTTCGACGACATATCTCAGCCATACACGGACATTAATACAAAATAATTACAGTAAATTCCATAATAATTACAGTAATTCCAAATCTCAAGATTCCAGCTGTATCCGTTCGTCCAATTCCAAATTGTACCAAACATTAGTATCAAGTCGAACTCTTCGTACCCATAAGAAAGATTTTCCAAAACTACCTCAATCCTTCACTTTAGTAATAATCTTACTTCCAAATTTCAGGATTCAAACTCTATCCGTTAAACCAAATTAAAATTGTACTAAATTTAGAACAATTTAGAATTTTCGTACCAATTTTCAAAACTTCCTCAACGCAACAGGGCTACAATAATCATACTTTCAAAATTGCAGGATTCCACCGCTATCCGTTCACCTACATACAAATTGTACTAAATTTAGTACCATTTAGTGCTTTTCGTAACCATAAGTTTGCTTTTTCAAAACAACCTGAATCCTACTCTTCGACTGTAATCGTAATTCCAAATTTAAGGATTCCAGCTCTATTAATTCACCCGAATCCAAATTGTATCAAATTTAGTACAATTTCTTTCCCAAACAAAAATTTCAGGATTCCAGCTCTACCCGTTCACCCAAATCCACATTGTACCATATTTAGTAGCATTTAGTACTTCTCGTACGCACACGTACGACTTTTCAAAATTTCCTCAATACTACACTCCTACAGTAATCTTAATTCCTAATTCCAACACTATCCGTTTACTAAAATTCAAATTGTACCGAATTTAGTGTTTTCTGTACCCATAAGTACGAATTTCCAAAACTACCTCAATTCTACTGTCCGACAGTAATCTTAGTTCCAAATTTTCAGAATTCCAGCTTTATCCGTTCATCCAAATCCAAATTGTACCAAATTTAGTACCATTTAGTACTTTTAGTACTCAAAGGTACGAATTTCTAAAACTATCTCAATCCTACACCCCTACAGTAATCTTAATTCAAAACTTTAGGATTCCAGCTCTATCCGTTCACCCAAATCCAAATTTAGTACTGCTCGTAATCATAAATACGAACTTCCAAAACCATTTCCTTATTTCAACGCCATTTCCCAACCTTGATACTTAAAATTCAGGATTCCAGTTCTATCCGTTCACCCAAATCCAAATTGTAATAAATTTAGTACCATTTAGTACTTTTCGTACACATAAATACGAATTTCCAAAATTTCCCCAATCCTATGATCCAACAGTAATCTCAATTTCAAATTTCAGGATTCCAGCTCTGTCCGTTCACTCGAATCCCTATTGTACCAAATTTAGTACTTTTCGAACACATAAGTACGAATTTCCAAAACCACCCTCATATCTCAGTCCTACACTTCACAGTAATCTTAATTCAAATTTCAGGTTTCCAGCTACATACATACGTTCACCCAAATCCAAATTGTACTAAATTTAGTACCATTTAGTACTTTTCGTACCCATAAGTACGAATTTTCAAAACTACCTCAATTCTACACCCCACCAGTAATCTCAATTCCAAATTTCGAGATTCCAACTATATCCGTTCACCCAAATCCCCATTGTCCCAAATTTAGTACCATTTAGTACTTTTCATTCACATAAGTAAGAATTTCCAAAACTTCCCCAGTCCTACACTCCAACAGTAATATCAATTCCAAATTTCAAGAATCCAGCTCTATCCGTTCACTGAAATCCAAATTGTACTAAATTTAGTACCAATTATTACTTTTCGTACACTCAAGTTTCCAAAACCCTTTGGTGCATCTTTCTTACTCTTCATCAGTGATCCTCAGTCCAAATTTGAGGAATCAAGCCCTATCCGTTCACCCAAATCGAAACTGTACCAAATTTAGTGCTATTTAGTATTTTTCGTACCCTATGTACGAATTTCCAAAACTTCCACAATATTAAACTCCACCAGTAATCTCAGTTCCAAAATTTAGAGATTCCAGCGCTATCCGTTCACCCAAATCCCCATTATACAAAATTTAGTTCTATTTAGTACTTTCCGTACACATAAGTACTAATTTCCAAAACCACCTTCATATCTCAATCCTACACTTCAACAGTAATATTAATTCCAAATTTCAGGTTTCCAGCTCTATCCGTTCATTCAAATCCAAATTGTACTAAATTTAGCACCATTTAGTACTTTTCGTACCCATAAGTACGAATTTTCAAAACTACCTCAATCCTACACCCCACCAGTAATCTCAATTCCAAATTTCGAGATTCCAGCTATTATTAAACTCCACCAGTAATCTCAGTTCCAAATTTAGAGATTCCAGCGCTATCCGTTCACCCAAATCCCCATTGTATCAAAATTAGTACCATTTAGTACTTTTCATACATATAAGTACGAATTTCCAAAAGTTCTTCAATCCTACACTCCAACAGTAATCTCAATTCCAAATATCAGGATTCCAGCTCTATCCGTTCACCCAAATCCCTATTGTACCAAATTTAGTACTATTTAGTACTTTTCGTACACATAAGCACGAATTTCCAAAACTACCCTCATATCTCAATCCTACACTACAACAGTAACCTTAATTCCAAATTTCAGGTTTCCAGCTCTTTACGTTCACCCAAATCTAAATTGCACTAAATTTAGTACTTTTCGTACACATGATTGGTAATTTTCCAGGTCCATACAGTTTTTAGTTGTTGTTATTTCTGGCCGATTTCTGAATTTATTCCCCTAATGTTGTCTTCAACAGCAACTCATTTGTGTAATTGATGTTTATACACCATTATCACCAACTGCGACATCTGTTGCAATGGAAGATAACAAATGTCTTGTCTTTCTATTATTTAGTGGTTTACGATCAAATAAGTGCGCCTAGAAGTAAACTACAAAATTTGAAATTATGTGTGATCTCTTACGATATCAAGAAGTTATGGCATTGTTAATTGTACACATGTCTTGCAGAGGGCCAACTAAGTGAATAAGTACGTAATAGTAATGAAAAATAAGGATTTTTGTTGTTGTTATTTTTTGTGGTTCCAGGACGAATTTTCTAAAACCCGGCCTTATCTCGCACATTTGCATCAACAGTGACCCACTGGTAAAATTTCAAGCTCCTAGCTTTAGCCGTTTTGGCTGGGCGTTGATGATGAGTCAGTCAGTCAGTCAATCACTTATCACCAAGCTCATTTATATATATAGATTTTACGGTTTATAATAGCAAAATATAAGGATTTTTGTTGTTGATATTTTTTGTGGTTCCAGGACGAATTTTCTAAAAGCCGGCCTTATCTCGCACATTTGCACCAACAGTGACCTACTGGTAAAATTTCAAGCTCATAGCTTTAGCCGTTTTGGCTGGGCGTTGATGATGAGTCCGTCAGTCAGTCACTTATCACCAAGCTCAAATATATAATAGACTAGCAAAATGCCCGCTACTTCGTATGCGGAAAGCATATAAAAACAAATAAACAATATATAATATGGAAATGACAAACACTGAAAATTTGGTCGCACTAATACCAATTTTAATCAATATTTATTTTTATCTTAGTACTGTACGTACCCTTTAAGTTCGATTTTCAAAAAGATCAGCCGTATCTCACCCTTACACATTACAGCGAGATCAACGTTGCACACCAATACACACCCTAACTCCAAAAAATAAAAATTCCAGCACTGTCCCTACACCCAAAAACAAATTGAGTACCATTAAATAATTTTCGTATACTTATGGTACGTATTTCGACGATATATCTCATCCATACACAGACATTAATACAAAATAATTACAGTAAATTCCATAATAATTACAGTATTTCCAAATCTCAAGATTCCAGCTGTATCCGTTCGTCCAATTCCAAATTGTACCAAACTTAGTATCAAGTCAAACTCTTCGTATCCATAAGTAAGATTTTCCAAAACTACCTCAATCCTTCACTTTAGTAGTAATCTTACTTCCAAATTTCAGGATTCAAACTCTATCCGTTAAACCAAATTAAAATTGTACAAAATTTAGAACAATTTAGAATATTCGTACCAATTTTCAATACTTCCTCAACGCAACAGGGCTACAATAATCATACTTTCAAATTGCAGGATTCCACCGCTATCCGTTCACCTACATACAAATTGAATTAAATTTAGTACCATAAGTTTGCTTTTTCAAAACAACCTGAATCCTACTCTTCGACTGTAATCGTAATTCCAAATTTCAGGATTCCAGCTCTATTAATTCACCCGAATCCAAATTGTATCAAATTTAGTACCATTTCATTCCCAAACAAAATTTTCAGGATTCCAGGTCTACACGTTCACCCAAATCTATATTGTACCATATTTAGTACTTCTCGTACCCATACGTACGACTTTTCAAAATTTCCTCAATACTACACTCCTACAGTAATCTTAATTCCAACACTATCCGTTTACTAAAATTCAAATTGTACCAAATTTAGTGGTTTTCGTACCCATAAGTACGAATTTCCAAACTACCTCAATTCTACTGTCGGCAGTAATCTTAGTTCCGTTCATCCAAATCCAAATTGTACCAAATTTAGTACCATTTAGTACTTTTCGTACCCAAAGGTACGAATTTCCAAAACTATCTCAATCCTACACCCCTACAGTAATCTTAATTCAAAACTTTAGGATTCCATCTCTATCCGTTCACCCAAATCCAAATTTATTACTGCTCGTAATCAAAACGAACTTCCAAAACCATATCCCTTATTTCAACGCCATTTCCCAACCTTGATTCCCATACCAAATTTGAAGATTCTAGCTTTATCCATTAAAAATATGCAATTGGTACCAAATTTAGAAACTTTTAGTACTTTTCGTACACTTATAGGTCGAGTTTCTAAATACCCTTTGGTACATCTTCCTAACTCTCCACCCATGACCACTCGTTCAAAATTTCAGAATTCTAGCTCTTCGCGTTTGCCTAATACAATGGATTCCATATTTAGTACACTTTAGCACTTTTCGTACCTTTCTACGACGAATTTCCAAAAACCCCTTTACACAAAAACAAATTGTACCAAATTCTGTACAATTCGATTTTCCAAAACAACCTTAATCCTTCACTTAAACAGTAACCATAATTCCAAATAACAGGATTCCAGCGCTATCCGTGCACTCAAATCCAAGTTGTACCATTTGGTACATTTCGTACCCATAATTACGAATTTCAAAAACTACTTCCATCTCAATCTTATACTCCAACAGCAGTCTGACCGAATTCCAGGATTCCAAATTGTATCACAGGTAGTACTACTTAGTAATTTTCGTACCCTTACTACCTCAGTCCTACACTCCAATAGTTATCCTAATTTCAAATTTCAGGACTCAAACACTATCCGTCACCCAAATCCAAATTCTACTCTATAGCCTACCGCGAACGGGTTTCAAATTCTAACTCTTTCCGTTTACTAAAATTCATACTTTAAATTAAAATAAATAAAATTAAAATACTTAAAATTCAGGATTCCAGTTCTATCCGTTCACCCAAATCCAAATTGTAATAAATTTAGTACCATTTAGTACTATTTCGTACACATAAATACGAATTTCCAAAATTTCCCCAATCCTATGCTCCAACAATAATCTCAATTTCAAATTTCAGGATTCCAGCTCTGTCCGTCCACTCGAATCCCTATTGTACCAAATTTAGTACTTTTCGAACACATAAGTACGACTTTCCAAAACCACCCTCATATCTCAGTCCTACACTTCACAGTAATCTTAATTCCAAATTTTAGGTTTCCAGCTACATACATATGTACGTTCACCCAAATCCAAATTGCACTAAATTTAGTACCATTTAGTACTTTTCGTACCAATAGGTACGAATTTTCAAAACTACCTCAATTCTACACCCCACCAGTAATCTCAATTCCAAATTTCGAGATTCCAACTATATCCGTTCACCCAAATCCCCATTGTCCCAAATTTAGTACTTCTCATTAACATAAGTAAGAATTTCCAAAACTTCCCCAGTCCTACACTCCAACAGTAATATCAATTCCAAATTTCAGGAATCCAGCTCTATCCGTTCACCCAAATCCAAATTGTACTAAATTTAGTACCATTTAGTACTTTTCGTACACTCAAGTTTCCAAAAACCCTTTGGTGCATATTTCTTACTCTTCATCAGTGATCCTTAGTCCAAATTTGAGGAATCAAACTCTATCCACTCACACAAATCGAAACTGTACTAAATTTAGTGCTATTTAGTATTTTTCGTACCCTATGTACGAATTTCCAAAACTTCCACAATACTAAACTCCACTAGTAATCTCAGTTCCAAATTTCGAGATTCCAGAGCTATCCGTTCACCCAAATACCCATTATACAAAATTTAGTTCCATTTAGTACTTTCCGTACACATAAGTACTAATTTCCAAAACCACCCTCATATCTCAATCCTACACTTCAACAGTAATATTAATTCCAAATTTCAGGTTTCCAGCTCTTTCCTTTCACCCAAATCTAAATTGTACTAAATTTAGTACCATTTAGTACTATTCGTACACATAAATACGAATTTCCAAAATTTCCCCAATCCTATGCTCCAACAATAATCTCAATTTCAAATTTCAGGATTCCAGCTCTGTCCGTTCACTCGAATCCCTATTGTACCAAATTAAGTACTTTTCGAACACATAAGTACGAATTTCCAAAACCACCCTCATATCTCAATCCTACACCCCACCAGTAATCTCAATTCCAAATTTCGAGATTCCAGCTTTTATCCGTTCACCCAAATCCCCATTGTATCAAATTTAGTACCATTTAGTACTTTTCATACACATAAGTACGAATTTCCAAAAGTTCTTCAATCCTACACTCCAACAGTAATCTCAATTCCAAATATCAGGATTCCAGCTCTATCCGTTCACCAAAATCCCTATTGTACCAAATTTAGTACTATTTAGTACTTTTCGTACACATAAGTACTAATTTCCAAAACTACCCTCATATCTCAATCCTACACTTCAACAGTAATATTAATTCCAAATTTCAGGTTTCCAGCTCTATCCGTTCATTCAAATCCAAATTGTACTAAATTTAGTACCATTTAGTACTTTTCGTACCCATAAGTACGAATTTTCAAAACTACCTCAATCCTACACCCCACCTGTAATCTCAATTCCAAATATCGAGATTCCAGCTATTATCCGTTCACCCAAATCCCCATTGTATCAAATTTAGTACCATTTAGTACTTTTCATACACATAAGCACGAATTTCCAAAACTACCCTCATATCTCAATCCTACACTACAACAGTAACCTTAATTCCAAATTTCAGGTTTCCAGCTCTTCAGCTACGTTCACCCAAATCTAAATTGTACTAAATTTAGTACCATTTAATACTTTTCGTACACATGATTGGTAATTTTCCAAACCATTTCCTTTTAGAAGCACCACTTCCCAACCTTGATTTCCATACCAAATTCCTATATTCCTGGGGCCTATTATTGATTTCATTAATTAGTTATCGATTTCTTCAAATTACAGATTTTGAAATTGAATAGTTATGACTGTACATCTCCATATACGATAAAATTCTTAATTGCAAATAAATAGTGGTAGTATGCACAATTTTATTGCACTTTCATTGATTTGCAAACATTTAGTTATTCACGACATCTGTTGATGGAAGATAACAAATGTCTTGTCTTTCTATTATTTAGTGGTTTACGGTAAAATAAGTGCGCCTAGAAGTAAACTACAAAATTTGAAATTATGTGTGATCGTTTACGGTATCATGAAGTTATAGCATTGTTAATTTGACACATGTCTTGCAGAGGGCCAACTAAGTGCATAAGTACGTAATAATAATGAAAAATAAGGATTTTTGTTGTTGTTATTTTTTGTGGTTCCAGGACGAATTTTCTAAAACCCGGCCTTATCTCGCACGTTTGCATCAACAGTTACCCACTGGTAAAATTTCAAGCTCCTAGCTTTAGCCGTTTTGGCTGGGCGTTGATGATGAGTCAGTCAGTCAGTCAGTCAGTCAGTCAATCACTTATCACCAAGCTCATTTATATATATAAGACTAGCAAAATGCCCGCTACTTCGTATGCGGAAAGCATATAAAAAACAAATAAACAATATATAATATGGAAATGACAAACACTGAAAATTTGGTCGCACTTATACCAATTTTAATCAATATTTATTTTTATCTTAGTACTGTACGTACCCTTTTTTCGATTTTCGAAAAGCTCGATTTCGAAAAGATCGATTTTCAAAAAGATCAGCCGTATCTCACCCTTACACATTAACAGCGAGATCAACGTTGCACACCAATACACACCCTAACTCCAAAAAATAAAAATTCCAGCACTGTCCCTACACCCAAAAACAAATTGAGTACCATTAAATAATTTTCGTATACTTATGGTACGTATTTCGACGATATATCTCATCCATACACAGACATTAATACAAAATAATTACAGTAAATTCCATAATAATTACAGTATTTCCAAATCTCAAGATTCCAGCTGTATCCGTTCGTCCAATTCCAAATTGTACCAAACTTAGTATCAAGTCGAACTCTTCGTACCCATAAGAAAGATTTTCCAAAACTACCTCAATCCTTCACTTTAGTAGTAATCTTACTTCCAAATTTCAGGATTCAAACTCTATCCGTTAAACCAAATTAAAATTGTACAAAATTTAGAACAATTTAGAATTTTCGTACCAATTTTCAAAACTTCCTCAACGCAACAGGGCTACAATAATCATACTTTCAAATTGCAGGATTCCACCGCTATCCGTTCACCTACATACAAATTGTATTAAATTTAGTACCATAAGTTTGCTTTTTCAAAACAACCTGAATCCTACTCTTCGACTGTAATCGTAATTCCAAATTTCAGGATTCCAGCTCTATTAATTCACCAGAATCCAAGTTGTATCAAATTTAGTACCATTTCATTCCCAAACAAAATTTCCAGGATTCCAGGTCTACACGTTCACCCAAATCTATATTGTACCATATTTAGTACTTCTCGTATCCATACGTACGACTTATCATCCAAATCCAAATTGTACCAAATTTAGTACCATTTAGTACTTTTCGTACCCAAAGGTACGAATTTCCAAAACTATCTGAATCCTACACCCCTACAGTAATCTTAATTCAAAACTTTAGGATTCCATCTCTATCCGTTCACCCAAATCCAAATTTATTACTGCTCGTAATCATAAAAACGAACTTCCAAAACCATATCCTTATTTCAACGCCATTTCCCAACCTTGATTCCCATACCAAATTTGAAGATTCTAGCTTTATCCATTAAAAATATGCAATTGGTACCAAATTTAGAAACTTTTAGTACTTTTCGTACACTTATAGGTCGAGTTTCTAAATACCCTTTGGTACATCTTCCTAACTCTCCACCAATGACCACTCGTTCAAAATTTCAGAATTCTAGCTCTTCGCGTTTGCCTAATACAATGGATTCCATATTTAGTACACTTTAGCACTTTTCGTACCTTTCTACGACGAATTTCCAAAAACCCCTTTACACAAAAACAAATTGTACCAAATTCTGTACAATTCGATTTTCCAAAACAACCTTAATCCTTCACTTAAACAGTAACCACAATTCCAAATAACAGAATTCCAGCGCTATCCGTGCACTCAAATCCAAGTTGTACCATTTGGTACATTTCGTACCCATAAGTACGAATTTCAAAAACTACTTCCATCTCAATCTTATACTCCAACAGCAGTCTGACCGAATTCCAGGATTCCAAATTGTATCACAGGTAGTACCACTTAGTAATTTTCGTACCCTTACTACCTCAGTCCTACACTCCAATAGTTATCCTAATTTCAAATTTCAGGACTCAAACACTATCCGTCACCCAAATCCAAATTCTACTCTATAGCCTACCGCGAACGGGTTTCAAATTCTAACTCTTTCCGTTTACTAAAATTCATACTTTAAATTAAAATAAATAAAATTAAAATACTTAAAATTCAGGATTCCAGTTCTATCCGTTCACCCAAATCCAAATTGTAATAAATTTAGTACCATTTAGTACTATTCGTACACATAAATACGAATTTCCAAAATTTCCCCAATCCTATGCTCCAACAATAATCTCAATTTCAAATTTCAGGATTCCAGCTCTGTCCGTTCACTCGAATCCCTATTGTACCAAATTTAGTACTTTTCGAACACATAAGTACGACTTTCCAAAACCACCCTCATATCTCAGTCCTACACTTCACAGTAATCTTAATTCCAAATTTCAGGTTTCCAGCTACATACATACGTTCACCCAAATCCAAATTGCACTAAATTTAGTACCATTTAGTACTTTTCGTACCCATAAGTACGAATTTTCAAAACTACCTCAATTCTACACCCCACCAGTAATCTCAATTCCAAATTTCGAGATTCCAACTATATCCGTTCACCCAAATCCCCATTGTCCCAAATTTAGTACTTCTCATTAACATAAGTAAGAATTTCCAAAACTTCCCCAGTCCTACACTCCAACAGTAACATCAATTCCAAATTTCAGGAATCCAGCTCTATCCGTTCACCCAAATTCAAATTGTACTAAATTTAGTACCATTTAGTACTTTTCGTACACTCAAGTTTCCAAAAACCCTTTGGTGCATATTTCTTACTCTTCATCAGTGATCCTCAGTCCAAATTTGAGGAATCAAACTCTATCCGTTCACCCAAATCGAAACTGTACCAAATTTAGTGCTATTTAGTATTTTTCGTACCCTATGTACGAATTTCCAATACTTCCACAATACTAAACTCCACCAGTAATCTCAGTTCCAAATTTCGAGATTCCAGAGCTATACGTTCACCCAAATACCCATTATACAAAATTTAGTTCCATTTAGTACTTTCCAAAACCACCCTCATATCTCAATCCTACACTTCAACAGTAATATTAATTCCAAATTTCAGGTTTCCAGCTCTTTCCTTTCACCCAAATCTAAATTGTACTAAATTTAGTACCATTTAGTACTATTCGTACACATAAATACGAATTTCCAAAATTTCCCCAATCCTATGCTCCAACAATAATCTCAATTTCAAATTGCAGGATTCCAGCTCTGTCCGTTCACTCGAATCCCTATTGTACCAAATTTAGTACTTTTCGAACACATAAGTACGAATTTCCAAAACCACCCTCATATCTCAGTCCTACACTTCACAGTAATCTTAATTCCAAATTTCAGGTTTCCAGCTACATACATACGTTCACCCAAATCCAAATTGCACTAAATTTAGTACCATTTAGTACTTTTCGTACCCATAAGTACGAATTTTCAAAACTACCTCAATCCTACACCCCACCAGTAATCTCAATTCCAAATTTCGAGATTCCAGCTTTTATCCGTTCACCCAAATCCCCATTGTATCAAATTTAGTACTTCTCATTAACATAAGTAAGAATTTCCAAAACTTCCCCAGTCCTACACTCCAACAGTAATATCAATTCCAAATTTCAGGAATCCAGCTCTATCCGTTCACCCAAATCCAAATTGTACTAAATTTAGTACCATTTAGTACTTTTCGTACACTCAAGTTTCCAAAAACCCTTTGGTGCATATTTCTTACTCTTCATCAGTGATCCTCAGTCTAAATTTGAGGAATCAAACTCTATCCGTTCACCCAAATCGAAACTGTACCAAATTTAGTGCTATTTAGTATTTTTCGTACCCTATGTACGAATTTCCAAAACTTCCACAATACTAAACTCCACCAGTAATCTCAGTTCCAAATTTCGAGATTCCAGAGCTATCCGTTCACCCAAATACCCATTATACAAAATTTAGTTCCATTTAGTACTTTCCAAAACCACCCTCATATCTCAATCCTACACTTCAACAGTAATATTAATTCCAAATTTCAGGTTTCCAGCTCTTTCCTTTCACCCAAATCTAAATTGTACTAAATTTAGTACCATTTAGTACTATTCGTACACATAAATACGAATTTCCAAAATTTCCCCAATCCTATGCTCCAACAATAATCTCAATTTCAAATTGCAGGATTCCAGCTCTGTCCGTTCACTCGAATCCCTATTGTACCAAATTTAGTACTTTTCGAACACATAAGTACGAATTTCCAAAACCACCCTCATATCTCAGTCCTACACTTCACAGTAATCTTAATTCCAAATTTCAGGTTTCCAGCTACATACATACGTTCACCCAAATCCAAATTGCACTAAATTTAGTACCATTTAGTACTTTTCGTACCCATAAGTACGAATTTTCAAAACTACCTCAATCCTACACCCCACCAGTAATCTCAATTCCAAATTTCGAGATTCCGGCTTTTATCCGTTCACCCAAATCCCCATTGTATCAAATTTAGTACCATTTAGTACTTTTCATACACATAAGTACGAATTTCCAAAAGTTCTTCAATCCTACACTCCAACAGTAATCTCAATTCCAAATATCAGGATTCCAGCTCTATCCGTTCACCCAAATCCCTATTGTACCAAATTTAGTACTATTTAGTACTTTTCGTACACATAAGTACTAATTTCCAAAACTACCCTCATATCTCAATCCTACACTTCAACAGTAATATTAATTCCAAATTTCAGGTTTCCAGCTCTATCCGTTCATTCAAATCCAAATTGTACTAAATTTAGTACCATTTAGTACTTTTCGTACCCATAAGTACGAATTTTCAAAACTACCTCAATTCTACACCCCACCTGTAATCTCAATTCCAAATATCGAGATTCCAGCTATTATCCGTTCACCCAAATCCCCATTGTATCAAATTTAGTACCACGAATTTCCAAAACTACCCTCATATCTCAATCCTACACTACAACAGTAACCTTAATTCCAAATTTCAGGTTTCCAGCTCTTTACGTTCACCCAAATCTAAATTGTACTAAATTTAGTACCATTTAATACTTTTCGTACACATGATTGGTAATTTTCCAAACCATTTCCTTTTAGAAGCACCACCTCCCAACCTTGATTTCCATACCAAATTCCTATATTCCTGGGGCCTATTATTGATTTCATTAATTAGTTATCGATTTCTTCAAATTACAGATTTTGAAATTGAATAGTTATGACTGTACATCTCCATATACGATAAAATTCTTAATTGCAAATAAATAGTGGTAGTATGCACAATTTTATTGCACTTTCATTGATTTGCAAACATTTAGTTATTCACGACATCTGTTGCAATGGAAGATAACAAATGTCTTGCCTTTCTATTATTTAGTGGTTTACGGTAAAATAAGTGCGCCTAGAAGTAAACTACAAAGTTTGAAATTATGTGTGATCGTTTACGGTATCATGAAGTTATAGCATTGTTAATTTGACACATGTCTTGCAGAGGGCCAACTAAGTGCATAAGTACGTAATAATAATGAAAAATAAGGATTTTTGTTGTTGTTATTTTTTGTGGTTCCAGGACGAATTTTCTAAAACCCGGCCTTATCTCGCACATTTGCATCAACAGTGACCCACTGGTAAAATTTCAAGCTCCTAGCTTTAGCCGTTTTGGCTGGGCGTTGATGATGAGTCAGTCAGTCAGTCAATCACTTATCACCAAGCTCATTTATATATATAGATATTCTTGATAAGCGTGCAACTCTAAATTGATATATTTAATTGGCAATATCAATATCCCGCCGAAATGACTGAAATGAAGTATTTTTCTTTCCACTTGAAATTTGTCGGTATAAGTCAACGCCTTTTCGGTATTTTGAAGGTTGTGGTATCAATATCCCACCGAAATGGCTGAAATTTAGTAGTTAGTTTTCGTTGGGGGGTACTAAATTTTCTACCTCAAATTTATTGGTTGGCGCTTGTTCCCAGGTTTTATACTTTCAAGAAGTCCCAAAAGTTTCGATATCGGAAATTGATTTCAGATATGGACTTTATATATTTCGGTAGCTACTGAAGGTACATTTCATTCCCCCGTTGGCGCTTGTTCCCAGGTTTTATAGTTTTCGAACTGTGGGTCCAACTCTTCATGGGTATAATTTCAAGAAGTCGCAAAATTTTCGATATCGGAAGTTGATTTCAGATATGGACTTTATATATTTCGGTAGCTACTGGAGGCACATTTCATTGCCCGTTGGTGCTTGTTCCCAGGTTTTATAGTTTTCAAACTGTGGGTTCCACTCTTCATGGATATAATTTCAAGAAGTCCCAAAATTTTCGATATCGGAAGTTGATTTCAGATATGGTCTGAATATATTTCGGTAGCCGCAGGAGGCACATTTTATTCCCCCGTTGGCGCTTGTTCCCAGGTTTCATAGTTTTCGAACTGCGGGTTTGCTTCAGAAGTCAAAAGAAGTTTCGCATTGGTTTCAGAGATATAGCCCCGAATTTCTTTAAAAACTCAATATTTAACCATGTGGGTTCCACTCTTCATGGATATAATTTCAAGAAGTCCCAAAATTGATTTCAGATATGGTCTGAATATATTTCGGTAGCCGCAGGAGGCACATTTCATTCCCCCGTTGGCGCTTGTTCCCAGGTTTCATAGTTTTCGAAATGCGGGTTTGCTTCAGAAGTCAAAAGAAGTTTCGCATTGGTTTCAGAGATATAGCCCCGAATTTCTTTAAAAACTCAATATTTAACCATGTATAGGTGGGGCCATAAAATCCGAGCTGGATCTGACACAACAAAACCCAACTAGGGCTTCTTGTCGTTTGGGTCTGTACTTTCAAAAAATTCTCAGTTACCGAGGGCAAGTCCACACTTTCCGATATATGGGTCTTGACTTTTTTACTCGCCATTATTATTTAAACAATGGGTATCATTTTAAAACACAAGAAGAGTGATTTCTAAAGACTTCTTAATTTTAAAGCAAATTAAATTTCCTAATAACACTGTGCAACAAAATGGAGCTCAAAGTCTGGGGGGTGGAAAATTCCTTTTGGGGATGAAAGCTCTTGGTGAGTATATACAGAACCCAGAAGGACAGATCCGCCGTGAGTCGAACTTCTGAGATATGGCGTGATGAATATTTTGCTGGAGACCCTATAAGCCCTAAGATATTATCGTTATATCTTTGTCCGCTGATGTTTTAGCTTATTTTTGAGATCACATTTCTTCAGCCAAATCAAATGAGGATTATTTTCGTATAGTATTTTGACCTTCTATCTCGCTTCTTTCAATGTCCTTTTTGTCCTTTATTTTAAGAGCCGCTATAAAGTACCACAAGATGACGTTTTTCAGCTTCGAAATGTTCTGCAAAAATGTCGGCCAGAAAATTTTAGGTACGGCTCTCATTGACAACAAATCGATTTTGTCGCGTTTTCGTGGTCGTTTTGTGCATTTACCCTGTTTTTGTTCAGAAAAAGAGTGTATTTTGTTTTTTGTATATTCGTTACAGAACATACAAAAACAGAAAACACAGTTTTTTTCTGAGCAAACAGGGGTAAATGTAAAAAATGACTATGAAAACGTGACAAAATCGATTTGTTGTCAATGAGAGCAGTACCTAAAATTTTCTGGCCGAAATTTTTGCAGAACATTTCGAAGCTGAAAAACATCATCTTGTGGTACTTTTATAGCGGCTCTTAAAATAAAGGACGAAAAGGACATTGAAGGAAGCGAGATAGAAGGTCAAAATGCTCTACAAAAATAATCCTCATTTGATTTGGCTGAAGAAATGTGATCTCAAAAATAAGCTAAAACTTCAGATGACAAAGATATAACGATAATATATTAGGGCTTATAGGGTCTCCAGCAAAATATTCAACACGCCATATCTCAAAAGTTCGACTCACGGCGGATCTGTCCTTCTGGGTTCTGTATATACTCACCAAGAGCTTTCATCCCCAAAAGGAATTTTCCACCCCCCAAAATTTCGGTTCACAGTGTAATAATTTATTAAATTAATAATATTTTTTCTATAGACACGAAGACTGCTTAAGTGGTCTTCTATAGAATAGAAGTTGCCTTAAGAGGTCTTCAGAATAAAATACATATTAAGAGATCCTCTATAGAATAGAAGACATCTTAAGAGTTCTTCTATAGAATAGAAGATGACTTAAAATTTCTTCTATAGAATAGAAGATGCCTTAAGAGGTATTCTATACAGTAGAAGACACATTAATAGGACTTCTATAGAACGGTGATCGTCGTAAGAAGCCTTCTATATAATAGAAGACGACTTACGATGTCTTCTGTAAAATCAAAGAAGCTTTGAGAGGTCTTTCATATAGAATCGAAGCCGCCTTAACTGGTCGAACACGCCTTAAGAGGTCTTCTATAGAATTGAAGACGCCTTAAGAGGTCTTTTATGGAATCGAAGACATCTTAAGAGGTTTTCCATAGAATAAAAGACGACTTAAGAGGTATTCTACAGAATATAAGATAAAAGATCTTCTTTAGAACGGTACACGCCTTAAGAAGCCTTCTATATAATAGAAGACGCCTTAAGATATCTTCTATATAATAGAAGGCGCCTTAAGAGGCATTCTGTACAATTGAAGACGTCTTAAGAGGTCTTCTATAGAATTGAAGACGCGTTAAGCGATCTTCTATAGAATAGAAGACGCCTTAAGAGGTCTTCTATAGAATAGAAGACGCCTTAAGAGGTATTCTATAGAATAAAAGACGCCTTAAGAGGTCTTCTATAGAATAGAAGACGCCTAAAGTAGTCTTCTGTAGAATTGAAGACGCCTTAAGGGGTCTTCTATGGAATCGAAGACATCTTAAGAGGTCTTCTATAGAATAAAAGACGACTTGAGAGGTCTTCTACAGAATATAAGACGCCTTAAGAAGTCTTCTATACAATAGAAGACGCCTTAAGAGGACTTCCATAGAATAGAAGACACATTAAGAGGTCTTCTATAGAACAGAAGGCACATTAAGAGGTCTTCTAAGGAATGGAAGACGCCATAACAGGTATTCTATATAATAGAAGACGCCTTTAGGGGTCTTCCTTTAGGGGTCTTCTGTAGAACGGTACACGCCTTATGAAGTCGTCTACATAATAATTGACTTAAAAGGTCTTCTATACAATAGAAGGTCTTCTATAGAATAGCAGACGTGTTAAGAGGTCTTCTATAGAACAGAAGAAGCCTCAAGAGGTCTTCTATAGAATAGAAGACGCCTTAAGAGGTCTTCTATAGAAAAGAAGACGCCTTAAGAGGTCTTCTATAGAATAGAAGACGCCATAAGAGGTCTTCTATAAAATAAAAAACGCCTTAAGAGGTCTTCTATAGAATAGAAGACGCCTCAAGTTGTCTTCTGCAGAATAGAAGACGCCTTAAGAGGTATTCTATGGAATCGAAGGCATCTTAAGAGGTCGAAAATCGGGTCGTACCGTTTTATGGGGGCAATACCAAAACGTGGACCGATATAGTCGATTTGCAATACCAAACATCCCAGGAGTAATAGAAACTTCTATGCAAAATTTCAAAGTTCTATCTTAAAAATTGCGAGCTGTATCTTGATTTCGACAGACAGACGGGCGGACGGACTATGTTATGTCGACTTAGAATTTTATCCTGATCAAGGATATATATCTATATATATAAATGAGCTTGGTGATAAGTGATTGACTGACTGACTGACTCATCATCAACGCCCAGCCAAAACGGCTAAAGCTAGGAGCTTGAAATTTTACCAGTGGGTCACTGTTGATGCAAATGTGCGAGATAAGGCCGGGTTTTAGAAAATTCGTCCTGGAACCACAAAAAATAACAACAACAAAAATCCTTATTTTTCATTATTATTACGTACTTATGCACTTAGTTGGCCCTCTGCAAGACATGTGTCAAATTAACAATGCTATAACTTCATGATACCGTAAACGATCACACATAATTTCAAACTTTGTAGTTTACTTCTAGGCGCACTTATTTTACCGTAAACCACTAAATAATAGAAAGGCAAGACATTTGTTATCTTCCATTGCAACAGATGTCGTGAATAACTAAATGTTTGCAAATCAATGAAAGTGCAATAAAATTGTGCATACTACCACTATTTATTTGCAATTAAGAATTTTATCGTATATGGAGATGTACAGTCATAACTATTCAATTTCAAAATCTGTAATTTGAAGAAATCGATAACTAATTAATGAAATCAATAATAGGCCCCAGGAATATAGGAATTTGGTATGGAAATCAAGGTTGGGAGGTGGTGCTTCTAAAAGGAAATGGTTTGGAAAATTACCAATCATGTGTACGAAAAGTATTAAATGGTACTAAATTTAGTACAATTTAGATTTGGGTGAACGTAAAGAGCTGGAAACCTGAAATTTGGAATTAAGGTTACTGTTGTAGTGTAGGATTGAGATATGAGGGTAGTTTTGGAAATTCGTGGTACTAAATTTGATACAATGGGGATTTGGGTGAACGGATAATAGCTGGAATCTCGATATTTGGAATTGAGATTACAGGTGGGGTGTAGAATTGAGGTAGTTTTGAAAATTCGTACTTATGGGTACGAAAAGTACTAAATGGTACTAAATTTAGTACAATTTGGATTTGAATGAACGGATAGAGCTGGAAACCTGAAATTTGGAATTAATATTACTGTTGAAGTGTAGGATTGAGATATGAGGGTAGTTTTGGAAATTAGTACTTATGTGTACGAAAAGTACTAAATAGTACTAAATTTGGTACAATAGGGATTTGGGTGAACGGATAGAGCTGGAATCCTGATATTTGGAATTGAGATTACTGTTGGAGTGTAGGATTGAAGAACTTTTGGAAATTCGTACTTATGTGTATGAAAAGTACTAAATGGTACTAAATTTGATACAATGGGGATTTGGGTGAACGGATAAAAGCCGGAATCTCGAAATTTGGAATTGAGATTACTGGTGGGGTGTAGGATTGAGGTAGTTTTGAAAATTCGTACTTATGGGTACGAAAAGTACTAAATGGTACTAAATTTAGTGCAATTTGGATTTGGGTGAACGTATGTATGTAGCTGGAAACCTGAAATTTGGAATTAAGATTACTGTGAAGTGTAGGACTGAGATATGAGGGTGGTTTTGGAAATTCGTACTTATGTGTTCGAAAAGTACTAAATTTGGTACAATAGGGATTCGAGTGAACGGACAGAGCTGGAATCCTGCAATTTGAAATTGAGATTATTGTTGGAGCATAGGATTGGGGAAATTTTGGAAATTCGTATTTATGTGTACGAATAGTACTAAATGGTACTAAATTTAGTACAATTTAGATTTGGGTGAAAGGAAAGAGCTGGAAACCTGAAATTTGGAATTAATATTACTGTTGAAGTGTAGGATTGAGATATGAGGGTGGTTTTGGAAAGTACTAAATGGAACTAAATTTTGTATAATGGGTATTTGGGTGAACGGATAGCTCTGGAATCTCGAAATTTGGAACTGAGATTACTGGTGGAGTTTAGTATTGTGGAAGTTTTGGAAATTCGTACATAGGGTACGAAAAATACTAAATAGCACTAAATTTGGTACAGTTTCGATTTGGGTGAACGGATAGAGTTTGATTCCTCAAATTTAGACTGAGGATCACTGATGAAGAGTAAGAAATATGCACCAAAGGGTTTTTGGAAACTTGAGTGTACGAAAAGTACTAAATGGTACTAAATTTAGTACAATTTGGATTTGGGTGAACGGATAGAGCTGGATTCCTGAAATTTGGAATTGATATTACTGTTGGAGTGTAGGACTGGGGAAGTTTTGGAAATTCTTACTTATGTTAATGAGAAGTACTAAATTTGATACAATGGGGATTTGGGTGAACGGATAAAAGCTGGAATCTCGAAATTTGGAATTGAGATTACTGGTGGGGTGTAGGATTGAGGTAGTTTTGAAAATTCGTACTTATGGGTACGAAAAGTACTAAATGGTACTAAATTTAGTGCAATTTGGATTTGGGTGAACGTATGTATGTAGCTGGAAACCTGAAATTTGGAATTAAGATTACTGTGAAGTGTAGGACTGAGATATGAGGGTGGTTTTGGAAATTCGTACTTATGTGTTCGAAAAGTACTAAATTTGGTACAATAGGGATTCGAGTGAACGGACAGAGCTGGAATCCTGCAATTTGAAATTGAGATTATTGTTGGAGCATAGGATTGGGGAAATTTTGGAAATTCGTATTTATGTGTACGAATAGTACTAAATGGTACTAAATTTAGTACAATTTAGATTTGGGTGAAAGGAAAGAGCTGGAAACCTGAAATTTGGAATTAATATTACTGTTGAAGTGTAGGATTGAGATATGAGGGTGGTTTTGGAAAGTACTAAATGGAACTAAATTTTGTATAATGGGTATTTGGGTGAACGTATAGCTCTGGAATCTCGAAATTTGGAACTGAGATTACTGGTGGAGTTTAGTATTGTGGAAGTATTGGAAATTCGTACATAGGGTACGAAAAATACTAAATAGCACTAAATTTGGTACAGTTTCGATTTGGGTGAACGGATAGAGTTTGATTCCTCAAATTTGGACTGAGGATCACTGATGAAGAGTAAGAAATATGCACCAAAGGGTTTTTGGAAACTTGAGTGTACGAAAAGTACTAAATGGTACTAAATTTAGTACAATTTGAATTTGGGTGAACGGATAGAGCTGGATTCCTGAAATTTGGAATTGATGTTACTGTTGGAGTGTAGGACTGGGGAAGTTTTGGAAATTCTTACTTATGTTAATGAGAAGTACTAAATTTGGGACAATGGGGATTTGGGTGAACGGATATAGTTGGAATCTCGAAATTTGGAATTGAGATTACTGGTGGGGTGTAGAATTGAGGTAGTTTTGAAAATTCGTACTTATGGGTACGAAAAGTACTAAATGGTACTAAATTTAGTGCAATTTGGATTTGGGTGAACGTATGTATGTAGCTGGAAACCTGAAATTTGGAATTAAGATTACTGTGAAGTGTAGGACTGAGATATGAGGGTGGTTTTGGAAAGTCGTACTTATGTGTTCGAAAAGTACTAAATTTGGTACAATAGGGATTCGAGTGAACGGACAGAGCTGGAATCCTGAAATTTGAAATTGAGATTATTGTTGGAGCATAGGATTGGGGAAATTTTGGAAATTCGTATTTATGTGTACGAATAGTACTAAATGGTACTAAATTTATTACAATTTGGATTTGGGTGAACGGATAGAACTGGAATCCTGAATTTTAAGTATTTTAATTTTATTTATTTTAATTTAAAGTATGAATTTTAGTAAACGGAAAGAGTTAGAATTTGAAACCCGTTCGCGGTAGGCTATAGAGTAGAATTTGGATTTGGGTGACGGATAGTGTTTGAGTCCTGAAATTTGAAATTAGGATAACTATTGGAGTGTAGGACTGAGGTAGTAAGGGTACGAAAATTACTAAGTGGTACTACCTGTGATACAATTTGGAATCCTGGAATTCGGTCAGACTGCTGTTGGAGTATAAGATTGAGATGGAAGTAGTTTTTGAAATTCGTACTTATGGGTACGAAATGTACCAAATGGTACAACTTGGATTTGAGTGCACGGATAGCGCTGGAATTCTGTTATTTGGAATTGTGGTTACTGTTTAAGTGAAGGATTAAGGTTGTTTTGGAAAATCGAATTGTACAGAATTTGGTACAATTTGTTTTTGTGTAAAGGGGTTTTTGGAAATTCGTCGTAGAAAGGTACGAAAAGTGCTAAAGTGTACTAAATATGGAATCCATTGTATTAGGCAAACGCGAAGAGCTAGAATTCTGAAATTTTGAACGAGTGGTCATTGGTGGAGAGTTAGGAAGATGTACCAAAGGGTATTTAGAAACTCGACCTATAAGTGTACGAAAAGTACTAAAAGTTTCTAAATTTGGTACCAATTGCATATTTTTAATGGATAAAGCTAGAATCTTCAAATTTGGTATGGGAATCAAGGTTGGGAAATGGCGTTGAAATAAGGATATGGTTTTGGAAGTTCGTTTTTATGATTACGAGCAGTAATAAATTTGGATTTGGGTGAACGGATAGAGATGGAATCCTAAAGTTTTGAATTAAGATTACTGTAGGGGTGTAGGATTCAGATAGTTTTGGAAATTCGTACCTTTGGGTACGAAAAGTACTAAATGGTACTAAATTTGGTACAATTTGGATTTGGATGATAAGTCGTACGTATGGATACGAGAAGTACTAAATATGGTACAATATAGATTTGGGTGAACGTGTAGACCTGGAATCCTGGAAATTTTGTTTGGGAATGAAATGGTACTAAATTTGATACAACTTGGATTCTGGTGAATTAATAGAGCTGGAATCCTGAAATTTGGAATTACGATTACAGTCGAAGAGTAGGATTCAGGTTGTTTTGAAAAAGCAAACTTATGGTACTAAATTTAATACAATTTGTATGTAGGTGAACGGATAGCGGTGGAATCCTGCAATTTGAAAGTATGATTATTGTAGCCCTGTTGCGTTGAGGAAGTTTTGAAAATTGGTACGAAAATTCTAAATTGTTCTAAATTTTGTACAATTTTAATTTGGTTTAACGGATAGAGTTTGAATCCTGAAATTTGGAAGTAAGATTACTACTAAAGTGAAGGATTGAGGTAGTTTTGGAAAATCTTTCTTATGGGTACGAAGAGTTCGACTTGATACTAAGTTTGGTACAATTTGGAATTGGACGAACGGATACAGCTGGAATCTTGAGATTTGGAAATACTGTAATTATTATGGAATTTACTGTAATTATTTTGTATTAATGTCTTTGTATGGATGAGATATATCGTCGAAATACGTACCATAAGTATACGAAAATTATTTAATGGTACTCAATTTGTTTTTGGGTGTAGGGACAGTGCTGGAATTTTTATTTTTTGGAGTTAGGGTGTGTATTGGTGTGCAACGTTGATCTCGCTGTTAATGTGTAAGGGTGAGATACGGCTGATCTTTTTGAAAATCGATCTTTTCGAAATCGAGCTTTTCGAAAATCGAAAAAAGGGTACGTACAGTACTAAGATAAAAATAAATATTGATTAAAATTGGTATAAGTGCGACCAAATTTTCAGTGTTTGTCATTTCCATATTATATATTGTTTATTTGTTTTTTATATGCTTTCCGCATACGAAGTAGCGGGCATTTTGCTAGTATATATATATATATATATATATACTTTATAGGGTCTCCGATGAATATTTCGATGTGATTCAAACGGAATGACAATTTTAATTATACCCTCCATATTATGGTGGAGTGTATAAATTATTATAGATGTACAGAACACAAATTATTTATTTAAATCAAAATACCCTATTCGATTTATTAATGAAAAGTTAAATGAAAGTTAATCTCTGTCTTTCACAATATATTGGCCCAATCCATGCCTTGTTCTGTGTATAACGTGTACCTTCTTAGCTTTGGGGTATTTAGCATTTTGTGGCAGACGACGTAAATCTTCATTCTCCTCTTTATTTGCTGTAAGAAACCTTCATCACGTCCAGTAAATAGCTTCGGTTCATTTTAAGCCCATTTTGTGTTGATCTCATGATGGTTGATGGTTGTGATCAGCCAATTCATAAACATGTAGAAAACAACTTTTATCGCGCACACACGGGTGAACGGGACACATACATAAGTCCCAACGACACCAATTGTAGAGAAGTTTTTAATGACTGAAATTATCTAGAAATGATAAGCCATCATTACAATGATTGGATTTCCAACAGCCGTTAGCCCTTCTCATTGCCACCAACACCAATGTAATACGTATAAATGTCAACATTTTGCGGCAAAATTATCTCTCAAGATCCTCAGATTATATAATCATTTGTTTTTGTTCTTCTGATAATTCCACCTACAATTAAAGGGAAATTAATTTACGATTAAGTCAATATATAAAACTCAAATATTCACCATGGTATGATCCTTCCAGCAGAAACACGTCATCTTCTCTTTGGCATAACCATTCCGACTAGAAACTCTACCAAACTATCCACTTCCAAGGCTGTGACGAACAAACATTGCGGAATCAATTGGAAGTGGAATATTCACATATCTCAGGGTATAATTTTGATTCATATATCAATACGATGCAATAATTAATTACACTGTGATACAAAAGTGGACAAAATTTTTTTGCAGGATTTCTGATGCACAAATTCGGTTTTGTGCGAGTCCATAGAAGTCGAAAATACCTTTGGTTTCTTTGGGTCACTTCAGGTTTTGACTTTATAACAGTAAATGTAGTGAAAAATGGGCTTTCTTGGATTTTCAAATTTTAACGGACATTACTTCCTTTTTCCACAACCGATTAGCACACATTGTTTTTCGTTTTAAAGGGGAGAGTAATGCCTTTCGAACAAGCCATAGATTTTTAAAATCGGTTAACAAATGGCTAAGTAATAGTGGTTTAAGTGCGACAAAAACGCATTAAAAAACAGTAAAATGTTTTCCCATGTGCTCTAGGATGCTTAAACGACACCTAACAGTACAATTATTTACTTTTAGCAACTAGGAAATTTAGTTGGCTTTCCAAAATGGGAAAAACCAACAAAATCGGTTGAAAAATGAATGCGTTATGGCATTTTTTGTGTTACACCTTTTTTGTTTTTTTCATATTTTCCTTTATAAAAGATGGGTACCTTAGCATGTGTGATTCTAATTGTGATTATCCTGCTTAACAATTACGCACAAGGTATCAATGTTTTATAAAGGAAAATATGAAAAAAACCAAAAAGTTGAAACACATAAAATGTCATAACGCATTCATTTTTCAACGGATTTTGTTGGTTTTTCCCATTTTGGAAAGCCAACTAAATTTCCTACTTGTTAACAGTAAATAATTGTACAGGTAGGTGTCGTTTACGCAGCCTAGAGCACAAGGAAAAACATTTCACTGTTTTTAATGCGTTTTTGTCGCACTTAAACCACTATTACTTAGCCACTTGTTAACCAATTTTAAAAATCTATGGCTTGTTCGAAAGGCATTACTCTCCCCTTTATAATGAACAACAGTGTGTGCAAATCGGTTGTGGAGAAAGGAAGTAACGTCCGGTTAAAATTGAAAATCCAAGAAAACCCATTTTTCACTACATTTACCGTTATAAAATGAAAAACCGAAGTGACCCAAAGAAACCAAAGGTATTTTCGTCTTCTGTGGACTCCCGTAAAACCGAATTTATGCATTAGAACCCCTGCAAATTTTCACTGTAGCACAGTGTTATTAATGAAAATGTAATATTTTTTTTAACAGTTGCAAGTGTTTGTAATTTTAAGTAGAGTTGAACTTTTTTGTAAAAACACAGTATACAGCACTGTATTTGTGCTGTGTGTAAAATAACAGCATGTTTACATTACAGCTTTTTACTGTGGTGGATTTCGATTATCAATTCCATTGCATATATGTGAAATAGAGTGGTTTTAAAATATCGATGTCGGATTTTTTATGCGGCACCCTCCCAAAATGTTTATAATAATAATCCCTGGCGGGACAGGGGAGATTTCTCCCATATCAATGAGTGCACCCCGATTCATATTAGCTGAATGATATGCGGCCTACAGTTTATCGCCGAGTTCGTACGGCGTATCTATGAAATTGACATTAGAAATCGAGTGGATTTATAAGTCAAAATGTACTATTACTTTCGCTTCAAAGCGAAAAGTTAAATAGTGTCATGGTATAAGTAACACTTGTTTTTCCTGAATTCCTAAATCTTCCAAATAACCAGGCGTTTACACCAGATATTTTTTCTCAAATACAACTCTCATTTACTAACACATAGTCCCGGTCCACACTAGAGCGATTTCATTGAAAAATTTCATAAAAATATGCGTCACTAGATCGAGTTCCCCACTACAGCAATTTCATAATATTACTCTACTATGGAACTCGATTAGCCACGCATAATTTCATGGATTTTTTTCAATGAAAACACTCTAGTGTGGACCGGAACACACTGTCGACTGTTTCCCAGACATTGAGGTTAACAAATTTTGGAAATAAGTGAAATAATAATTGAAATGTGTTGAAAACAAAAGAACATGAACAAAAACAGGATATGTGAACGGAAAACAAAAATAAGTCGATGATTTTCAACGTCAAATGAAATCCATTCGATTTCAGATGAGATTTCATTTGACGTATACGCAAAGGAATTTATATGGATTTCGTAAATGTAAATAAAGTATTACAGTTGTCGGAACGTCTACGTCACACAGGCAAGTTTTGTGTTTTTGACGATTAATACATGATCTCAACTATCCAGTCTCTTGTAAACGCAGGGTAAAGCTGTTTCTACACGGTATGTTTTATTTATTTATGAATACCTGCACAACAAGACAAAAATCTTATAATTACAGTACAGGTTTTGTTTTTATGAATTATCCACTTAAAAATTTAAATACAAAATGAAATAAAAGAGGAAGAGTTACAATGACTAAAATAGAATTATTACAATAATAAAAGAGAATAATATAAAGCAATTTATTAGAAATAAATAAAGGAAAATTAATGATTATTTGATTCAGTTATATATAATTTGAAAGATGCTTTTTAAAGATAAACGCGTTGCTGATCGTTTGAAGTTCATGGGGAAGAGAGTTCCAAAGACGTATAGACTTTGTTTAATCCAGCCTGAAGAGACCAGAAGTTTGGCTGCGAAAGCAGAAAGTTTAGGTGGGACACCAAATGATGAGTGGACTGTATATTATAAAGCGTAGCTTTTGTTGTTGTTTGCCTCGAAGAGGATGTGCGGTGTAAATAAACGAAAAAGAAGAGAAATAAAAACACAAGGGTTTTTAGTATTGATGTTTGGTATGTTTATTGAATGTTTGCTCGTAAAGCTTTACCTTTTTTCATAAACAATAATTGTTGTTAGTATTGTTAAGTGCACGGAGTCCGTGAAAGAAGTTCGTCTATTCTGCCTTGTGTCGAATAATACCCTCTACTCAAACGCAGCTTTAACTAGACTCTGGCGGGCAAACTGTCAACCTCTCTTTTCAGAATATGTCAATATTACTTTGCGCCAAAAGCGCAAAGTTTAATGATTTACGTAATAGACTATTTCTGACAAGGGGGGTTGACACATGATTGAAAGTCAGTCGAATTAGAATAAAAAAGCCAATTTGAACTTCAAGAGACTTTATAAAAAAGTATTTATCAGATAATGGATTTCGTTGTTTTAATGGAATTAAGATTCTGCCGCTCTCAGATCGTGTGAATTTTATTCTTTTAAAAAGATGTTCTGGCTTTTGTACTTCAATAATTTTGTGAAGAAATATTAACGATCTTATCTTGAGAAGATGACACCGTAAAGAGTTTTAGTAAGGTGAGAAATGTGCTGGTTTCGTTTCAATCCATAAACATAGCGTATAATATTATTGAAGGCTACGTTCAATTTTCGCAGGCTGGATGAATCGCAGCTAGCGAAAAGTTCTCATCCATAAATTAACCCAGGAATTAGGAAACTCTTCGCCAGAAGTATGCGGATATTGATTGGTGTGAACGACTGTGTAACCCATAAAGCTCGCAGTTTAGCATACGTTTGCCCGGCAACAGCAATCACGTGGTTGGGCCAACTTAAAGTATTGTAAAATACTACTCCTAAATTCTTGGCATTAGGAACAAGAATTTTTTTACATAACTGTACATACCAACTCTCACTTTTTACAAATCAAAATTTTGTACACATTGCGTGAACCATACAAAACTTTTAATTCATCAAAGTGTTATGTGCAGACATATGTATTTTTTCGATTAGAGCGCACTCTATTCCCGTCTGTACAACAAAAGGCATTATAAACTACAACTCGACACAAACATACAGCATGAAAATAAATACAGCAACAAATTTAGCAAAAACGGTCTTTACATTAAGCGACAAAATATTTCACAAAGAAAACACAAAAATTTTAAAAGAAATATTAAGAAAAAACAATTTCCCAACAGCAATCATAAAAAATATCATATCAAAAAGTACCAAAGGAAATATAACACAATTTGACAAAGAAAAACAAAATTACCTCAGCATACCATTTATCCCAAAGTTAACAGAAAACAGAACAATAAGAAATATGATAAACACAACAAAAACATCCATTGCATACAAATCCAACGAGACGTTGAAAACTATTTTTGCAAGAAAAACGAAAAAGAGAGACAAACTTCAAGAGAATGATGTTGTCTATGAGATAACTTGCAAGGGAAATGAACGAGAACAGTGCAATAAGGTTTATGTGGGGACAACGAAACGGAGATTAGGCATTAGATTGAACGAACACGAAACAGACATAAAGAAAGGAAAAGACAACACAGCATTGGCGCAACACATCAATGAGAGTGGCCACTCAGCTGACTTTGCAAATGTCAGAATATTGGATAGGGAAAAAATAGAAAACAAACGATATACATTGGAGAGTTTGCGAATCCAAGAAAGAATAAAAATGTCAATAAACACTAAAGAAGATAAGGACAACACAAAACTTCAATACTCCGTTGCAATAGCTTAAAGCACCACCTCTGTGATACTAGTTTTAATTTAATTATACATTTGATTATTTATTATTTATTTATTGATTATACAAAATGTGTGTTCGTGAAGTCCAGTTTTTTATAATTATAAGTGAATTAATAATGATTAATTGTAAGTTAAAAACTTAAACTTGTATGCATTGGAAAAATTTGTAATGAAACAAAACTTTGTTAACAGGAAATTCAAATAAAATATCCCCTGAAGAAGTCGGAAACAAGCCGACGAAACGTTGGGAAAAATAATGAATTTAAATTAACTTTTTATTCATTCACAAAAGTCGACCAAATAGCCCAAAAGTAGCAGATAGTACATAATTACCATTGGTCAACAACAACAAATACAATACAATCGGAGGGCCCGCCGAGAAAAAACAACAACAAAAAAGAATTAACAGGTGAACAAAGTTAAGAACATGAAGAATTTTTTCAAGCACATATCATACAAGTACAACATTGAAACAACAACATCGTTAAAACAGTACTGCAGATATGTAGAGAAATTAGCCAAACAAGAGGAAAGAGTCATATTTTTACAACACTGTAGAAAGTTAGGAACGATGCCAACACATATAACAAACTCAACAAAACAAATAACAAAACTTTTTAAAACCGAAAAAGCAAAGAGAGAAATAGAACGAACCGAATACAACTTCCAACTAAAACTTCTCAATGCAGAAATAAAAGAAACACACAGCAAAATCAGAGAATGTAAGAAAGAAATAGAGAAAATAGAAGAAAATTTAAATAATACACTGAACGAAACAGAGGAAAAACAATTTAAGAATGAGCAACGGAATAGGGCAATTAATATTAGAAAAAACACAAAGGAGACACACTTATCCAAATTACAAAAATTAAAAGACAACAAATTTAATAAACTAAACTTGAGACTAAATGAGGATTGGTTTGTAAACCGTACACATATTGAATTTACGAAGGAAATGAAGTGGCTTTTATCTATGGGGAAAAAATTTTCACTTCCAGTTCACAGGAAAAATTTCAAACCAGTACCATTAATAGCTGATATGGAACAATGGGTCCAAACATTGAAAACTGACAATGAGAAAGAAATAACAAGGGCAAAAATAGCAGGGAGAATAGCAAATCATCGCAGAAGTCTTACAAATACAGAAATGGAGAGGTTCATAATGGGCATACATGACATAACTAAAGAATTTTTAAATAAACACAAAGATGAAATAATGGTAACGACTGCAGATAAAGGGAATAAAACAGTAATAATGTACAAAGAGGAATACAAGAATAAAATGGAAAACTTACTCGAGGACAAAACAACATATAAACAAATCAGATCGGATCCGACTACCAAATTGCAGACATTGAATAACAACTTGGTTTCAGATTTATTCAAAAACAACTTTATTTCAAAATTTGAGAAAAAGAAACTGACGAGTATAGCAGCTGAAGCGCCAGAACTGTATGGTCTGCCCAAAATACATAAAACTGGGATACCACTCAGACCAATCGCATCATCAATGAAAGTTCCCTGTTATAACATGTCCAAACTACTGGGAAAAATTCTTCAAAATCTAGTCTCAACATCATATAACATAAAAAACGCCACTGAATTGAAAAATAAATTACAGATGATAACTTTGGATAAGGACGATATTCTAATTTCATTTGACGTGGTATCACTTTTTACGAATATACCGATATATTTGGCAATCAAAAATACGATGAAAAAATGGGAAATACTACAAAACCACACAACGATTCCAAAACATAAATTCCTAAAGATTCTTCAATTCTGCTTAAACGATAACAATTACTTCCAGTATGATAACAAATTTTACCATCAAACATATGGTATGCCAATGGGCAACCCTTTATCGCCAACTATTGCCACGGTCGGTCTTTACATTAAGCGACAAAATATTTCACAAAGAAAACACAAAAATTTTAAAAGAAATATTAAGAAAAAACAATTTCCCAACAGCAATCATAAAAAATATCATATCAAAAAGTACCAAAGGAAATATAACACAATTTGACAAAGAAAAACAAAATTACCTCAGCATACCATTTATCCCAAAGTTAACAGAAAACAGAACAATAAGAAATATGATAAACACAACAAAAACATCCATTGCATACAAATCCAACGAGACGTTGAAAACTATTTTTGCAAGAAAAACGAAAAAGAGAGACAAACTTCAAGAGAATGATGTTGTCTATGAGATAACTTGCAAGGGAAATGAACGAGAACAGTGCAATAAGGTTTATGTGGGGACAACGAAACGGAGATTAGGCATTAGATTGAACGAACACGAAACAGACATAAAGAAAGGAAAAGACAACACAGCATTGGCGCAACACATCAATGAGAGTGGCCACTCAGCTGACTTTGCAAATGTCAGAATATTGGATAGGGAAAAAATAGAAAACAAACGATATACATTGGAGAGTTTGCGAATCCAAGAAAGAATAAAAATGTCAATAAACACTAAAGAAGATAAGGACAACACAAAACTTCAATACTCCGTTGCAATAGCTTAAAGCACCACCTCTGTGATACTAGTTTTAATTTAATTTTACATTTGATTATTTATTATTTATTTATTGATTATACAAAATGTGTGTTCGTGAAGTCCAGTTTTTTATAATTATAAGTGAATTAATAATGATTAATTGTAAGTTAAAAACTTAAACTTGTATGCATTGGAAAAATTTGTAATGAAACAAAACTTTGTTAACAGGAAATTCAAATAAAATATCCCCTGAAGAAGTCGGAAACAAGCCGACGAAACGTTGGGAAAAATAATGAATTTAAATTAACTTTTTATTCATTCACAAAAGTCGACCAAATAGCCCAAAAGTAGCAGATAGTACATAATTACCATTGGTCAACAACAACAAAAGGCAAAACAGCTGTTTTATTTTTACGCAATATAAATAACGAAAGCAACAGAAAATTAATGAAAAATAAAATTTTGCAGTGCAGAAGGAATTACATATGGGAGAAAAAAGTGAGAGTGGTATGTACAGTTATGTAAAAACATACCGTGTAGAAAAAGCTTTAACACAACAGCAACTAGTGGGTTTATTTACAATCAATTTTTTTTCTCCACATAGTCGAGTTGTGGATATGATAAAATTATTGTTTCAAATCTGACGAATTTCGTCCAAACAAATGTTCTAAAAGCATTTTAAAAATAATTTAATTCGATTGTTGTTAAAATTTCTTGGCATATTATAGTACGTTTATATATAACCGGGATTAACAAACCCACTGCGTTTTAAATGTGAATTTCATTGCTTATATTTCAAATAAATCCTCATTGAGAAGGTTACGCATGGTTTACATTTTCGAAATCCACTCGATATCAACTGTCAATTGCATTGCACAAACGTCAAATGAAATCAAATGGATTTCATATAAGTTTACATTTGACGAATGCACAAAAGCATTCACAGTTGAAATCCACTCGATTTCGTAAATATACATGTAGTATTAACGCTGCAAAAATTACATTTTCATATTTTCAACAATTTTCGAATATACGACTTGAATAATTTTGCAAACACAAGAAGTGCAACATATATTTTTCGTTTATCCAAAACATATATTAGTCCGGTCAAAATAGACATTGAAATAGCAAAAATTCCCACAGAGCTGAATTTTGGTGGAGAGCTAGGGTTTGCCATTAGAAGCAACGTCCTAAAAGTCCCCATCGATACCATGTGTGCAATAAAAATTATTGAATGTGCTGGTTTCGTTTCAATCCATAAACATAGCGTATAATATTATTGAAGGCTACGTTCAATTTTCGCAGGCTGGATGAATCGCAGCTAGCGAAAAGTTCGCATCCATAAACTAACTCAGGAATTAGGAAACTCTTCGCCAGAAGTATGCGGATATTGATTGGTGTGAACGACTGTGTAACCCATAAAGCTCGCAGTTTAGCATACGTTTGCCCGGCAACAGCAATCACGTGGTTGGGCCAACTTAAAGTATTGTAAAATACTACTCCTAAATTCTTGGCATTAGGAACAAGAATTTTTTTACATAACTGTACATACCAACTCTCACTTTTTACAAATCAAAATTTTGTACACATTGCGTGAACCATACAAAACTTTCAATTCATCAAAGTGTTATGTGCATACATATGTATTTTTTCGATTAGAGCGCACTCTATTCCCGTCTGTACAACAAAAGGCAAAACAGCTGTTTTATTTTTACGCAATATAAATAACGAAAGCAACAGAAAATTAATGAAAAATAAAAATTTGCAGTGCAGAAGGAATTACATATAGGAGAAAAAAGTGAGAGTGGTATGCACAGTTATGTAAAAACATACCGTGTAGAAAAAGCTTTAACACAACAGCAACTAGTGGGTTTATTTACAATCAATTTTTTTTCTCCACATACTCGAGTTGTGGATATGATAAAATTATTGTTTCAAATCTGACGAATTTCGTCCAAACAAATGTTCTAAAAGCATTTTAAAAATAATTTAATTCGATTGTTTTTAAAATTGCTTGGCATATTATAGTAAGTTTATATATAACCGGGATTAACAAACCCACTGCGTTTTAAATGTGAATTTCATTGCTTATATTTCAAATAAATCCTCATTGAGAAGGTTACGCATGGTTTACATTTTCGAAATCCACTCGATATCAACTGTCAATTGCATTGCACAAACGTCAAATGAAATCAAATGGATTTCATATAAGTTTACATTTGACGAATGCACAAAAGAATTCACAGTTGAAATCCACTCGATTTCGTAAATATACATGTAGTATTAACCCTGCAAAAATTACATTTTCATATATTCAACAATTTTCGAATATACGACTTGAATAATTTTGCAAACACAAGAAGTGCAACATATATTTTTCGTTTATCCAAAACATATATTAGTCCGGTCAAAATAGACATTGAAATAGCAAAAATTCCCACAGAGCTGAATTTTGGTGGAGAGCTAGGGTTTGCCATTAGAAGCAACGTCCTAAAAGTCCCCATCGATACCATGTGTGCAATAAAAATTATTCGAAGTCAAAGGTCAAATTTTAAGGGCTTTTAGGTTTTCGGATTTATTTCTTGAAAACTGTTGATCTAATCAAAAAGTGACTAAAGTAAATATTGTAGACAGAAAAATTATCTACAAGTTTGACCTTTATAATGTTTTTCCTAGAAGGAACCATTCTTGAGATATAGCTGTTCTAAAAAACACATGATTTTTATGCACTTATAAGGGAAATATGCACATATTCAGACGAACCGGCTAAAATAAGCGAAGTAATCGGGTCTGTCACCCCAAAAAAATATATATTTTCTTTAAGAGCGAAATTATAGCTATCTTCTAAAAAAATCCCAACAAAATCGGAGCGAGTTTAGTAGTGTTATTCAATGTTGGAGTCATTGGAAAGCCCAAAGGGAACGACCCCAACGAAAACTCTCCGATTTTTTTTCAAGTTTTGTCCGAAGGTAGGGTTTGTTGCGCTGATTATGGAGATGTATAATTTTCCACGGTTGCGGATCAGGTTCGCCGGTTATTCGACTCGAAAGGCCAAATTTAAAAACCGGGTCAGACCCGGTTCTACTGAACCGATTACTGCAAAGTGGATATCGTTTGAAAGCTTACGGAGGTATCTAACACGTAGTGTCGTTACTTTAACCGGCTTGCCTTATAATGTACTTACGCGGCTAATTTTTTATTTGACTTTTAGATCGCGATATTTCGAAAATGGTAAGTCTTTTTAAGAATCATAAAGACCACTCTTGTGGACAATTATTGAATCTACAACTTTTACTTTAGCCGGCTTTTGCTAAGTCTTACCCTTTGTGAGAAAAATTAAAAAAACTGAATAATGCCTCCAAAAATGACATTTGACCCCGAATAACTTGTTTTGCACAGATGGGATCGATGGGGACTTTTAGGACGTTGCTTCTAATGGCTAACCCTAGCTCTCCACCAAAATTCAGCTTTGTGGGAATTTTTGACCGGACTATATGGTCTGTTCGCTTACTGTTAAAAATGGTAACAGTCATATAAATTGTATGCTTTCTTGATTTCATGGCAAGAATTTCATGAAATTAGGCGTTACGAGATCGAGTTCCCCACTACAGCAATTTCAATATATTTCTCTTTTAAAGAACTCGATCTAGGGACGCATAATTTCATAAAATTTTTACAATGAAATCACTCTAGTGTGGACCGGGACTAAAGGAACACTTTACAGGCAAAAAGTGGGAAAAACTGGTAACCTCAGGTACGTAAAAGAACACTACTATAATCACAGTCTCAAAAAAGTTTACAGTTCAATGTGTGATACCAAAAAATAAACAGCCGGGTGATGAAATCAGTTTAATTTTTGCAAAGCGGACAAATTTAGCGATGAGTAGTTTGAGTTTTTGGCGTTCACAGGTTCCAATTCTCGAGAGATTTGACTGCATTCGCATGTGCATGTCAACCGAACCAGTATCATTCTATTAATAGTTGGTATACATTTATGTAATCCACTCGATTTCAACTGTCAATTCCTTTGCGTATACTTCAAACAAAAATTCATCTGAAATCAAGTGGACTACATATGACGTATACGCAAAGTAATTGACAGTTCGAATAGAGTGGATTTCGTAAATGTAAACCAACTATAAAGGTAAAAACACAATGGATTTATGTTGCTGCCTCCACTTGCTTGTTTTCATTATTTATTTATTTTATTTTTTTTTTTTTTTTGATAAATAATAACAAAAAATATACGATGTTTTAGCAAAATTAATAAAGTGCAAATTACTTTTTTGTTTCCTCCAAACATATAGTCGCCGGCGCCAAAATGTCACGCTCGATGGGTGATAACAAAAAAAGCGGCGTGGTGAAGCAAACATTTGAACATTTCGAAAGCAACAGACTGATTGCGTATAAGCGGATTTAATAAGTCTACAGTATTAGAGTTCATTTAGACTACGCTGGATTTAGCAATTATCTGGCTTTATTTGACATACACTACCGCTCACTTGAATAGAACCCCCCTGCAAAAGTTTTTTCAACCTCCATTTTTTCCAAATTATACAAGATATGAAATTATTAAGTTTTATTATATTTTGCTTCATGTGTTTGGAGTAATCTTAGTCATTCATTTGCATTCAAATCCAATTTGTATAAGAATTATGCAAGGAAAACAAAATAAAGTCAAAAATTGAAGTAAAAAAATTGGCTCATTTGAATAGAACCCCCCTTTAAAACTTGGGAATACAGAAAGATTGTATAAGAATATCAATGCATATTCACTCTATATTGAAAACGAAGTACTGTCAGTAATATTCAGTAAAAGTATATCACTCCTGATTAAGGATACACCCGTATATCCTGCTTTGGCAAGGATTCTTTAAATAATCGGGTATAATGCCCAACAAAGCTTGCTTTTTTCATTTAACAAGTTTATTTTTGGAAGATTGCTGTCTCCTTTAGTCGTATATTTTACGCATAAATCATTCCCATACATTTTAGAGAATATTTTTCACTCTAGAATATGGCGGTTCCGCAAGGACATCCGCATTTCTTTTCAAAATTTTAAGTTTTTATGACTCGAAGTGTACAAAAGTTTATAAAATCGTGATGAAATTTCCACACGGGATATCCAAAAATGTTACTCACTACTGGATATGTCTGTTTCAGAACTCCTTTATAAATTGCCGTACGCATTAGGGTGAAGTAAATTGACGCTCATGTCCTTAATAATTAGTAATGCCTTCCAGCACAATAAAAGCACATTCATCGCTACAGAAACAATTTAGAAGATGGTCTTCCATTCAATAGACGCGAAAAAAATAGTTCTAAGTTATGGAATTGTTTACTTAATAAGGAGAGTCCTTACTAATTATTAAGGACATGAGCGTCAATTTACTTCACCTTAATGCGTACGGCAATTTATAAAGGAGTTCTGAAACAGACATATCCAGTAGTGAGTAACATTTTTGGATATCCCGTGTGGAAATTTCATCACGATTTTATAAACTTTTGTACACTTCGAGTCATAAAAACTTAAAATTTTGAAAAGAAATGCGGATGTCCTTGCGGGACCGCCATATTCTAGAGTGAAAAATATTCTCTAAAATGTATGGGAATGATTTATGCGTAAAATATACGACTAAAGGAGACAGCAATCTTCCAAAAATAAACTTGTTAAATGAAAAAAGCAAGCTTTGTTGGGCATTATACCCGATTATTTAAAGAATCCTTGCCAAAGCAGGATATACGGGTGTATCCTTAATCAGGAGGGATATACTTTTACTGAATATTACTGAAAGTACTTCGTTTTCAATATAGAGTAAATATGCATCGATATTCTACTACAATCTTTCTGTATTCCCAAGTTTTAAAGGGGGGTTCTATTCAAATGAGCCAATTTTTTTACTTCAATTTTTGACTTTATTTTGTTTTCCTTGCATAATTCTTATACAAATTGGATTTGAATGCAAATGAATGACTAAGATTACTCCAAACACATGAAGCAAAATATAATAAAACTTAATAATTTCATATCTTGTATAATTTGGAAAAAATGGAGGTTAAAAAAAATTTTGCAGGGGGGTTCTATTCAAGTGAGCGGTAGTGTATGTTGTATGAAAATGACAACTTAAATCCACTGGATTTGCTAAATCCAGCATAGTCTAAATCAGGCATTACGAATGTAAATAAATCCTCATAAAGCAGGTTAATAGTACAATTAGATTTAAAAATCCACTCGATTTAAATGTCAAGCTCATAGCGTATGTTTCAAATAAATTCTAGTTTTAAATCCACTCGATTTTAGTCAATGTAAATCATCGTATGAGCTGGTTTACATATATGGAATCGAGTGGATTTCAACTGTCAATTACTTTGCGTATAGTCCCGGTCCACACTAGGGTGATTTCATTGAAAAAATTCCATGAAACTATGCGTCGCTAGATCGAGTTCCATAGTAGAGTAATATTATGAAGTTGCTGTAGTGGGGAACTCGGTCTAGTGACGCATACTATTACGAAATTTGTTCAATGAAATCGCTCTAGTGTGGACCGGGACCTAGGTGAGATGAGCTGAAATCCATTGAATTCCATTCGAGCAATTGAATTGACAGTTGAAATCGAGTGGATAAGTGTTTAGTATTAGACTAGGTGTTTTATCATGTAGAAAAGGAAGAGAGGAAAGAGTATAATACCTGTGTTCACGCCGGATTTTCCCAACCGGCAACCCTAATACACATTTTCCTTCATTCTTATATGTTTGCATTGAGCATCTCTAATTCTACTCAAATCTGTGCCATGTACCCTCTCATTTTCTCGCTTTGCGATTTCTTACTGCATTTGCCTTAATAACTTTGCCTGTAAATAAACACTTGTTACCAACCATTATTGTTGTTCATTCGGTAAGCGCTTTGTTCAAATATCCAAATTTCAATAAACTAAATAAAGAACCATTACTGTTCTTTACAAGTCACTTATACGCCCGTGTTTTATTTCTTTTTCTTCCACTCCTGCCAAAACTGCAACCGGAGGAAAATATTTCGATATCCACGGAGTAATTTTCTATCCAAAACACAGCAGTATATACAGCATTTTCTTCCCTCCAGAAGTACCCATACCGGCATTTTCATTGGTCTTCATCGAACCGGATTTTATTGCTGTGCGATTTATTTCCTATTCATCCTCATAAATTTCATCCAGTTTTCATCCAAAAACAAGGTAAGTTTGTGCTTTCATTCTCCAAATACAATAGTGCATTTCAATTCCAAAGTGTCAAAGTCCAAGTGCGTTTTGCCGTCGGCAAATTGATTCTTTTCTTTTTCGTTTATTAAACGCACAGTGTTCCAACTTGCTTAATTGGTTTCACTTGTTTCTTTGTGCTAATAACGTAAATTAATTTCCAAATTTTTCAATAATATCGAGTGAATAAATTAAAATAATTTAATTCATATCGTTTATTCTTTTTATAATTCCAAATAATTGCATCTTATATTTCATTTTCATTCCTTTGTTTGCAATTATATTATTCCTTTTATTTTTCCTATTCGCGACAGTGTGCTTTCTATTATTTTCTTATCGCGAAAATATTCCTATCCATTTCTAGTGGTTGTTTATTCCTATTATCCACCACCGCTTTATTCCACTGCAGTTGTTGTTGTTGTTAGAGAAATATCCACTGCCGACTAGTCTCTTCAACAACATAACAACTGATCCACGTATAAACACATATACATATTATTTCTTGTTGGTCACTCTTGAGTCGTTCGTCCACTCAGTTAACACAGGATTTGTTGGTGATTTCCACTCAACAGTAATTGATCTATCCATTACTGTTCTCTTCGTTGTGCTCTTTATTAAAACTGTACCCTACAGCAAGCCCTATTATATGGTCGGACTGTAACTGGTTCGCGACACATATATGTTATCGTATATTGACATATATACAGAAGTGGTGTATTGAGTTACTTCCTTCCTGCAGACTTATAGCACACCATATTGCCGCTAGGGGGCGCTATTAATATTCAAAAAGAACTGATAAATCTTATTTTTCCACTATTTTTTTCCAATTTTTCCGTAATTTTCCGTTTATTCCGGATCCTTTGGAGTAGTTATCCAGTCTCCGCTACTAGCTGTCACCTGCAGTGCCTTTTTCCGCCACTAGGTGCCGCCCCGTAAAAAGGAAAACACTTCAAAAACCTTATTTTTCCAAGATTTTTCCTATCTCTTCGGGATTTTTACAAATTCTTCTGAAAATTCTTCGATATCGTCGGCTTGGTTTTCCTTTTTAAATACGCAGTGTCGTGTACCGCCGCTAGGTGTCGCTTCTCATACAACCGAAATAGCCGAGAATTCTTGATTTCAATATTTCTTCCAAATTCTTCGGGCTTTTCGGTATTTTATCGGAACCATCTTTAACATTTTTCAGTCTCCTAACCTTTTCTTGGTTTATAGTGCTCCCCACTTCCGCTAGGCGTCGCTCTACTAAACGGAAGTAGCTAGAAGAACGTCAATTGTTCCATTATTGAACGAATTTCTTCCGGGTCTTCTATACTCTCCGTATTCCTTTCCAATAGTTGTGAATTCCTGCACTTCTCCTGTCTTGTATTACATACAGCGACCGCTATAGGGCACTTTCCATACAAGGAAGTCCTTATAAAGACCTAATTCCTTCAAAATTTTTCCTATTCATTCCTGGATTTAGCTACTTTCTGGAAAGTATATCATTAATTCCGTGTGATTTTTTCCGAAGTGCTACTTATTACTTTATATTATTTTCAAGGAAGCAGTTACTGCTCTTGTGGGAAAGTTGGCTTATTTTTCCTATTTCCGTGTGAAGTTTCCATTTGAGAACGAAAACATTACTTTTTCTCGTTTCCTTTTCCACTTCATATAATTTGTCGACTTCGTCTCACAGAGCGTATTTCCATTTACACCCTCCGATACCCTATCCAATGTGCTCAATACTATTCCTAATCCATCTTAAGCGATCGTGATTCATTTATTTTTATCTCCTGTAACCAAAAGAGATCCCGATTGTCCACTCTCATCATTACGTGTTCCAAATAAGCCCATATTTCGATTATATATTTCTTATATAATTTGTAAATTTTCTGTAGTTTTCCCTTACTTGTGAAATTTATAATTTCAAGTTCAATTTAAAACAACTTTGAAGTTATTAATCTTTTTCCCTTTGAGGTTTTGTACTCCGATAAAACCTTTTCAAAGCAACAAGATTCAAAACAGAAAACTGGGACTATTTGAGAGCGGTTTTCTACATTTTCAATTGGGTACACTCCAAATATTTTCCAAAAATTCGCAAAATGACTATTCATAAATTTCTGAATTCCTTCAGTCGCCTCGTTCAATTCGATTCTTCCATAAATAGTGGCATTATTCCACTCACCTCATCTCAGCTGGTGAGAATTCACATGAACGAGTTAGAATCCACATGGGCTGAGAACATACAGATACAAGATCTGATAAATCTCTGAAGTTAACAAGACTTCACGAGAAATTCCTAAATGCCTCATCCGTTTATTCCACATGCATGGCGGGATTGACAGAAGTCATGGTCCGTTTTCATAATACAGACGTCTCATCAATCTTAAGTAGTATTCCAGATGAGATGATTCCAAATACTTGGACACCTACTAAAAGCAATTGTTCTTTTTAAAAATTTCGGATATGCTCCTCATTTTTGCACACCATCCGAAAGTGTCCTGCCTTCATTTCTATGAATCCACAACAACGTTTGGCAAAGATTAAGCAATGTGGTCTTTGCTGCAATTGTTTCTCAAAAACGCATCGTGTGAGCAATTGTTCATCCACAAAAAAAAAAATATGTGTCTACTGTTCAAAGCGACATGATGTTATGCTCCATGATGGTTCTGGTAACACTTGTTCACCGACTCAGTCACCTACCACAACTCACAAACCTGATTTGAATGTCAACTCCACTCAATGTTCTTCCATACATTAGTCCAAGAGATAATATTTCAATTCGTGTGTATCATAACTCCATTTTGATACACATATATTCCAAAGATACAACTCACATTCTCCACTATTGGGAATGTGATAAACTAATTCCAGAATTTACTCCTTACAGACAGTCGCCACTACTGCGAATATTCCCTGAAATACAAACCGTCTGATTTCGAGCTTGTATTTGTTCCTTTCCGGCAATCGGACTCCAAAACTGAGTCTCTTGCACGCTTCAAGATTTCCAAACCATCCTCCAAAATTGAGGTTCAGACGAAACAAATTCTTTATCCACATACCCAAAATTCGTCACTCCAATCATACTCCATCGCAGATAATTCAATTTAGCAACCACCCAGGTGACGCAATTCCTGAATTCCAGTTACAAACCGGCACATTACTTGTCGTTTGTAACCCGTACCGCTCTATTCGCATTTTCCATGGTCTAGCTGATAATGTTCCATTCATGATTCCTGATGCAAGCAAAGCTCTGCGTTATGTACTTTGTAGTGCACACTCGGACGAAGCTGCAACCCGATTCGTACCAGACGGGGTCAAAATTTGTAACCATGGCAGTTATTCTCCATACCCTGTTGTACATCTTTTTGGCTACTTCCATGTTCCGAGAACCTCATCCGTTGTAACGTTCTATATGCGAATAGCTATATGCACGTCCGTATCCAGTCACATGGGTTTTTTCAAAGTAAGTGTTGCGCCAGTGGAAACACTGTCCGTATGCATGATTCTTCCTTCCAACTTGTTGTATTTCTTCCAAAATATAACTATAAAAATCCATTCCAATAAAATGTTTTCCATATCGTTGTACTATTTCCGAAGTACAACTCCAAAGTTATCTTTCCATTATCCATTTCTATACGTTTGTACTCATTCCGAGGTACAATTTGGAAATTATGTTCCAAACTAATATTACTTCTTCCAACATTTCGAATGCACTACTGTATTTTATTCCCTGCAAAGCACAAACTTCCTTTTCAGATACCTGTATATTCCAAATTCCAAAGGAGAGCTGTTATTCGATGTAGCGATGAATATCCTCACCCTGGATTCGCTATAGCAGAATATATTTACATTAAATTCATTAGTTTTAAGTTCAAAACTTTCATAATTGTTTGTTTAATTGATAATTTTTTTCATTTATATTGTGCAATGAGAGAATATATTGTACAGTCGAGGCATTTTTTATTGCAGTGGTACTGCAAGGGGCCCGGGTAGTTCACGCCGCACAGTGGTTCAGAATCGATTTTTCCTGGTCAAAATTCTGTAACTTTTGAACGGATAGAGATATATTCATAATTCTTTTTTTGTTAGACAGATAGCACATTCAGCTTTCAGACGAATTATAAGCGGTAAAGTTTGGTCCGGTAGTTGCAGAGAAATTCAAGGTCAAAGTTAAACTTTTGAGTTTTTTAACTATTTTTCATCAAAATATGAGTGTTTTTGGGGTTTTTATATCTTCCTATGTATTAAAGATGGTCAAACACCAACAAATAAACAAAATAATTACCAAAAAAACTTAAAAAAAAATACGAAAAAAATGTCGAAAAAATTTTTTTTCAAAAATTTTTAAAAAAAAAAATTTACAAAAAAAATTTAATTTTTTTCAAAAATTAAAAAAATTATCCTTGGGTTTTAATAAAACTTATATAACTCGTATAAAAACTCATATACTCAAAAAAGTTGTAATTTGTGTCAAAAAACTGTAATTCATATGGAAACAGTATAGAAAAACACACATTTTTACCCATGTAATTTCAATAAATTGAAAAAAGTGTTAAACGGACTGAACGGGACGGGTACAAAAGTATATATGGGCTGGAAGAGGAGACTTTCGTGCATCATTCTGTGAAAACAGAACTTTGTTCCATGTTGTTCCACAAAAGTTCTAGTCCACTAAATTTGGAATTTCATAAAATTTAGTACCCGAGGAAAAATAAAATAGATAATGTTGTGTAAACGCTACGGTAATTTACTAAAACGATTTTTAAAGGCCACAATCCTACCTACCTTACAAAAAAACAATGAACACAATAACTGTTATAGTTTCAGAGAAATAGCTTCGTATTTCTTCAGAAATTTGCAAAAATTACGTATTTCCCAAAAATGGGGAAAATGCTCGTCTTTAGGGGCACGCCACGCCCACACCTTCCAATATTTGGGCCTAATTTTTTGGTTTCCTTAGTTTCAATATGTTTACTATCGAATCCCATATAGAAATTAAATATCTTTGACAAAACAAAATTTTGATTTTTGGCCAGGAAAATTGATTCCTGAACCATTGTGCGCCGGACCCTAATACACATTTTCCTTCATTCTTATATGTTTGCATTGAGCATCTCTAATTCTACTCAAAACTGTGCCATGTACCCTCTCATTTTCTCGCTTTGCGATTTTTTACTGCATTTGCCTTAATAACTTTGCCTGTAAATAAACACTTGTTACCAACCATTATTGTTGTTTATTCGGTAAGCGCTTTGTTCAAATATCCAAATTTGAATAAACTAAATAAAGAACCATTACTGTTCTTTACAAGTCACTTATACGCCCGTGTTTTATTTCTTTTTCTTCCACTCATGCCAAAACTACAACCAGAGGAAAATATTTCGATATCCACGGAGTAATTTTCTATCCAAAACACAGCAGTATATCCAGCATCTTCTTCCCTCCAGAAGTACCCATACCGACATTTTCAACCTGGTTTACATTTACGAAAGGCACCCGATTTCTTTTCATTCTTTTCATCGTGTGTGCAATTCAGATCAACATCAGAAATTTTACCTGGGTGAGAAGGAAATATTTGACTTTTATTTGCGCATGCATTGAATAAATAAATCTACTTTCCACTGGTAATTGTTCAAAAACACCGAAAATATCCGATTCGCCTTTTCGCCTGCTCCAAATTCTTGATGATCATTTCACGAAGTTGAGTGATAGATTAAAGAGTGGCGTTAAAACGATGTTAAGAGACACTGAAAATCGAATTCTGGAAGAATTTAATAAGAACTTATCTGTCATTAGAGCCGACTTGGATGATGTCTTGTCGAGAGTTTCAAATCTTGAAAAAAAAAAATCCTGTGAATGTGAGGTCATCAAAGCGGAAATAGTCACGCTGAAGACGGAGTTGCTAAAGCAAGAAAATACGCACGTGGCCTGCGAAATAAGAGTGAACGGCATTCCATTTGTCAAAGATGAAACCCTAGCCCTCGTCTTTGATAGCATCTGTCGATTAATTAATATCAACACTCCTTGCACAAAATACATTCACCGCTTACAAAACAAAAATAATACCAAGAATGTAAATTCTCCGGATGGTGTTATCATAGTAAAATTTATGTCGCCCTATGATAAAAACTTCTTTCTGAAGTCACTTTCAATCTTCAGGAAAGACAACAAAAATAAACTTTTCTTGAATACCATTGGATTTTCGTCAACAGCTCAATTCTACGTCAACGAAAATCTCTCAAACACTAACAATATACTGCTTCAAGATGCTATTCATCTAAAAAAGAAGGGGATGATTCAATCAGCATATACATTTCGTGGCCTGGTTTACATCAAAGGTCCCAACTGCAATGATCCAATATGCGTGTATGATACTAAAATACTTGATCAATTTCGTACAACAGAAACCTTGTCGACTATGGTGTCGCAAAATCAACAATAATGAAATCCTTACGCTATGGAGATGTTTTTATATTTTTTATATTTTTTATATTTTCTCTAATATTTTATTCATTCACAAATTTTCAATCTTATTATTAATTACATTTTTGCATAAAAGATTTTATATATATATCAATGTTTATCCTCTTTGTTTAAGCCAAAACTCAAACCCCTAATTGTTTCCTGTTTTACCCGTGAAAAATGTATATGAAATACCCGATTAAATAAATGAATTTACGTTAGATAAATATTTGTACTAAAGTAATCAGTATTTAGTTCTTAATATTAGCCATCTTTTTAAGTCCACTTCCCTTTGAATTCTTTCTTATCTTTTTCAACCTCTGGATGAATCAACACTTATAATCAACTTGTAAGAACTCATATCCATCCAATAAAAGATTATCCAACATTGAAAACATTGCCAACATTGATTTCATTTTTGTTTCTGTTTCGATTGTTATGGTTTTACTAATTTGTCGAGCTACAAAATAAAAGCAACATACATATATGGTTTGATATTGTTTTGGCTCTCGATTAGTGCATCTCTTTTACTTAATTCACGTAAGTTATCCTACGCTCCAGACTTAGCATCCATTCAGCTATTCAACGTGTACATTTTGGTCCATACCGAGCCGGATGAGAGGCTGCACATTTTGAGAGATTTCAGCAACGAATACAATTGGTGCCCACAAGTGTGTTTGATCAGTGGTTGGTTTGTCTACTGCCTTCAGTAAAGTGAGATTGGCACAACGTACAGTACTGGTGCCCATTCTATGATTGAAGAAGTGTTAAAAATATTATTTAAAACAAATATAAATCCCTAAAGTTGCCGGTAAACTAGGAGGAAAAGATAATATAAACCTAGAGTTGCCGGCAAACTCGGAGCTGTGTTCAAGCGGAAGATTGTGTTACTAGCCAACAATACAACAAATACGACCGGTGAAGAAGCTAACAAATCTCATCTTACAAAGGTATTTCATCCGCAGTAAGTTTTAACAAGCTTCTATGTGAACGGTGAAACATGGTGGTAATGATTAATTATGATCCTTTATACGGATAAGTTCAATCAAAGTTGCTTAAAATCCAACTAGTATTCAACTTGGTAATTGTGACATATCCTCATTCAGTTTGTGTGCCTTCCAAACTTTATTTAGCAACAAACTCGCTGTTCCTGTAAATATTTCACAGTACGAACTATCACACCAGTCGTGATTGCAACATACTTTTGCATGATAGTGTAATCTTTATGATACGAAAAAAACGTGGTTTATCTTTTTGTTTGATGAAACACCCTAACATCCATCTCGTAGCATTTGTCTGTGTAAGTCATTAACATTGAATATCACTCCGCTGTTATTAACAGTCTCAATCACTCAAAATAATCATTCAACTCTCACCAACTTGTCTAGTGCGCATGTCCATTGAGTACCTATAAAAATAATAAACTTGCATTTCTCTTAATTCCGTCAATTTGAGTATTTGAGAACTTCCGAGTCTCTCAACACCAATGGTATATTTCTCTTTGCTTATGCTCTCCTACGGTACATATTCATTTCACTCCATTACCAGCATTTCATGAATCTTTGTTTGTTGCCGGTGCAGGTGAAGAAAAAGTGTGAAGGGCATACCGAAAATAACATTAGCGTGTGTGTGTTTTTTTTCGCTCCTCATTACATACTTGCAATCAAAATATTGCTCTCTGTTTACATTGTTACTTCCCAACTTTTTCTCATCACTCATCATATGGTTTTCGTTCGTATGTTATTTCTTCGTAAGTGTGTTACAGAAGCAGATACTGAGCCAAAGATACATTCGCACAGTGGGCCGAAAAATAATAAATCGTAAAACTAACAAAAATAATTTCATTTCTGTTCTGAACTCAGAATCAATACGGAGAATTACTATAATTACTGTGCCAACACCCAGTTCCGGAACGAGCTAAGAGTGGGACTTCAATTCCATCGAATTAAATTGTTGGTGATGATATAGAACTGTAAATGGTTTTGCATCCCATTGTTTGACATTGAAATCATGTACTTCATTGCAAACGTTAAGAACTGATTCAAATTCTATGTGTTGAGAAAGTTAAAATATATTTTTCAAATACATAACTTTTGAAAATTCATCCATTAATCACTTGTGTCCATACAATTGGATAGTGTTGTTGTTCTCGTTGTGAGTTGCTGACAACTTTGTGGCGGGCTATTGTTCTGACGGTAACTACAAAAATATTGTCAGTGGTCACCACTAAATTCTGATTTTGGTAGTTTGAGAATCATTGGCTGAATTCACCTTCATATCTTACATTGTTGGGGTCTAAGGATTAAGATTGTCTGTGAACATACAAATAATTGTTCGTAATCCATTTTTTTTGGTCAATTCTTTCCTTGTACTTTCTCTTGTTCTTTTCCTTTTTATTCCTTTATATTCTTGTACGGTCAACAATGTCTTTGGAAAAATTTATTCGTCTTGCCGACAGTTTAGTGGAGTTTGAAGCCTCCCTCAATAGCAACGAGTTGCCATTGTCAACGCGTTGTTTCCTGGACACACATAGAGAGGAAATCAAGGGTACTTGGCAGCGGCTAAGGCGAGTATACGACCAACGTTTGGCTGAACTGTCAAACAAGGGGGAAGATCAGGTAGAAGGTAAAGAGGATGAAGCTTCAGAGACTGAAACGGTCAAACAAAAGTATACGAAGTCGTATTCCACGTACTGTCGCATACTATTTAAGTTGTCGGAAGCTGGAGAAAATATAGCGCCTGTAGCTCGTACCCCACCTCCACCTTCTCCAAGCCTTCAAGCTACCCCCGGTAACCCCTTCCACTTACCTCCAATCGAGCTTGCCACTTTCCATGGCGATTACAAATCCTGGCCTACGTTCCACGATATGTTTTCAGCCGTTTGTGTGAGTAACTCTAGATTGAGTCCAATAGAGAAACTCTTTCATTTATCCCAGAAAACGAAAGGGGAGCCTCATGACATAGTGTCAAAGAGTCCACTCACCAACGATGGGTTTCAAAGCGCTTGGGAAAACTTGTGTTTGCGTTATGAGAATAAGAGAGTACTCATAAATGAACAACTCCGAACTTTGCTAAATCTGACATCAATTCCAACTGAGAATGCCATATCGCTCAAAAGCTTCAGAGGGATATTAATGCTTGCATATCGGCTTTGAAGCTTTACAAGATCGATATCGAAAGTTGGAATCCTATTTTCGTGTTCTTGTGCTCCAACTGTCTCCCTAATTTTACTCTCACACTTTGGGAACAGACTTTGAGTGACAAGACAACCATACCAAAGTGGTCAGATCTCGATGTGTTTTTGACCAATCGATATAGAACGTTAGAGTCCGTTTCCGAGATCAAGAACTCGCATGATCACAAGTCCGATATTCCCAAGGCAAAAAGTTGCACTATGTCCAAGAGTGCCAACGCTAAAGTCCATGCATTCCAATCCAATGTATCGCAAACAAAATGTAAGCTATGTGCAAAAGAATCACATCATCATCAGGAAATGTCCGAAGTTCCTGAACATGGACTATAACCAGAGGTTGGCGGAAATCAAAAACAGTAACTTGTGCCTCAATTGCTTTTCCAGTGCCCATCTGCTGAAAAACTGCAAGAGCAAACACTCTTGCTTTAAATGTCACAAACGACATAACACTCTCTTGCATAAGGGGTCTGATACCGAAGACCCACTCAAAACACCATCTTCCTTCACTAGCAACTATCGTAATTCTGGCAGCAGCTCCACTACAACACAATTTGCGCCGCGAAATTCTACTCCACTACAGTCCACTTCAAATCCCAATGGTATTGTTCAAAGTTGTTTTGACACTAATTCTAAGGGCGTACTGCTGGGAACCGCTTTGGTAAAAATACTACATTGCGATGTTTCATATACAGCACGGGCCCTCAACGACTCAGGGTCAGAGGGAACGTTTATCTCTGAAAAACTTTTCAACTTTCTGAAGCTGCCTAGTCTATTGAGTACCTATATAGTGCACATGTCCATTGAGTACCTATAAAAATAATAAACTTGCATTTCTCTTAATTCCGTCAATTTGAGTATTTGAGAACTTCCGAGGCTCTCAACACCAATGGTATATTTCTCTTTGCTTATGCTCTCCTACGGTACATATTCATTTCACTCCATTACCAGCATTTCATGAATCTTTGTTTGTTGCCGGTGCAGGTGAAGAAAAAGTGTGAAGGGCATACCGAAAATAACATTAGCGTGTGTGTGTTTTTTTCGCTCCTCATTACATACTTGCAATCAAAATATTGCTCTCTGTTTACATTGTTACTTCCCAACTTTTTCTCATCACTCATCATATGGTTTTCGTTCGTATGTTATTTCTTCGTAAGTGTGTTACAGAAGCAGATACTGAGCCAAAGATACATTCGCACAGTGGGCCGAAAAATAATAAATCGTAAAACTAACGAAAATAATTTCATTTCTGTTCTGAACTCAGAATCAATACGGAGAATTACTATAATTACTGTGCCAACACCAAGTTCCGGAACGAGCTAAGAGTGGGACTTCAATTCCATCGAATTAAATTGTTGGTGATGATATAGAACTGTAAATGGTTTTGCATCCCATTGTTTGACATTGAAATCATGTACTTCATTGCAAACGTTCAGAACTGATTCAAATTCTATGTGTTGAGAAAGTTAAAATATATTTTTCAAATACATAACTTTTGAAAATTCATCCATTAATCACTTGTGTCCATACAATTGGATAGTGTTGTTGTTCTCGTTGTGAGTTGCTGACAACTTTGTGGCGGGCTATTGTTCTGACGGTAACTACAAAAATATTGTCAGTGGTCAACACTAAATTCTGATTTTGGTAGTTTGAGAATCATTGGCTGAATTCACCTTCATATCTTACATTGTTGGGGTCTAAGGATTAAGATTGTCTGTGAACATACAAATAATTGTTCGTAATCCATTTTTTTTTTTGGTCAATTCTTTCCTTGTACTTTCTCTTGTTCTTTTCCTTTTTATTCCTTTATATTCTTGTACGGTCAACAATGTCTTTGGAAAAATTTATTCGTCTTGCCGACAGTTTAGTGGAGTTTGAAGCCTCCCTCAATAGCAACGAGTTGCCATTGTCAACGCGTTGTTTCCTGGACACACATAGAGAGGAAATCAAGGGTACTTGGCAGCGGCTAAGGGGAGTATACGACCAACGTTTGGCTGAACTGTCAAACAAGGGGGAAGATCAGGTAGAAGGTAAAGAGGATGAAGCTTCAGAGACTGAAACGGTCAAACAAAAGAATACGAAGTCGTATTCCACGTACTGTCGCATACTATTTAAGTTGTCGGAAGCTGGAGAAAATATAGCGCCTGTAGCTCGTACCCCACCTCCACCTTCTCCAAGCCTTCAAGCTACCCCCGGTAACCCCTTCCACTTACCTCCAATCGAGCTTGCCACTTTCCATGGCGATTACAAATCGTGGCCTACGTTCCACGATATGTTTTCAGCCGTTTGTGTGAGTAACTCTAGATTGAGTCCAATAGAGAAACTCTTTCATTTATCCCAGAAAACGAAAGGGGAGCCTCATGACATAGTGTCAAAGAGTCCACTCACCAACGATGGGTTTCAAAGCGCTTGGGACAACTTGTGTTTGCGTTATGAGAATAAGAGAGTACTCATAAATGAACAACTCCGAACTTTGCTAAATCTGACATCAATTCCAACTGAGAATGCCATATCGCTCAAAAGCTTCAGAGGGATATTAATGCTTGCATATCGGCTTTGAAGCTTTACAAGATCGATATCGAAAGTTGGAATCCTATTTTCGTGTTCTTGTGCTCCAACTGTCTCCCTAATTTTACTCTCACACTTTGGGAACAGACTTTGAGTGACAAGACAACCATACCAAAGTGGTCAGATCTCGATGTGTTTTTGACCAATCGATATAGAACGTTAGAGTCCGTTTCCGAGATCAAGAACTCGCATGATCACAAGTCCGATATTCCCAAGGCAAAAAGTTGCACTATGTCCAAGAGTGCCAACGCTAAAGTCCATGCATTCCAATCCAATGTATCGCAAACAAAATGTAAGCTATGTGCAAAAGAATCACATCATCATCAGGAAATGTCCGAAGTTCCTGAACATGGACTATAACCAGAGGTTGGCGGAAATCAAAAACAGTAACTTGTGCCTCAATTGCTTTTCCAGTGCCCATCTGCTGAAAAACTGCAAGAGCAAACACTCTTGCTTTAAATGTCACAAACGACATAACACTCTCTTGCATAAGGGGTCTGATACCGAAGACCCACTCAAAACACCATCTTCCTTCACTAGCAACTATCGTAATTCTGGCAGCAGCTCCACTACAACACAATTTGCGCCGCGAAATTCTACTCCACTACAGTCCACTTCAAATCCCAATGGTATTGTTCAAAGTTGTTTTGACACTAATTCTAAGGGCGTACTGCTGGGAACCGCTTTGGTAAAAATACTACATTGCGATGTTTCATATACAGCACGGGCCCTCAACGACTCAGGGTCAGAGGGAACGTTTATCTCTGAAAAACTTTTCAACTTTCTGAAGCTGCCTAGTCTATTGAGTACCTATATAGTGCACATGTCCATTGAGTACCTATAAAAATAATAAACTTGCATTTCTCTTAATTCCGTCAATTTGAGTATTTGAGAACTTCCGAGGCTCTCAACACCAATGGTATATTTCTCTTTGCTTATGCTCTCCTACGGTACATATTCATTTCACTCCATTACCAGCATTTCATGAATCTTTGTTTGTTGCCGGTGCAGGTGAAGAAAAAGTGTGAAGGGCATACCGAAAATAACATTAGCGTGTGTGTGTTTTTTTTCGCTCCTCATTACATACTTGCAATCAAAATATTGCTCTCTGTTTACATTGTTACTTCCCAACTTTTTCTCATCACTCATCATATGGTTTTCGTTCGTATGTTATTTCTTCGTAAGTGTGTTACAGAAGCAGATACTGAGCCAAAGATACATTCGCACAATGGGCCGAAAAATAATAAATCGTAAAACTAACGAAAATAATTTCATTTCTGTTCTGAACTCAGAATCAATACGGAGAATTACTATAATTACTGTGCCAACACCAAGTTCCGGAACGAGCTAAGAGTGGGACTTCAATTCCATCGAATTAAATTGTTGGTGATGATATAGAACTGTAAATGGTTTTGCATCCCATTGTTTGACATTGAAATCATGTACTTCATTGCAAACGTTCAGAACTGATTCAAATTCTATGTGTTGAGAAAGTTAAAATATATTTTTCAAATACATAACTTTTGAAAATTCATCCATTAATCACTTGTGTCCATACAATTGGATAGTGTTGTTGTTCTCGTTGTGAGTTGCTGACAACTTTGTGGCGGGCTATTGTTCTGACGGTAACTACAAAAATATTGTCAGTGGTCACCACTAAATTCTGATTTTGGTAGTTTGAGAATCATTGGCTGAATTCACCTTCATATCTTACATTGTTGGGGTCTAGGGATTAAGATTGTCTGTGAACATACAAATAATTGTTCGTAATCCATTTTTTTTTTGGTCAATTCTTTCCTTGTACTTTCTCTTGTTCTTTTCCTTTTTATTCCTTTATATTCTTGTACGGTCAACAATGTCTTTGGAAAAATTTATTCGTCTTGCCGACAGTTTAGTGGAGTTTGAAGCCTCCCTCAATAGCAACGAGTTGCCATTGTCAACGCGTTGTTTCCTGGACACACATAGAGAGGAAATCAAGGGTACTTGGCAGCGGCTAAGGGGAGTATACGACCAACGTTTGGCTGAACTGTCAAACAAGGGGGAAGATCAGGTAGAAGGTAAAGAGGATGAAGCTTCAGAGACTGAAACGGTCAAACAAAAGTATACGAAGTCGTATTCCACGTACTGTCGCATACTATTTAAGTTGTCGGAAGCTGGAAAAAATATAGCGCCTGTAGCTCGTACCCCACCTCCACCTTCTCCAAGCCTTCAAGCTACCCCCGGTAACCCCTTCCACTTACCTCCAATCGAGCTTGCCACTTTCCATGGCGATTACAAATCGTGGCCTACGTTCCACGATATGTTTTCAGCCGTTTGTGTGAGTAACTCTAGATTGAGTCCAATAGAGAAACTCTTTCATTTATCCCAGAAAACGAAAGGGGAGCCTCATGACATAGTGTCAAAGAGTCCACTCCCCAACGATGGGTTTCAAAGCGCTTGGGACAACTTGTGTTTGCGTTATGAGAATAAGAGAGTACTCATAAATGAACAACTCCGAACTTTGCTAAATCTGACATCAATTCCAACTGAGAATGCCATATCGCTCAAGAAGCTTCAGAGGGATATTAATGCTTGCATATCGGCTTTGAAGCTTTACAAGATCGATATCGAAAGTTGGAATCCTATTTTCGTGTTCTTGTGCTCCAACTGTCTCCCTAATTTTACTCTCACACTTTGGGAACAGACTTTGAGTGACAAGACAACCATACCAAAGTGGTCAGATCTCGATGTGTTTTTGACCAATCGATATAGAACGTTAGAGTCCGTTTCCGAGATCAAGAACTCGCATGATCACAAGTCCGATATTCCCAAGGCAAAAAGTTGCACTATGTCCAAGAGTGCCAACGCTAAAGTCCATGCATTCCAATCCAATGTATCGCAAACAAAATGTAAGCTATGTGCAAAAGAATCACATCATCATCAGGAAATGTCCGAAGTTCCTGAAGATGGACTATAACCAGAGGTTGGCGGAAATCAAAAACAGTAACTTGTGCCTCAATTGCTTTTCCAGTGCCCATCTGCTGAAAAACTGCAAGAGCAAACACTCTTGCTTTAAATGTAACAAACGACATAACACTCTCTTGCATAAGGGGTCTGATACCGAAGACCCACTCAAAACACCATCTTCCTCCACTTGCAACTATCGTAATTCCGGCAGCAGCTCCACTACAACACAATTTGCGCCGCGAAATTCTACTCCACTACAGTCCACTTCAAATCCCAATGATATTGTTCAAAGTTGTTTTGCCACTAATTCTAAGGGCGTACTGCTGGGAACCGCTTTGGTAAAAATACTACATTGCGATGTTTCATATACAGCACGGGCCCTCAACGACTCAGGGTCAGAGGGAACGTTTATCTCTGAAAAACTTTTCAACTTCTTTGTGTTTATTTCAGCTTTAGTCCATATTTTGTTGTATTCAAGTATTTGAATAACAACAAAATGTTTTACAGTGGATATGAAATTGATTAGTTGCGGGCGGAGGGTAGGAAAGTTGTTTGAAGTTGTTTGGTGACAACTGAAACTATAGTATTTCCTACCCTCCGCCCGCAACTAATCAATTTCATATCCACTGTAAAACATTTTGTTGTTATTCAAATACTTGAATACAACAAAATATGGACTAAAGCTGAAATAAACACAAAGATGTAAAATTCTGCAGTCCAACAATAAAAAACGCCAACAACAATAATAGGCATCAGCACGGCCTTGTTGATCAATGCGTAATGCAAAAACAACAACTTTCTCGTTGTTTTACCCCCGCTTATTGAAGCAACACTCGTATGTTCGCATTCTTTGCAAACCAAAGACGACATAAAAACAGTGGTGGATATAAAATTCTTTAGTTCGACTCAAATTGTAGGGTAATCAGTTTTAGGGCCATATAGCAAATTTCTCATTTTGTTTAATTTGCTGGATGGGCTTATTGACCTGTTTATCGATACAGAGTCGGCGGAAAAGGAACTGATGAAGTTGTTTGGTGACAACTGAAACTATAGTATTTCCTACCCTCCGCCCGCAACTAATCAATTTCATATCCACTGTATAACATTTTGTTGTTATTCAAATACTTGAATACAACAAAATATGGACTAAAGCTGAAATAAACACAAAGATGTAAAATTCTGCAGTCCAACAATAAAAAACGCCAACAACTTTTCAACTTTCTGAAGCTGCCTTCCACACGCGCAGCCGCGAAAGTTTCGGGTCTGAACAATACTGTGTCGGCCAATGTTCAAAAAGAATGTCATTTCACCATGGGTTCGCATTCTAACGATAATTTTCAAATGAAAATATCTGCTTTAGTTGTTCCGCGCTTGTCGAATAACCTCCCTTCCTCCACAATAAGTATCGATATTATTCCCAACTTTCGTGAGCTAGAGTTAGCCACTCAAAATTTTATGAACGTTTTAAAATCGATATTCTTTTGGGTGCTGATTTACTTCCTTCTATTATGTTGCCAGGTTATAAGAATGGTGTCTGTGGATCGCTGATGGCCCAAGAAACCGTCTTCGGCTGGATTCTGACCGGGCCAGTTCGGGCGTTTCTTATTTCTCTGAAATCTCCGCCGACAACGAGATTTCACGTTTTTGGGAGGTGGAGAACATCCCGTCAAAGAATGCTATGTCTAGATCCGATACCTTCTGTGAGGATCTGTACGAAAGATCGACGACTCGTGATGACGAAGGAAGAAATGTGGTATCCCTTCCATTTAAGGAGGAGTATCCACCATAAAGCCTGGGTTACTCAAGCAATAGCGCTATGGCGCAATTCTTTCGGAACGAACGCCGGCTTCTACGTGATCCACAGCTCAAAAGGCAATATGATGAAAATATCCAAGAATATATTTTATTGAGACATATGACTCCAATCCAGGTTAATGATCCATTGCATACTGCGTCATGTTTCTATCTACCCCATCATGCGGTGATAAAACCTGACAGTACGACCACTAAGGTTCGCGTGGTTTTTAACGCGTCGTATCCTTCTTCAAATGGACTAAGTCTTAACGATATTCTGTATACAGGTCCTGTGTTACAGAACGACTTGACTATATTAATCCATAATTGGCGTTTCTTTCGATACGTTTTTAATGGAGATATCCAAAAAATGTATCGACAAATCCGTGTGAATTCCGCCCACACTCCTTTCCAACGAATCTTGTTCCGTAAAAGTCCAAATGATCCATTACAAGATTTTGAACTGTGACTTTTGGCGTTAACTGTGCTCCTTACCTGGCAATAAGGACGATGATGCAATTAGCTCAGGTTGTCAAAGAAACTTTCCCTTTGGCATCCAAAATTGTACGGTCTTCTATGTACGTCGACGATGCGCTCGTAGGGGCATATGACATCTAGTCGGCTATCCGAGCAAGGAATGAATTAATTCAGGCACTGACTTCAGCGGGATTCTCTATGAGAAAATGGACGTCCAATTCAAAGAAAATCCTGGAAAATCTCCCCTCAGAAGACTTGTTAAACTCAGATTTCCTTGACTTTGATCACTGCAGTTTGGTGAAGACGCTAGGGATTCGGTGGAATGCCCGTTCAGATGAGTTTTACTTCTCCTCATCACCATTTTCAGATGATTCTGTGAACACGAAGCGAGCTGTCCTGTCTCAAATGGCTAGGTTGTTCGATCCAGCAGGTTGGCTAGCTCCTGTAATCGTGCTAGCGAAGATGCTCATGCAGAGAATTTGGATGGACCGGACAGAGTGGGACCGAGATATTTCAGATGAATCCCTACGCCTTTGGAAATCGTTCCAAAGTCATTACCCGTCCATAAACAGAATCCGCATTCCGAGATGGGTCCACTTTGTTCCAGAGGGTGAAGTCCAGTTGCACGGGTTCTCAGATGCCTCGGAGAGAGCATATGCGGCAACGATTTATATAAGAGTTATATATCCGGGAGAAATTCACACCAGCCTGATATTCTCCAAGACTAGAGTCTCCCCCATTAAGACCATTTCAATCCCCAGATTGGAGTTATGCGGTGCCGCGCTATTAGCGGAAATGGTAGACAATATCCTTCCACAATTTGAGGTCCAAAAATACTCTCTGTTTTGCTGGACAGATTCCACAATAGTCCTGTCCTGGTTGGCAAAACCACCCTGTCGCTGGAACGCCTTTGTGGCCAACAGAGTCTCAAAGATAATTCAATCCGTGGAACCTTCCCGGTGGTTCCATGTTGAGTCCATACATATTCCCGCTGATTTAGCCAGTAGAGGGATGTACCCTCACGAATTGGTAAATAATACGATATGGTGGAAAGGTCCTAATTGGTTGTCTGATCCAACCGAAAGTTTGCCCAAATCAACCACAAAGATTGATTTTGAACTGGGGCTGGAAAGAAAACCAATACCAATGTTTTTTTCTTATTTCGAAAATTTCCAAGATGTTCTGGAAAACTTGTCTTGCTTCTCGAAAGGTATACGTGTTATGGCATACATATATCGGTTTATCCGAGCAACTCATCCCGCCTTGAAATCTAGTCATAAAAGAGAAGAAAGCTCAGCTATTTCCCCTCATGAGATATCCGATGTTCGAAACCGTTTAGTGTGCATTGCCCAAAAAGCAATCTATCCAAATGAGTATTCAGCTCTTTCTTCCGGAAAATCTATTTCCATGAAAAGTACGTTACTGAATCTCAATCCGTTCATAGACGCCGATGGCCTATTGCGGGCAAGTGGTCGATTGGAAGCTGCTCCGAGCCTCTCCTACAACGAAAAACATCCGATTATTGTACCATACAATTGTCAATATGCCAGACTTTTCGTCTCATTTGTCCATGACATAAGTCTTCATGGCGGCAATCAGCTGGTACTCCGTTTAGTCCGAAGTCAGTATTGGATACCAAAGGTTCAAAATTTAATTAAGACAATAATCCATAAATGCAAACCGTGTATCCTGTATAAACGAAAATGTCAAAAGCAATTAATGGCTGCACTACCTCCAGAAAGGTGTACCTACTCAAGGCCTTTCACTCACACAGGACTTGATTTTGCAGGTCCTTTTGACATTAAGAGCTACTCCGGACGAGGCTGCCGAATGTCCAAAGGATATGTGTGCGTCTTCGTATGCTTCTCCACGAAAGCGATTCATCTCGAGGCCACGTCTGATCTTTCAACACCAGCATTCCTAGGCGCATTTGGTCGTTTCGTTTCCCGACGCGGATGTCCACTCCACTTATATTCTGATAACGGCACAACATTCGTTGGCGCCTCTCGCACCCTTGCAAGAGAATTCATCCAAAATTCTCATGTCGCACTCCTCTCCAACTACTCCCATCAAAACATTACATGGCACTTCATCCCGCCAGGAGCTCCCATATGGGAGGTCTGTGGGAGGCGGGCGTAAAAAGTTTTAAGCAACATTTTAAAAAATGTGATGGATTACATAAATATACGTTCGAAGAGTTCCAAACATTACTGTCCGATATTCCCAAGGCAAAAAGTTACACTATGTCCAAGAGTGCCAACGCTAAAGTCCATGCATTCCAATCCAATGTATCGCAAACAAAATGTAAGCTATGTGCAAAAGAATTTCAAATCATCATCAGGAAATGTCCGAAGTTCCTGAAGATGGACTATAACCAGAGGTTGGCGGAAATCAAAAACAGTAACTTGTGCCTCAATTGCTTTTCCAGTGCCCATCTGCTGAAAAACTGCAAGAGCAAACACTCTTGCTTTAAATGTCACACACGACATAACACTCTCTCGCATAAGGGGTCTGATACCGAAGACCCACTCACAACACCATCTTCCTCCACTAGCAACTATCGTAATTCCGGTAGCAGCTCCACTACAACACAATTTGCGCCGCGAAATTCTACTCCACTACAGTCCACTTCAAATCCCAATGATATTGTTCAAAGTTGTTTTGTCACTAATTCTAAGGGCGTACTGCTGGGAACCGCTTTGGTAAAAATACTACATTGCGATGTCTGACTCAGGGTCAGAGGGAACGTTTATATCTGAAAAACTTTTCAACTTTTTGAAGCTGCCTTCCAAACGCGCAGCCGCGAAAGTTTCGGGTCTGAACAATACTGTGTCGGCCAATGTTCAAAAAGAATGTCATTTCACCATGGGTTCGCATTCTAACGATAATTTTCAAATGAAAATATCTGCTTTAGTTGTTCCGCACTTGTCGAATAACCTCCCTTCCTCCACAATAAGTATCGATATTATGCCCAACTTTCGTGAGCTAGAGTTAGCCGACTCAAAATTTTATGAAAGCTCTAAAATCGATATTCTTTTGGGTGCTGATTTACTTCCTTCTATTATGTTGCCAGGTTATAAGAATGGTATCTGTGGATCGCTGATGGCCCAAGAAACCGTCTTCGGCTGGATTCTGACCGGGCCAGTTCCAAACCAAACCATTAGCACGTTCTCCACTTGCGTTTCTTACTTCTCTGAAATCTCCGCCGACAACGAGATTTCACGTTTTTGGGAGGTGGAGAACATCCCGTCAAAGAATGCTATGTCTAGATCCGATACCTTCTGTGAGGATCTGTACGAAAGATCGACGACTCGTGATGACGAAGGAAGATATGTGGTATCCCTTCCATTTAAGGAGGAGTATCCACCAACATCAAGCCTGGGTTACTCAAGGAATAGCGCTATGGCGCAATTCTTTCGGAACGAACGCCGGCTTCTACGTGATCCACAGCTCAAAAGGCAATATGATGAAAATATCCAAGAATATATTTTATTGAGACATATGACTCCAATCCAGGTTAATGATCCATTGCGTACTGCGTCATGTTTCTATCTACCCCATCATGCGGTGATAAAACCTGACAGTACGACCACTAAGGTTCGCGTGGTTTTTAACGCGTCGTATCCTTCTTCAAATGGACTAAGTCTTAACGATATTCTGTATACAGGTCCTGTGTTACAGAACGACTTGACTATATTAATCCATAATTGGCGTTTCTATCGATACGTTTTTAATGGAGATATCCAAAAAATGTATCGACAAATCCGTGTGAATTCCGCCCACACTCCTTTCCAACGAATCTTGTTCCGTAAAAGTCCAAATGATCCATTACAAGATTTTGAGCTGAAGACTGTGACATTTGGCGTTAACTGGCAATAAGGACGATGATGCAATTAGCTCAGGTTGTCAAAGAAACTTTCCCTTTGGCATCCAAAATTTTACGGTCTTCTATGTACGTCGACGATGCGCTCGAAGGGGCACATGACATCCAGTCGGCTATCCGAGCAAGGAATGAATTAATTCAGGCACTGACTTCAGCGGGATTCTCTATGAGAAAATGGACGTCCAATTCAAAGAAAATCCTGGAAAATCTCCCCTCAGAAGACTTGTTAAACTCAGATTTTCTTTGACTTTGATCACTGCAGTTTGGTGAAGACGAATCCCTAGGTGGAATGCCCGTTCAGATGAGTTTTACTTCTCCACATCACCATTTTCAGATGATTCTGTGAACACGAAGCGAGCTGTCCTGTCTCAAATAGCTAGGTTGTTCGATCCAGCATGTTGGCTAGCTCCTGTAATCGTGCTAGCGAAGATGCTCATGCAGAGAATTTGGATGGACCGGACAGAGTGGGACCGAGATATTTCAGATGAATCCCTACGCCTTTGGAAATCGTTCCAAAGTCATTACCCGTCCATAAACAGAATCCGCATTCCGAGATGGGTCCACTTTGTTCCAGAGGGTGAAGTCCAGTTCCACGGGTTCTCAGATGCCTCGGAGAGCATATGCGGCAACGATTTATATAAGAGTTATATATCCGGGAGAAATTCACACCAGCCTTATATCCTCCAAGACTAGAGTCTCCCCCATTAAGATCATTTCAATCCCCAGATTGGAGTTATGCGGTGCCGCGCTATTAGCGGAAATGGTAGACAATATCCTTCCACAATTTGAGGTCCAAAAATACTCTCTGTTTTGCTGGACAGATTCCACAATAGTCCTGTCCTGGTTGGCAAAACCACCCTGTCGCTGGAACGCCTTTGTGGCCAACAGAGTCTCAAAGATAATTCAATCCGTGGAACCTTCCCGGTGGTTCCATGTTGAGTCCATACATAATCCCGCTGATTTAGCCAGTAGAGGGATGTACCCTCACGAATTGGTAAATAATACGTTATGGTGGAAAGGTCCTAATTGGTTGTCTGATCCAACCGAAAGTTGGCCCAAATCAACCACAAATATTGGTTTTGAACTGGGGCTGGAAAGAAAACCAATACAAATGTTTTTTCTTATTTCGAAAATTTCCAAGATGTTCTGGAAAACTTTTCTTGCTTCTCGAAAGGTATACGTGTTATGGCATACATATATCGGTTTATCCGAGCAACTCATCCCGCCTTGAAATCTAGTCATAAAAGAGAAGAAAGCTCAACTATTTCACCTCATGAGATATCCGATGTTCGAAAGCGTTTAGTGTGCATTGCCAAAAAGCAATCTATCCAAATGAGTATTCAGCTCTTTCTTCCGGAAAATCTATTTCCATGAAAAGTACGTTACTGAATCTCAATCCGTTCATAGACGCCGATGGCCTATTGCGGGCAAGTGGTCGATTGGAAGCTGCTCCGAGCCTCTCCTACAACGAAAAACATCCGATTATTGTACCATACAATTGTCAATATGCCAGACTTTTCGTCTCATTTGTCCATGACATAAGTCTTCATGGCGGCAATCAGCTGGTACTCCGTTTAGTCCGAAGTCAGTATTGGATACCAAAGGTTCAAAATTTAATTAAGACAATTGTTTAAGTTAGAATTGATCACATTGTTTTATTTGGCCCTATGAATCGCATAGGCATATTCGTTGAAATCTCCTCATTCCCATTTATTACACCCCTGTAATAGTATGAGAGATTTCAACAAATATTCACTTGACAACCGCCCTTTTGAAGCATCTATGCAGATGTCAACACACAACATAACAAAAACAAAACAAAGAAACAAAAAGAAGAAGATCGATCGACCGCTTGTATCGCAAACAACTCCCGCGCTTTATTGTAAGCTCTTGCATGTACATATCGTTGTACGAAAGGTAATATTGTTTACCATTGAATAAACACCGGCAGTTGAGCCAAACCATTTACTAAAACTATCGTGTTTTATTTTCTTATTCTATTTTCATTGTTACCGACGGCCAAACGCACGCATTGGGCGTACTGGCTCCATTGGGGAGTCTTGCTGCACTTGTTTTCCCCCAAGTCCCTATAGTGCGGACTAAACATTTGGTCCTTCGAGCCGGATTGGATCATCGCTTCATCTTTGGGAAAGCTAAATAAATATACAGTCCATCATCACACCTTCCTTACAAGGTACGTATAGTGCATTGTGAGAAAAAAATAAAAACAAGTTTTCGTTTGTTTGTTTTGCCGTCTTACAACGTCATCGATTCCTTTTTTGTCGATCGGTCAAAGTCCAAATCGTGGACAGACGTGCATACATACGGGAATAGAAATATCAAAACAAAAATAATAAATATTTTCTTCAAAATATTTCGTATTATTTTTCGTTTAATTTCTTCTAAATTGTCGTTTACTTGATTCTTATTGTTGTTCCAAAAAGTGTTGAAATATTCCCTTAAACTGCATACAATAATTTGCATTGATTTCGTTTTGCTTTAGCAGTGTAAATATACCAACATATTTTCATAAATATATCGGTTACATATTTACACTGCACGGCCTATTCGTGGTCCCTTCTGTGTTGATACACACACGCTTGTGTAGCTACATACTCCAGCATCGTCGCTCTGTCGTACCGTCTAGTCGGTCAGTAAGTGGCTTGCATGCAAATATATACACACACGCATGTACGCATAAATATTGCATTTTTGGACATTCCTCTTTCTGTCGTGTCCGTTTTTATTGCACAGTAACCCGCCGGTGTATTATTACACAGTACCCGGTCAGTAAATTAGTACTGCGACACATATTATTATATTTTATAGTAAATATAATAAATCGGTGTCAGGGAACTTTTTAATCATATTTTTGGACATTTTGGAATTGCGTGAACCCTACAATCGGTCGATTGGACCTTTTCTTGTGTAGGGCGTTATTTAAAAATATTTATTGCGATTTGTATATATTTTGGAATTTCAATATAGTTTGAAATTTTCGTGGAATTTTTGGGCACAAATACGCTACATTCGGTAGCTACTTGCACAAATTTAATATTGCATGCACCCTACAGTCGGTCAATTGGAGTTTAAACAGAATTTTGTGTATTTTATTGGAATTTCAACATATTTTGAAATTGTTGCATTTTTTTGGACACAAATACACTACATTCGGTGGTTATTTGTAAATATTTGATATTGGATGCACCCTATAACTGGACTTTTTCTTGTGTAGAGCGTATATTACTCATACTTTTGTGAATTTTGCAATTTTTTCTGGAATTTTAATATTGTTCGAATTTTCTGTTGCATTTTTTGGACAAATATACACTACAATTGGTAGTTATTGGTGAACTTTTGGTTGACATTAGACATTTATGGTCGATTTATTCTAAAATAATACCGCCTAGTGCCGTTTTAGGTAATAATTTTGTAAATTAAATGGTAGTTTACAATTTTTACCTACATTTTGGAATTTAAATATTGTTTTAAATTTCTCATTGCAAATTCTCAGCAAATAGGTTGCTGTAGATTCTTTAGTTGTCGACAAGGTTTTTGTTTGCTTTTCGTTTGCAAAATATAGTGAATTTTTGGGATTTTGAATATTGTTTCAGATTTCCGATTTTAAATTAGCACGCTACAGTTGGTAGTTTGAGAATTTATCCTTTTATGGAAAGTAATATATTTAATAGACCTTCATTTTTGCTGCTAAATTTCATTCACCATTTTGTTGGTTTAGATTGTCGTTTTTTACTAATATGGCTTTCAACCCTCCACATTTATTAATTCGTGCTTCCAAGTCTATCGTGACATTCGCTGAGCACTTCGGTACATTAAAGGAAGATGAACTTGACTTTTTTGACCTTGAAGTTAGGAGTGAAGAAATTGGAAAATTGTGGAAGAACTTACAGGAAGCTTTTAATAAATGCCTCTCTTCTATAGAAAATCCCGAAAAACTAAATATCATTCAAGAAAAGTATAAGAAGACGCATCAAAAATGTATAAATTGTTCGTCAATAATAAATAGATTGTTGTTAAAGTTTTGTAGTTCTGCTAAAATGTCCCCGTACTTATTGGAAAATAGTTCGGTAGATTCCTTAACGGAGCATCCCGGTGATATTCTTTGAAAAGCCTGTCGTGTTATGCAAATGTTAAAGACCTGAGTTTGTCGTCCCACACTTCTCGTGATGTGGGTACCCAGGTATCTAATTCTACAATATCGAATATTGAGAATCCTAGAGCAGACCCAAACTTCATGGTTGAACTTCCAAATTTTAATAGCAATCATAATCTTGCGTTACCTCCTTTGGATATTGAGGTTTTTGATGGAAATTTTCTTAATTGGCCCACTTTTAGAGACTTGTTTAGTGCGGTTTATATAAATAACTCCCAGTTGACAGATATTGAACGCATGTGTAATCTGGTTAGTAAAACTAGTGGTGAGGCTCGAGAAATCGTCTCGAAGTTTCCTCTGACTCATAGGAGTTTCCACCTGGCGTGGAATGCATTGAATTCCACTTATAATAATCCACGATTGCTTGTCCACAATCAATTGAAATCGTTGTTTTCACTTCCTGTTTTGGATAAGGAAACCAGTTCGGGACTAAAATCAATACAGCGTGGAATAAATAGTTGTCTTTCGACCATGGCAATTTATGAAATACCTACGGATAGTTGGGATCCGATTGTGGTTTTCATTTGTTTGCAAAAATTGCCTCAGATCACTCATGCTTTATGGGAGCAGAGTGTGAAAAATAAGTCTCGACTTTCAACTTGGAAAGAATTAGATGCATTCTTGACAGAGAGAATTCGTACTCTTCTGTGTTTGCATGAGATGAGAAGTGTTGGCACGTGCTATCAATCGAATTTTAGTGTGTCTTCTAAATATAGTACTTCCTCTCCTCGCTCTTCACCCAGTCCAAAACTATTCTCGACACCTCTTCCATCGTCGCCAAATTCTTTTTGCGTTCTTTGTACAGAGCAACAACACAAATTAAATGTTTGCCAGCGGTTCGTAAATTGTACGCCGTTGGAAAGATTTAAATTGGTCAAAAAGCATCGTTTGTGTGTGAATTGCCTACGGAAGGGACACGAAGTCAAAAATTGTGCTAGTCGTTGTTGTCGAAAGTGCAACCAGAGACATCACACTCTGTTGCACAGAGATCGCTCTATGGTGAGCAGTCCGAGTCAAATTGTGACTCCCAGAAGTTCGAAGTTGTCTGCTTCAGCTTCCACTTTTCGGCCTGGAACTTTAAATAGTAGCAGTAATTCTTCGTCTACATCTAGCGTTCCATCGGCATCGGTCGGTAATGTAGTTCGAAAAACATTCCACGTTACGCAGGAAAGAAAAGTAGTATTGGGAACAGCGCTGGTGAATATCGTTCATCAGGGAGCTTCTTTTCCTGCTAGGGCGCTGATAGACCCGACTTCTGAGTCGTCTTTAATTTCAGAAAGACTTCAGAAGGATCTGAAACTCCAGGTTCAATCCACGAAATCGACAATCATTGGAGTTAATAGTACTGTCGCAGCTACATGTCGTAAAAGCTGTTCATTGAAACTTTGCAGTCGTAGTGACAGGTCGTCTACTTTTGAGACTCCGGCGTTGGTAGTAGGTTCCATATCGGGAAATCTTCCATCCTTTTCGGTCACTTCGGACCTTAAGTCGGATTTGTCGAATATAGTTTTGGCAGATCCTCAATTCGATAAATCTCGACCAGTAGATATTTTGATAGGAGCAGACTTGTACCCGAAAATAATTAAAAATCATTCTCTTCGACTTTCGTCTGGTTCACTGCTCGCTCAAAATACATCGTTTGGGTGGATCATTACTAGCCCTGTCACATAATTTCTTGTTTTCGTAAATGGTACGGAAAATCGTTGTAAAGCGGCCCAACCAAACAAGGCGAACGTTAGCTCACGTTGCACTATCGTTCACAGGGTCCCTAATGGCCCTTTCGTTAGCCAGGTCTATAGTGATCTGCACAACAGCTGGGTCCCTAATGGCCCAGTCGCTTGAATGGTCCCTTATGACCATATTTACCGCAGGGTCCCTAATGGCCCGGGGTCCCTAATGGTCCCATCGTTTAGTTTGTAAGCTTATCGCATGGCCCCTCATGACCATATTTACCGCGGGGTCCCTAATGGCCCGGGGTCCCTAATGGCCCAATCGTTTAGTTTGTAAGCCTATCACATGGTCCCTAATGGCCATATTTACCGCGGGGTCCCTTATGGCCCGGGGTCCCTTATGGCCCGGGGTCCCTCATGGCCCATCGTTTAGCATGTAAGAATGTTTTTGAAAAAATGATATGCTAAAAAAAAAAAAAATCAAAATTGTTTGAAAAAATGTAAAAGGCTATTGCTCACGCCTCCACTATACCAATACTGAATACTTACATATATACATTGTACTTATATCGATTTTGTTAAAACATTTGGATGTTTCAAGGGAGGCGGCAAATGTTTAAGTAAGAATTGATCACATTGTTTTTTTTGGCCCTATGAATCGCATAGGCATATTCGTTGAAATCTCCTCATTCCCATTTATTACACCCCTGTAATAGTATGAGAGATTTCAACGAATATTCACTTGACAACCGCCCTTTTGAAGCATCTATGCAGATGTCAACACACAACATAATAAAAACAAAACAAAGAAACAGAAAGAAGAAGATCGATCGACCGCTTGTATCGCAAACAACTCCCGCGCTTTATTGTAAGCTCTTGCATGTACATATCGTTGTACGAAAGGTAATATTGTTTACCATTGAATAAACACCGGCAGTTGAGCCAAACCATTTACTAAAACTATCGTGTTTTATTTTCTTATTCTATTTTCATTGTTACCGACGGCCAAACGCACGCATTGGGCGTACTGGCTCCATTGGGGAGTCTTGCTGCACTTGTTTTCCCCCAAGTCCCTATAGTGCGGACTAAACACAATAATCCATAAATGCAAACCGTGTATCCTGTATAAACGAAAATGTCAAAAGCAATTAATGGCTGCACTACCTCCAGAAAGGTGTACCTACTCAAGGCCTTTCACTCACACAGGACTTGATTTTGCAGGTCCTTTTGACATTAAGAGCTACTCCGGACGAGGCTGCCGAATGTCCAAAGGATATGTGTGCGTCTTCGTATGCTTCTCCACGAAAGCGATTCATCTCGAGGCCACGTCTGATCTTTCAACACCAGCATTCCTAGGCGCATTTGGTCGTTTCGTTTCCCGACGCGGATGTCCACTCCACTTATATTCTGATAACGGCACAACATTCGTTGGCGCCTATCGCACCCTTGCAAGAGAATTCATCCAAAATTCTCATGTCGCACTCCTCTCCAACTACTCCCATCAAAACATTACATGGCACTTCATCCCGCCAGGAGCTCCCCATATGGGAGGTCTGTGGGAGGCGGGCGTAAAAAGTTTTAAGCAACATTTTAAAAAATGTGCTGGATTACATAAATATACGTTCGAAGAGTTCCAAACATTACTGTCCAAAATCGAGGCCTGCCTAAATTCCAGGCCAGGAGCCAATTTCCATAAGGAACCGTTGGCAGAGACTCAAGGCCATTCACCAACATTTCTGCACTCGCTGGAAAAATGAATAATGAAAGGAGTTGCAGAAAAGACACAAGTGGAAAACCCCTGAAATGAATGTTGCAACGGACATGCTCGTGGTAATCCGAGATGAAAATCTTCCGCCAAACAGTTGGAGGCTCGGAAGGGTTTCCAAAGTGTATCCAGGATCTGACAATCGAATACCTTTTACCTTTACCTTTACCTTTTTTATTTTTCCCGTTCCTAATTCTTTCCTTTCTTACAGCATCATGAAATCCAACAAGAGTCAGAAGTCGATGTCTACTAAACATAAATTCGCTTGTCGAGTTTGTCGACAGACACATGCATTGAAATCGTGCCGCAGGTTTCTTAATTTCAACACGATAGACCGCATGCACACCGTAAGGAAGTACGGATATTGTCGAAATTGTTTAGCGCACTCCCATTCTCAAGGGTCTTGTTTCACCAAGACGGGTTGTAAATACTGTGGGAAACCACATCATTCACTCCTTCATACACACTCCAGGCTTCAGCCATCATCAACAGCTACACCCAAAAGGAGTTCTTTGCCATTGATCAACTGGTCTTCGAAATCACTCACAGGAACAAATTCCGGTTAGCTGCACGTACTACAGAGGATCCAAAATCATCTGAGCGCAATTTGAATTCTGCATATACTGCCACGACGTCCACATCCCTTACCGCCATACTAAATCTGAATGTTGCCACACTCCTTCCAACGGCTCTGGTTAAGGTTAAGAACAAAGGCACAAAACACTATGCAAGATGCTTACTGGATTCTGCAGCCCGGATGAGCTATGTTTCCCAAAAGTACCTGGACAAACTAGCGGTTGTGTGTTTGGAACTTGAGAAAGAGACAATATGCCCACTGACGTTGTTGTCGACGGCAGATTCCAAACAAAAGATAGATGTCACCTTGCGGGTCAACAACCGAATCGGGACTTTGACCCCTAAGAAGTCCTTGCCTGATACACTAAAAACCCGTTTCGCCAACTTCATCCTAGCTGACAAACACTTCAACGTAGCCGCTCCCATCGACATCGTCTTAGGAGTAGACGTATATTAAAAAATTTTACTCGATGGTATTTTCGTTAAACTTCCAACGGCCCAAAACACCATCTTCGGTATAGTCCTCTACGGATCCTTCAACCACTAACCCGTCCATCCAACACAAACCAATGATGTATTAACGCCAGATTACTCTATTTACCACTAAGACAATGAAGATGAATTAATAACTTTGAATTACCATGCTAGCCTTAAATTATGGGTTAGATCTACTCTCATTTTATATTAACTCTTAAACCACTGATGGGCAAATTGCGAGAGACTCATGTATTTTTTACACTTTTGTGTGTGAGGGAGAGCATTTCTGCCCATCAATGTCTTAAACCACGACATTTTCAATATGAATCTAACGATCGTTCTTTTAAACCTTTCTCTATAGAACATACTGCAAAGGGAGGGGGGAGAAATGTTTAAGCCAAAACTCAAACCCCTAATTGTTTCCCGTTTTACCCTTGAAAAATGTATATGAAATACCCGATTAAATAAATGTAATTATGTTAGATAAATATTTGTACTAAAGTAATCAGTATTTAATGCTTAATATTGGCCATCTTGTTAAGTCCACTTCCCTTTGAATTCTTTCTTATCTTTTTCAACCTCTGGAGGAATCAACACTTATAATCAACTTGTAAGAACTCATATCCATCCAATAAAAGATTATCCAACATTGAAAACATTGCCAACATTGATTTCATTTTTGTTTCTATTTCGATTGTTAGGGTTTTACTAATTTGTCGAGCTACAAAATCAAAGCAACATACATATATGGTTTGATATTGTTTTGGCTCTCGATTAATGCATCTCTTATTTTTCAACATTTTTAATTTCAATAGTTTATTATGTATCTCCGCCTTTTTACGTATGTAGATCATTTTTATCACATTTTCCAGTTATACAAGTTAGAACTACGAGAGCTTAGGTCTGAAAAAAAATTAAGATCGTCTAGATCCTAATTAAGATCTTCTAGATCTTGTACGCGTTACTTTGTCGAAAAAGGACCGCGGACCCTTTTAAAACCGGAGTTCAATTATCAAAATTGAACTTAAGTGACACTTATCAAAAGTTTCGCCGCTCCCGAATTAAAAAAACCGTTTGTTGATTTAAGACGACTTTATTCACTGACAGTTGGTAAAAGAGTAAAGTTAATGTTGTGTTACAATCATAAACTAGATTACAAATATTTGCTTATTTGACATTATGATTTTCCATGAAATCATGTCACTTAGCTTTTAATAATTTGTTGTTACCAAATTCTATTAAATTTGTCTGCACGCGTCGAGCGTTGCATTGGTTGACCGGAAATTGCATTTCTTGGGTTTATTGAAATCGGACAGACGAAATGTCTGCAAAGCAGTTTCATTGAGTTGGCTGCTTTTGCAACGGAAGTGTATTTTCTGATTTATTAAAATAATTAATTGGAATTTAATATTTGGGGCAGATGAATGTCTGCAATGTGCTTTTGCAACGGAAGTGTATTTTCTGATTTATTAAAATAATTAATTGGAATTTAATATTTGGGGCAGATGAATGTCTGCAATGTAGTTTAATTGGAATTGAGTTTAACAGAGTATGCAACTTTATTGTTGCTGAGCTTTAGTTTTATTAGGTAAAACAACATATTATGTGTTAACTCCTCCCCCTTTAAAAACGATTGTCCTCAATCGTTAGAAATATGGTAGGTCATCCACTTTTTGTGGCCCTGGTACTTGAACTTTGTTTTGAGTGATTGGGAGGATCTGTGTTAACCCGTGACTAGGGGCAATTGTATGAAAGACTACGTTTTGTCGTTTTTTCATGAAAAACCCAGTTATCAATAGACAATAGCAAAAATTGAAAATAGAGAGAAAATTGTATATTTGGTAACAACTGCTTCTGACTTGAGTTCATGGATGGACTTAGTATTATTAATATGCAAATGGTTTAACATTTCCAATGATAAAAGATTTATAAATTCATCTTCGACAGGCGTTTGTTGTATTGCTGGCGGATTAATTCTTGATAATGGAGCTTCTAAATTTTTGTACAATTTGTCATTAATGCGTAACGTTGCATTGTGGAATTCTATCAAAAATGTTCCATTTAAAGTCTTGTTATTTACTGTTCCACTGAAATCATTAAGAAAAATTACACCGGGTGAAATATTTTCTATCGGAGGAATATGATACGCGTTAGTTATTGGACAGGATGAATTCGATCCGTGTAGTAACGGTGGGATGCAAGTATCGTTGGAAATATTTACCAATTGGTCATTTTGACAAAATTTTGTTACAACGAATTTGCTTTTTACGCCAAATATACTGTTATTATTTTTTATAATTTCATTAAACTTAGTACTTATAATTCTATTATTTCTTTTTACAGGTCTGATTAAAAAATTATGGAATATTTCTTTGCTAGTTAGAGGGATTACAATAATATATAAAAGTTTTTTCTGATTGTACAATACTTTAATTTTTGCAAATTCTAGGGCTTCTTCTATTGATGTAATAATAATGTTATCTTCTTTTATTTTTTCGAATGCAATTTTCATTTCTTCTTTATTTAACAAAAATGAGTTTACAATATTTTGTTTTGCCCATTGCATTGCGAATTTAATATTAGTTAGTTCTTCTTTTGTGAATCTAAGTTTTATCTGCATGCTGAGTGCAGCTTCATTTACATAGTTAGTAACTTGTTTTACTACTTTTGATATTTGATTTGTAATTTGGGTAAGGTTTTGTAATCTCTCTGTGAAAATATCATTTATGATTATTTGTTGATTACACTGGTCAACACGACTTTTGTTTCAACCGAAGTTGCAGTTGTTTCTAGATGAAATCGGCGAGTTATTTTCAAATCCGGTCCCGGTTTTTCTCCATCAGCTCTTGTTTTTGAGATATAGCTCAAAATCTGTTTTTACGAGTTTAACCCAGACTTTCGTTATTTTCGGATACAAACAAATATTTTTTGTGGGTTTTTCGACATTAATATATTAAGGAGATGTTGTGCCCTCGATACAAATCGTTTTTGAAATAGTTATGGTGAGTATATATCAAAAAAATATAGAAAATATACCACGGACCTTGTATAAATTGCATATATTGAGTACTTTAAGCTGTAATTACGTCATCGGGGGAAGTCATAGGATCTTCATATGGTACTCCGGATATGCTTAGGGTGTCTACTATATAGTCCAGTATTCAAATATATAATATAAAGTTCATAGCGCCCATGATTCGGCCATAACCTAAAAATCGCCATGAAGACTGCTAAAGGGAAATCATTTACCAGTGATATCATTACCACATAAGCCATTTACTTTTCAATGGCAGTCTTCATGATGATTTTTAGGTTATGGCCGAATCATGGGCGCTATGAACTTTATCTATATATATAAATGAGCTTGGTGATAAGTGATTGACTGACTGACTGACTCATCATCAACGCCCAGCCAAAACGGCTAAAGCTAGGAGCTTGAAATTTTACCAGTGGGTCACTGTTGATGCAAATGTGCGAGATAAGGCCGGGTTTTAGAAAATTCGTCCTGGAACCACAAAAAATAACAACAACAAAAATCCTTATTTTTCATTATTATTACGTACTTATGCACTTAGTTGGCCCTCTGCAAGACATGTGTCAAATTAACAATGCTATAACTTCATGATACCGTAAACGATCACACATAATTTCAAATTTTGTAGTTTACTTCTAGGCGCACTTATTTTACCGTAAACCACTAAATAATAGAAAGACAAGACATTTGTTATCTTCCATTGCAACAGATGTCGTGAATAACTAAATGTTTGCAAATCAATGAAAGTGCAATAAAATTGTGCATACTACCACTATTTATTTGCAATTATGAATTTTATCGTATATGGAGATGTACAGTCATAACTATTCAATTTCAAAATCTGTAATTTGAAGAAATCGATAACTAATTAATGAAATCAATAATAGGCCCCAGGAATATAGGAATTTGGTATGGAAATCAAGGTTGGGAAGTGGTGCTTCTAAAAGGAAATGGTTTGGAAAATTACCAATCATGTGTACGAAAAGTATTAAATGGTACTAAATTTAGTACAATTTAGATTTGGGTGAACGTAAAGAGCTGGAAACCTGAAATTTGGAATTAAGGATACTGTTGTAGTGTAGGATTGAGATATGAGGGTAGTTTTGGAAATTCGTGCTTATGTGTATGAAAAGTACTAAATGGTACTAAATTTGATACAATGGGGATTTGGGTGAACGGATAATAGCTGGAATCTCGATATTTGGAATTGAGATTACAGGTGGGGTGTAGGATTGAGGTAGTTTTGAAAATTCGTACTTATGGGTACGAAAAGTACTAAATGGTACTAAATTTAGTACAATTTGGATTTGAATGAACGGATAGAGCTGGAAACCTGAAATTTGGAATCAATATTACTGTTGAAGTGTAGGATTGAGATATGAGGGTGGTTTTGGAAATTAGTACTTATGTGTACGAAAAGTACTAAATAGTACTAAATTTGGTACAATAGGGATTTGGGTGAACGGATAGAGCTGGAATCCTGATATTTGGAATTGAGATTACTGTTGGAGTGTAGGATTGAAGAACTTTTGGAAATTCGTACTTATGTGTATGAAAAGTACTAAATGGTACTAAATTTGATACAATGGGGATTTGGGTGAACGGATAAAAGCTGGAATCTCGAAATTTGGAATTGAGATTACTGGTGGGGTGTAGGATTGAGGTAGTTTTGATAATTCGTACTTATGGGTACGAAAAGTACTAAATGGTACTAAATTTGGTGCAATTTGGATTTGGGTGAACGTATGTATGTAGCTGGAAACCTGAAATTTGGAATTAAGATTACTGTGAAGTGTAGGACTGAGATATGAGGGTGGTTTTGGAAATTAGTACTTATGTGTTCGAAAAGTACTAATTTTGGTACAATAGGGATTCGAGTGAACGGACAGAGCTGGAATCCTGAAATTTGAAATTGAGATTATTGTTGGAGCATAGGATTGGGGAAATTTTGGAAATTCGTATTTATGTGTACGAATAGTACTAAATGGTACTAAATTTAGTACAATTTAGATTTGGGTGAACGGAAAGAGCTGGCAACCTGAAATGTGGAATTAATATTACTGTTGAAGTGTAGGATTGAGATATGAGGGTGGTTTTGAAAATTAGTACTTATGTGTACGGAAAGTACTAAATGGAACTAAATTTTGTATAATGGGTATTTGGGTGAACGGATAGCTCTGGAATCTCGAAATTTGGAACTGAGATTACTGGTGGAGTTTAGTATTGTGGAAGTTTTGGAAATTCGTACATAGGGTACGAAAAATACTAAATAGCACTAAATTTGGTACAGTTTCGATTTGGGTGAACGGATAGAGTTTGATTCCTCAAATTTGGACTGAGGATCACTGATGAAGAGTAAGAAATATGCACCAAAGGGTTTTTGGAAACTTGAGTGTACGAAAAGTACTAAATGGTACTAAATTTAGTACAATTTGGATTTGGGTGAACGGATAGAGCTGGATTCCTGAAATTTGGAATTGATATTACTGTTGGAGTGTAGGACTGGGGAAGTTTTGAAATTCTTACTTATGTTAATGAGAAGTACTAAATTTGGGACAATGGGGATTTGGGTGAACGGATATAGTTGGAATTTCGAAATTTGAAATTGAGATTACTGGTGGGGTGTAGAATTGAGGTAGTTTTGAAAATTCGTACTTATGGGTACGAAAAGTACTAAATGGTACTAAATTTAGTGCAATTTGGATTTAGGTGAACGTATGTATGTAGCTGGAAACCTGAAATTTGCAATTAAGATTACTGTGAAGTGTAGGACTGAGATATGAGGGTGGTTTTGGAAAGTCGTACTTATGTGTTCGAAAAGTACTAAATTTGGTACAATAGGGATTCGAGTGAACGGACAGAGCTGGAATCCTAAAAATTTTAAATTGAGATTATTGTTGGAGCATAGGATTGGGGAAATTTTGGAAATTCGTATTTATATGTACGAATAGTACTAAATGGTACTAAATTTATTACAATTTGGATTTGGGTGAACGGATAGAACTGGAATCCTGAATTTTAAGTATTTTAATTTTATTTATTTTAATTTAAAGTATGAATTTTAGTAAACGGAAAGAGTTAGAATTTGAAACCCGTTCGCGGTAGGCTATAGAGTAGAATTTGGATTTGGGTGACGGATAGTGTTTGAGTCCTGAAATTTGAAATTAGGATAACTATTGGAGTGTAGGACTGAGGTAGTAAGGGTACGAAAATTACTAAGTGGTACTACCTGTGATACAATTTGGAATCCTGGAATTCGGTCAGACTGCTGTTGGAGTATAAGATTGAGATGGAAGTAGTTTTTGAAATTCGTACTTATGGGTACGAAATGTACCAAATGGTACAACTTGGATTTGAGTGCACGGATAGCGCTGGAATCCTGTTATTTGGAATTATGGTTACTGTTGAAGTGAACGATTAAGGTTGTTTTGGAAAATCGAATTGTACAGAATTTGGTACAATTTGTTTTTGTGTAAAGGGGTTTTTGGAAATTCGTCGTAGAAAGGTACGAAAAGTGCTAAAGTGTACTAAATATGGAATCCATTGTATTAGGCAAACGCGAAGAGCTAGAATTCTGAAATTTTGAACGAGTGGTCATTGGTGGAGAGTTAGGAAGATGTACCAAAGGGTATTTAGAAACTCGACCTATAAGTGTACGAAAAGTACTAAAAGTTTCTAAATTTGGTACCAATTGCATATTTTTAATGGATAAAGCTAGAATCTTCAAATTTGGTATGGGAATCAAGGTTGGGAAATGGCGTTGAAATAAGGATATGGTTTTGGAAGTTCGTTTTTATGATTACGAGCAGTAATAAATTTGGATTTGGGTGAACGGATAGAGATGGAATCCTAAAGTTTTGAATTAAGATTACTGTAGGGGTGTAGGATTGAGATAGTTTTGGAAATTCGTACAATGGAGATTTGGGTGAACGGATATAGTTGGAATTTCGAAATTTGGAATTGCGATTACTGGTGGGGTGTAGAATTGAGGTAGTTTTGAAAATTCGTACTTATGGGTACGAAAAGTACTAAATGGTACTAAATTTAGTGCAATTTGGATTTAGGTGAACGTATGTATGTAGCTGGAAACCTGAAATTTGCAATTAAGATTACTGTGAAGTGTAGGACTGAGATATGAGGGTGGTTTTGGAAAGTCGTACTTATGTGTTCGAAAAGTACTAAATTGGGTACAATAGGGATTCGAGTGAACGGACAGAGCTGGAATCCTAAAAATTTTAAATTGAGATTATTGTTGGAGCATAGGATTGGGGAAATTTTGGAAATTCGTATTTATATGTACGAATAGTACTAAATGGTACTAAATTTATTACAATTTGGATTTGGGTGAACGGATAGAACTGGAATCCTGAATTTTAAGTATTTTAATTTTATTTATTTTAATTTAAAGTATGAATTTTAGTAAACGGAAAGAGTTAGAATTTGAAACCCGTTCGCGGTAGGCTATAGAGTAGAATTTGGATTTGGGTGACGGATAGTGTTTGAGTCCTGAAATTTGAAATTAGGATAACTATTGGAGTGTAGGACTGAGGTAGTAAGGGTACGAAAATTACTAAGTGGTACTACCTGTGATACAATTTGGAATCCTGGAATTCGGTCAGACTGCTGTTGGAGTATAAGATTGAGATGGAAGTAGTTTTTGAAATTCGTACTTATGGGTACGAAATGTACCAAATGTTACAACTTGGATTTGAGTGCACGGATAGCGCTGGAATCCTGTTATTTGGAATTATGGTTACTGTTGAAGTGAAGGATTAAGGTTGTTTTGGAAAATCGAATTGTACAGAATTTGGTACAATTTGTTTTTGTGTAAAGGGGTTTTTGGAAATTCGTCGTAGAAAGGTACGAAAAGTGCTAAAGTGTACTAAATATGGAATCCATTGTATTAGGCAAACGCGAAGAGCTAGAATTCTGAAATTTTGAACGAGTGGTCATTGGTGGAGAGTTAGGAAGATGTACCAAAGGGTATTTAGAAACTCGACCTATAAGTGTACGAAAAGTACTAAAAGTTTCTAAATTTGGTACCAATTGCATATTTTTAATGGATAAAGCAAGAATCTTCAAATTTGGTATGGGAATCAAGGTTGGGAAATGGCGTTGAAATAAGGATATGGTTTTGGAAGTTCGTTTTTATGATTACGAGCAGTAATAAATTTGGATTTGGGTGAACGGATAGAGATGGAATCCTAAAGTTTTGAATTAAGATTACTGTAGGGGTGTAGGATTGAGATAGTTTTGGAAATTCGTACAATGGGGATTTGGGTGAACGGATATAGTTGGAATTTCGAAATTTGGAATTGCGATTACTGGTGGGGTGTAGAATTGAGGTAGTTTTGAAAATTCGTACTTATGGGTACGAAAAGTACTAAATGGTACTAAATTTAGTGCAATTTGGATTTAGGTGAACGTATGTATGTAGCTGGAAACCTGAAATTTGCAATTAAGATTACTGTGAAGTGTAGGACTGAGATATGAGGGTGGTTTTGGAAAGTCGTACTTATGTGTTCGAAAAGTACTAAATTGGGTACAATAGGGATTCGAGTGAACGGACAGAGCTGGAATCCTAAAAATTTTAAATTGAGATTATTGTTGGAGCATAGGATTGGGGAAATTTTGGAAATTCGTATTTATATGTACGAATAGTACTAAATGGTACTAAATTTATTACAATTTGGATTTGGGTGAACGGATAGAACTGGAATCCTGAATTTTAAGTATTTTAATTTTATTTATTTTAATTTAAAGTATGAATTTTAGTAAACGGAAAGAGTTAGAATTTGAAACCCGTTCGCGGTAGGCTATAGAGTAGAATTTGGATTTGGGTGACGGATAGTGTTTGAGTCCTGAAATTTGAAATTAGGATAACTATTGGAGTGTAGGACTGAGGTAGTAAGGGTACGAAAATTACTAAGTGGTACTACCTGTGATACAATTTGGAATCCTGGAATTCGGTCAGACTGCTGTTGGAGTATAAGATTGAGATGGAAGTAGTTTTTGAAATTCGTACTTATGGGTACGAAATGTACCAAATGTTACAACTTGGATTTGAGTGCACGGATAGCGCTGGAATCCTGTTATTTGGAATTATGGTTACTGTTGAAGTGAAGGATTAAGGTTGTTTTGGAAAATCGAATTGTACAGAATTTGGTACAATTTGTTTTTGTGTAAAGGGGTTTTTTGAAATTCGTCGTTGAAAGGTACGAAAAGTGCTAAAGTGTACTAAATATGGAATCCATTGTATTAGGCAAACGCGAAGAGCTAGAATTCTGAAATTTTGAACGAGTGGTCATTGGTGGAGAGTTAGGAAGATGTACCAAAGGGTATTTAGAAACTCGACCTATAAGTGTACGAAAAGTACTAAAAGTTTCTAAATTTGGTACCAATTGCATATTTTTAATGGATAAAGCTAGAATTTTCAAATTTGGTATGGGAATCAAGGTTGGGAAATGGCGTTGAAATAAGGATATGGTTTTGGAAGTTCGTTTTTATGATTACGAGCAGTAATAAATTTGGATTTGGGTGAACGGATAGAGATGGAATCCTAAAGTTTTGAATTAAGATTACTGTAGGGGTGTAGGATTGAGATAGTTTTGGAAATTCGTACCTTTGGGTACGAAACGTACTAAATGGTACTAAATTTGGTACAATTTGGATTTGGATGAACGGAACTAAGATTACTGCCGGACAGTAGAATTGAGGTAGTTCGGAAATTCGTACTTATGGGTACGAAAACCACTAAATTTGGTACAATGTGAATTTTAGTAAACGGATAGTGTTGGAATTAAGATTACTGTAGGAGTGTAGTATTGAGGAAATTTTGAAAAGTCGTACGTATGGGTACGAGAAGTACTAAATATGGTACAATATAGATTTGGGTGAACGTGTAGACCTGGAATCCTGAAAATTTTGTTTGGAAAAGAAATGGTACTAAATTTGATACAATTTGGATTCTGGTGAATTAATAGAGCTGGAATCCTGAAATTTGGAATTACGATTACAGTCGAAGAGTAGGATTCAGGTTGTTTTGAAAAAGCAAACTTATGGTACTAAATTTAATACAATTTGTATGTAGGTGAACGGATAGCGGTGGAATCCTGTAATTTGAAAGTATGATTATTGTAGCCCTGTTGCGTTGAGGAAGTTTTGAAAATTGGTACGAAAATTCTAAATTGTTCTAAATTTTGTACAATTTTAATTTGGTTTAACGGATAGAGTTTGAATCCTGAAATTTGGAAGTAAGATTACTACTAAAGTGAAGGATTGAGGTAGTTTTGGAAAATCTTACTTATGGATACGAAGAGTTTGACCTGATACTAAGTTTGGTACAATTTGGAATTGGACGAACGGATACAGCTGGAATCTTGAGATTTGGAAATACTGTAATTATTATGGAATTTACTGTAATTATTTTGTATTAATGTCTGTGTATGGATGAGATATATCGTCGAAATACGTACCATAAGTATACGAAAATTATTTAATGGTACTCAATTTGTTTTTGGGTGTAGGGACAGTGCTGGAATTTTTATTTTTTGGAGTTAGGGTGTGTATTGGTGTGCAACGTTGATCTCGCTGTTAATGTGTAAGGGTGAGATACGGCTGATCTTTTTGAAAATCGAACTTAAAGGGTACGTACAGTACTAAGATAAAAATAAATATTGATTAAAATTGGTATTAGTGCGACCAAATTTTCAGTGTTTGTCATTTCCATATTATATATTGTTTATTTGTTTTTTTATATGCTTTCCGCATACCAAGTAGCGGGCATTTTGCTAGTATTATATATTTGAATACTGGACTATAAAGTAGACACCCTAAGCATATTCGCATTGCCATATGAAGATCCTATGACTTCCCCCGATGACGTAATTACAGCTTAACGTATTCAAAATATGCAATTTTTACAAGGTCCGTCGTATATTTTCTATATTTTTTGATATATACTCACCATAATTATTTCAAAAACGATTTGAATAGAGCGTACAACATCTCCTTAATATATTAATGTCAAAAAACCCACAAAAAATATTTGTTTGTATCCGAAAATAACGAAAGTCGGGGTAAACCTCGTAAAAACCGATTTTGAGCTATATCTCAAAAACAAGAGCTGATGGAGAAAAACCGGGACCGGATTTGAAAATAACTCGCCGATTTCATCTAGAAACAACTGCAACTTCGTCTGAAACATTCAACTTTTTCAATTTTGTTGAGCAGTGTTATTATTTCGGATTGTTTGGTCTAAATCATTTTTAATCAATTCAAAATCGTCGTGATCTGGAGATCCCGCGATATATTTCCAGGCTGTGCCTATCATATTAATGGCTCTTTTTTTCCTGTATGCTTTTACTGGCTCTATGGATTCGAGGATACCGTGTATTTGTGATATTTCGTGCGTAAGGAGTGGGAAAAAAGGATTGGATTTAGGTATGGCTTGTGTTATTTTCCATTGTATGTCATTAACGAGGTTCCTGTATCTGTCTATGTCTATGATGTGGATAATGTTAAATGTTCCATCCTGTACTTTAGCTGGACCATTGTGAATTGGTACAAGATATGACTGAGTGAAGTTAAAAACATGCATGTTGATTTTTGAAGAGGTGCAAAGAAATGCTATGGTTCTGTAAAAAGAAGTATAAAGAAGGTCTCAGTTTTTAATGTTGCTTTTATGTACTACTTTTCCTGATTCTGTAAGAATAGTTGTAGAATGGTTTTCTTTTACTATCTTTTTTTAAATCTTGGAGACAATTTGGTCCCTAGACGCTTATGGATTTTTACATAAATTTCGTCACCTGGGTCAAATTGTTTGATTGGTTCCCGATTTTTATTATGGGTTTTAAAGTCAGCTACCTGTTTGTCTCGTAATCTTTGGATATTATCTTGTCTTGCTTTATCATACATTTCGGGGTCTATGCTAACTCGTCGTCCGAAAAATACCTCGAGTGGTCTTTGTCCTGTTGTGCTATGTCAGTATAATTGTATTCGTAAATTGCTCTGTCCAATAGTTCAAGAAACGTAGGGTATGTCCGTTCAGTTCGAAGGCAACGCATAATTTCAGCTAGGGTTGAGTGAAATCGCTCAACCTGACCGTTCACGACACTCGCGTATGGTGGAGCTTTGTAGATTTCTATTTCCAATTGGTCTTGTAACATAAAAATTATTGATGCCGAATTAAAGGATTTCTCATTGTCAAAACTATAATTTTTGGAACACCGAATAAAAATACTAATTCTCGTAAAGGTTCTCTTATATCTTCAATGGCTCCTGACTTAATAATTCTACCCTGCGCGTATTTTGAAAATTTATCCAATGCTGTGAGGACAAGTTTATTCTCCGTTTTGAAAATATCAATGTGAAGGATTTCTCCAGGATATGAAGGTATTGGTGTTTCCCTTAGTTCAGGCTTCGGTGGATGCCTGTCGTATTTGTTTTCTTTGCAAACAGTGCATTGCTTTACGATCTTGTTAATTTTATTGTTCATACTGGGAAAATAATATTTTTCGAGAATCTGTATTTTATTTTCTCTGGCATTTCTATGAGCTCGTTTGTGTGTGCTTATAATTATTTCATCCTGTTGGTTACTATCTTTAATATCTTCAACTTAGAGGTTCGTAAATCTAATGCGGTATTTTGCAAAGTGCTGTGGGAAAATTTCTTGAATTTTTCCCATTAATGTCTCGGGTGCTTTGATGCCATTGATTACAGAGGGATTTAAGTAATTTTTCAGAATTTGGATTAACTTATCAGGGGTATAATCTATTCCTGGAAGTATATGCCTGTGGATGGTTGGGAATACTATATCGAACTGATAGGAGTTTGTTGCACTAGGGTCACAGATTATCTGATTCTTAAAAACGTTTATTGGTGCTTCGACACTATAAATAAGGTTATGTGAGGAACTATCGTCACTATGTGTCATTTCCGACATAGAATTAACTTGCGATACTTCAGGCACTCTGGATAGGGCATCTGCCACTACGTTACTTTTTCCTGGTTTATAAAAAAGCTCGTAGTCGTATTCTTCCAATATGGCTTTCCATCGCTTCATCTTGTTATTATTATTTTTATTACTGAGAGCGTAGGTGAGTGGCTGGTGGTCTGTGTATATTTTTACTTTTGCTGTTCCATATAAAAAATTCCTAAGACTGTCAAGGGCCCAGACGATAGCAAGCATTTCCTTTTCGTTCGCCGCGTAATGCTCTTCTGCCTTATGCAGAGTTCTTGATATAAAGGTAATGGGCTTGTCTCCTTGAGACAAAACTGCTCCGAGAGCATAATCTGACGCATCAGTTGTTAGCTCGTAGGGATTGTCATAATTTGGATAGTACAACAACGTATCTCTTGATAGTAGAGAATTTTTTATCTTTGTAAATGCTTCCTCCTCTTCGGTATTAAATTTTATAGAAATTTTAGACGACTGTTTTTTTGATATTCGACCCTCTTCACCTCTCAAAAGTGACGTCAGTGGTTTTGCCAATTTTGCAAAATCTCTTATAAAACGGCGATAATATCCCGCAAGGCCTAGGAAGGATCGAAGTTCTTTAATAGTTCTGGGTTGGGGAAAGTTTGCAATGGCTTCAACTTTTTTTGGGTTTGTTTTTATACCTGCCTCGGATATTATAAATCCGAGAAATTCCACTTCTTGTTTAAAAAAATGACACTTGTCCAATTGGACTTTCATATTTGCTTCTTCTAATGTTTTGAAAACATTATGAATATCACGAATATGGTCCTCTTCGGATTTGCTGTATATAACTATGTCATCGATATATACGTAGCATATTCTCCCTATATGTTCGCGGAGAATATCATCGAGAGCTCGTTGAAATATCGACGGGGCATTTTTTAAACCAAATGGTAAGCGAGTGAACTCGTATTTGCCATTATTAATAGAAAATTCAGTTTTTTCCTCATGTACAACTTTGAACGAGTTGGCCAATAGTGGACTGTAATTATGGATGCGATTGCAAGCAAGCGGTGGCAACTCCTTCAGTAATAATGAACAAAGGTTCTGTTTGCGGTTTCTGCCTTATGCAGAGTTCTTGATATAAAGGTAATGGGCTTGTCTCCTTGAGACAAAACTGCTCCGAGAGCATAATCTGACGCATCAGTTGTTAGCTCGAAGGGATTGTCATAATTTGGATAGTACAACAACGTATCTCTTGATAGTAGAGAATTTTTTATCTTTGTAAATGCTTCCTCCTCTTCGGTATTAAATTTTATAGAAATTTTAGACGACTGTTTTTTTGATATTCGACCCTCTTCACCTCTCAAAAGTGACGTCAGTGGTTTTGCCAATTTTGCAAAATCTCTTATAAAACGGCGATAATATCCCGCAAGGCCTAGGAAGGATCGAAGTTCTTTAATAGTTCTGGGTTGGGGAAAGTTTGCAATGGCTTCAACTTTTTTTGGGTTTGTTTTTATACCTGCCTCGGATATTATAAATCCGAGAAATTCCACTTCTTGTTTAAAAAAAATGACACTTGTCCAATTGGACTTTCATATTTGCTTCTTCTAATGTTTTGAAAACATTATGAATATCACGAATATGGTCCTCTTCGGATTTGCTGTATATAACTATGTCATCGATATATACGTAGCATATTCTCCCTATATGTTCGCGGAGAATATCATCGAGAGCTCGTTGAAATATCGACGGGGCATTTTTTAAACCAAATGGTAAGCGAGTGAACTCGTATTTGCCATTATTAATAGAAAATTCAGTTTTTTCCACATGTACAACTTTGAACGAGTTGGCCAATAGTGGACTGTAATTATGGATGCGATTGAAAAAGCGGTGGCAACTCCTTCAGTAATAATGAACAAAGGTTCTGTTTGCGGTTTTTAAAATACAAAATGCGGGAAACGTTATTGTTGTGACTTCTTGTCGTGTTAATTGTTCTGATACAAGTGAAGTTGCAATGTAATGTTACAGCCATTTTCAGGCAGTTTCTTCTTTTTACAACAAGCGAAACGAAATGGAATTAAATCTAAGAGATGGTAGCCTTAATAGTTTAGGTTAAGTTTTATTGAAAACAAGGCTACCAGATCGTGTAGGGTAAAATTCAGTTGAATTATATTTAAAATTGTACTTCATGTTTTCAGAAAAAAAAGAAATTCATTGTTTTATATCTTAACTAACTAATTTAAAACTCCCGGCTCGAAGGACCATGTACAACTTTGAACGAGTTGGCCAATAGTGGACTGTAATTATGGATGCGATTGCAAGCAAGCGGTGGCAACTCCTTCAAATGCAAAGCGGATCAGTATAATAATGAACAAAGGTTCTGTTTGCGGTTTTTAAAATACAAAATGCGGGAAACTTTATTGTTGTGACTTCTTGTCGTGTTAATTGTTCTGATACAAGTGAAGTTGCAATGTAATGTTACAGCCATTTTCAGGCAGTTTCTTCTTTTTACAACAAGCAAAACGAAATGGAATTAAATCTAAGAGATGGTAGCCTTAATAGTTTAGGTTAAGTTTTATTGAAAACAAGGCTACCAGATCGTGTAGGGTAAAATTCAGTTGAATTATATTTAAAATTGTACTTCATGTTTTCAGAAAAAAAAGGAATTCATTGTTTTATATCTTAACTAACTAATTTAAAACTTGTTTGTTGAAGTCACTTCAACACCACATCAGAGTCTTTTAACGGAATTTGATGGAAGCCGCTTTTCAAATCTAACACAGAAAAGAATTTGCTATTTCCTAACTTCCCTAAAATATCGGATATTTCAGGAATCGGATATCTATCTGAGATTGTGACAGAATTTAGTTTCCTATAGTCTATTACCATCCTGTATTGTTTATTCCCTTGGGAGTCAGGCTTTTTATCAACTATCCATACAGGTGAATTGTATGGTGATCTTGATGGTTGTATGATTCCATCGTTTAGCAACTTTTCCACTTGCATCTCGACTTCACGTTTTAATGAAGCCGGATAAGGGTAAAATTTGGTATACACTGGAGAATCATTTGATGTACGGATCTCTCCAACTACCTTAGTTGTGTAGGTTAATTTCTCGTCTGGCTCTGCGAAGAGCTTAGAGAATTTATCTATTAATAGATTCATGGCTTCCATTTGCCTAGGGTTCATATGGTCGTCAAGTAATTTTATAGTATTTACACTTTGGCTAACATGTTGTTTAAGTCGAACCCTGGTATGCGGGCGAACGATCATATAATTTTTATTTGTGTAAATGACTGCGTCTAAGGCTTTTAGACTGTCATTACCTAGAATGCCATGGAAAGATTTTAGACTAGGCATTAAGTAGAATTTAAGTTTATCATCTAATTTGAAAAGGTTTATGTACGTGTGTGATATAATTTTTACATCGCCTGCTACAGATTTTGCGAAAAACGGAATTTTGTTTGGGATTATTTTTTTTACTAAGTCCGGTTGGATGTAATTTTTACTAGATCCTGTGTCAATTAAAATTTTTAAGATTTTTCCGCTCTCCGTTCGACATTCAAAATATGGAAGCGAAGAGCTTGTCATTCTAAAAAATGAATGTCATCAAGCTCCAAATCTGTCTCATTGTCTGGTATATTACTTTCAGAATAAGGGTCATAGGAATAGTTTTCCTGATCTTGGTCGTAATTTTGTGACGTTTCTTGTTCTGTAAAATAATCCTCATAACTAATGTTGTCGGGCTCGAACGTATCTGGTGTATCTGTACTTATATGGAATGTTCGTTGTGCCTTCGGTGGACTAACGTTATGGTTTGACGATGGATTAGGGGGTCTTTTACCTAGGAATTGATGTTGATGTGGTCTATTTGAATAATTGATTTGCTGTGAACGAATACTACGATCGACATCCATTGGTTCCGCTGGCTTTGGTGCCGTTGGGCGTGGTGGAGGCTGTTTCGGGTGGCCGAAACTTGGTGTACCAATATTGTAATTATTGTTCATTTTAGGAAGATTATGTGGGTTAGGTATGTAGGCTATGCTTGGGTGGAACTCTTGTTTGTTCTTTTGAAAATTATATTTCTAGGTCGGAGATGTTTGATGATGGCTTTTTTTAATTGGCTGAATATTTTGATTTTGGGCATGATTAGTGCGGAATTTCTGGTTTTCCAGTTTGAGGCACAAATGAAGAGCCTGGGGTAAATCCGCAGGTTCTCTCATTCCTAGCAATCTTGGTAGATCCCCATTTAATCCTCTTACAAATGTATCGAGGGCTTTGTTTCGATAAGTTTGTGTCAGTAGACTTAGAGCCTCATATCCAGCCTCTAGTCCTCCTAGTTTGTTTAGTATCAAAGATAAATGTGAATAAACTGCCTGATAAAATTCTTGAACCGTTGAGTTTCCTTGAATTAGACCTGTCATTTGGTATTCTAACGTTGATACATCTCGTTTGTCGGCGTAGTGTAAGGTAAGGCACTTGGAAATTGCTGGCCAATCTAAAGGAGTGTTGTACGACTCTAGTGCTATGTCTGCATTACCTACAATTTTATTCCTAATTACGTTCAAAATACCATAGTATTTCGGAGTACCTTTCAGATTTTCATAGATTTTTAAAATTCTTTCCACACTTTTTCTCCAGGAGTTGAACTCTCCTGGTTTTCCCGAGAATTCCCTTAGACATTTAACAATGTCAGGGATTTTGTCTAAATCTCCTATATTGCCTAAATGTTCCGCGTCGATAGATTGGTCTACCGTGCTTGTATGAATGGCGTGCGGGTTTAACGCAGCCTGTATCTGGTTATTAACAATTTCGAGAATAAGATTTTTAAGGTCTGTCAAGTTTATTTGTCCTTCGTTCCTGTTAGGTTGTGTTGGGGGATGTGAAGGATTTGGGGGGGGGGGACATTTAGGATGGGTGGTCGCACTAAATTATTGGGATTTGCCATCTTAATAAGAAGCTAATTTTGCCAAGTACAAATATAGGATGTTCCACAGAGATTTTTATTGTTTATTTTAAGATGAATCGACTATTTTCTTTTTCTTATTTTTTTCAGAGAGGGCTTGATATTGTATTAATTCAAATATATATGGTTTCTATTTCTATATCTATTATTGTAAATAGTAATTATATCTTACGATAATAACAGCAAAGTTGTCATCTTGGGACTGTGGGTATATAATGGGTTTCGCTTCAAAATCTCGGCTTCTTAGATTTCTTCCCTTCCTTCAATATTTGGCTTATTGTGGCACTGCCTCGTTTTAATATCTCGGCTTATTAGATTTCTTTTCACTTTTTAATAGTTGGCTTATTGTGGCACTGCCTCGCTTCAATGTCTCGGCTTTTTTAATATTTCGATTATTGTGGCACTTTAGATTTGTTTCCACTTTTCGCACTTTTTACTTTTTAGTTTAGGTTTTTGTTTTCAATGTTTTTGTTCTTTAAAACATTTACTTTTTTGCACTTTTTTTATTTTTACTTTTTAATAAAGGTTTCGCTTTTTTTCATTCAATGTGTTTATTTATTAGATGTTTTTTTTTTAAGTGTTCACTTTTTTTTGCACTTTTTGTACTTTTTAGTGAAGGTTTTGCTTTTTCAAAGTTTTTTTTCTAATTATTAGATGTTTTCTTTTTAATGTTCACTATCATTTATTTTCACTGGTGAAGCGGCTTGCGTTCAACGCGTCCCTTTCCTTAAGTACTCGGGGGCCTCTTTCTTCACACTTTTTTTAATTTTGCTCGGGCGCCAGTTAGACCTACGAGAGCTTAGGTCTGAAAAAAAATTAAGATCGTCTAGATCCTAATTAAGATCTTCTAGATCTTGTACGCGTTACTTTGTCGAAAAAGGACCGCGGACCCTTTTAAAACCGGAGTTCAATTATCAAAATTGAACTTAAGTGACACTTATCAAAAGTTTCGCCGCTCCCGAATTAAAAAAACCGTTTGTTGATTTAAGACGACTTTATTCACTGACAGTTGGTAAGAGAGTAAAGTTAATGTTGTGTTACAATCATAAACTAGATTACAAATATTTGCTTATTTGACATTATGATTTTCCATGAAATCATGTCACTTAGCTTTTAATAATTTGTTGTTACCAAATTCTATTAAATTTGTCTGCACGCGTCGAGCGTTGCATTGGTTGACCGGAAATTGCATTTCTTGGGTTTATTGAAATCGGACAGACGAAATGTCTGCAAAGCAGTTTCATTGAGTTGGCTGCTTTTGCAACGGAAGTGTATTTTCTGATTTATTAAAATAATTAATTGCAATTTAATATTTGGGGCAGATGAATGTCTGCAATGTGCTTTTGCAACGGAAGTGTATTTTCTGATTTATTAAAATAATTAATTGGAATTTAATATTTGGGGCAGATGAATGTCTGCAATGTAGTTTAATTGGAATTGAGTTTAACAGAGTATGCAACTTTATTGTTGCTGAGCTTTAGTTTTATTAGGTAAAACAACATATTATGTGTTAACTTACACATTGCTGTTTTCTACCCCTCCGGTTTATTTAATAACGATGCAATTGGGTAGATCAAGAAGTAATTCCAGAGACGTAAGTTATAACTTAGTTAGAATCCTAGCTAAGCAAAGAGAAGGATTAAAAATATGTCATTTTAATTCACAGAGTCTAGTGAATAAGACTGACGAATTTAAGTACATCTTTGAAAACTCAGGCATAGATATTGTGTGTGTTTCTGAAACTTGGCTCAGCTCTTCAATTCCTAATGCCCTAATCGGTTTAGATGGATATACTATGTTCCGTTCAGATAGAGAACGTCGTGGAGGAGGTGTAGCTATTCTCACCAAAAACTATGTTAATGCCAAATTTATTACTAAGTCCAATGATGGCGATAAAAGTGAGCATGTGTTTATTGAAGTCAAATATGAAAACAAAAAAATTGTAATTGGTTGTATATATCGCCCAAACAATAATATCAGCCTTACCATTCTCCAAGATACTCTCCGAGAGTTAACATTGGGTTATCACGATGTTGTAATCACAGGTGACTTCAACTCGTATATACTTGTAGATTCCACTTTGATCAACAATATGTCGGATAAAACCACCCCTACCCATTTTTCCTCTACTTCCAACACCCTCCTAGACTTATTCTTTGCTAATAATCCCCCTAATATCCTCCTCTATGACCAAATTTCTGTACCTTGTTTTTCAAAACATGACCTAATTTTTCTCACCTACAACTTTGATACTCTCCCTTCTGAACAAATCTAGTACTATCGTGACTATAATCGATTGGACTTCACGGTGTTAGATAATAAATGGCATCAAATTAACTGGCATGAAATATATAACTTAAATTCAGTTGATCACCAGCTACAATTCATTCAACAAAGTATTATTTTTCTTTACAATGAGGCCATATCTGTAAAAACTAAACGTGTTGCAGCAAATAAGAAGTCCTGGTTCAACTCAGATATTAAAACTCATATTGCGGATAGAGATAGAGCATATTACAGGTGGAAACGTTATAAGACACCTGAACTCTATGAGGAATTTCGTTCAGCCCGTAAGAGAGTAAATTACCTCATTAATCTCGCCAAAACGGAATATTATTCAACTAGGTTCAATCGTACATTAGATTCCAAGAGTAAATGGAGAATCATTAACGAAATTGGTATTGGTAAGAACAAGGCGTCAACTCCTTTCCAAGGTGATCCTGATGACCTCAACAAATCCTTCTTCAATATACGCACAATACCTGCTAATCCTTCTTTTTATAACACTCATAACACAATATCTGATGATAATATACTTGCCGATGGATCTTTTGAGTTTAGATGCGTTACCTTCGATGAAATAATCCGCAGTGTTGGAAATGTCAGGTCTAATGGAAATGTCAGGTCTAATGCTATTGGCTCAGATGGCATTGATCCAAAGTTCATACGTCTACTACTGCCTAACCTCTTACCTTACTTAACCTTTTTCTTCAATACTATTTTGACAACAAGCCATTTTCCCACCCTTTGGAAACATGCCAAAATTGTTCCTGTTCCAAAATCACCTAGTGAATACCGGCCTATTCAAATTTTGCCTTATTTATCTAAAGTTTTTGAGAAACTTCTACATATGCAAATATCTGAATATCTTCATAGAAATTCATTGTTATCTGATGTGCAGTCAGGATTTAGACCTAATTAGTGTTGGGCAATCTCGTTCATTGAGCTGATCGATCTTTTTCATTCCGTTCACCAAAAAGATCCGGGTCATTTACTTCGTTCGTTGGCTCTTTTTCGTTCAACAATACATTTGACTGTATTATTTTCTTTTGAAGTCGTTCGTTCTCTGCTGCATACGACTCCGTCGTTCTTTTCACCGAATCGTTCTTTTGAAAATGTTCGTTCACGAATGACACAACTGTTGTGTTACTTGCTTGTTTGTGTGCTAATGGGGGTGGTTTTTTTTCTGAACGTAGTGGTGGTGGTTTTGATATGAAAGAACCAGATGAACGAATGATGCAAAAGAAAGAAATGACCGAGATGTGCTACTGAATGAGGTGAGTTACTGAGCGAGAGTAGATCTCTGAATCATTGTTGGTTTTGTGTGGAAATTTGTGCTGCTTGGGCTAACGCAGCGTTTGTTTAGATTTTGACTGCAAAACCAATGCCGCTAATTTTGTAAGCAGCAATGACTCGTCCATCGGGGATCTAAATGAACGATATAAAAGAATGAGCTGGATACGGATCCCTTCGTTCTTTTCACGGAATCGTTCCTTTGAGCCGGTTCGTTCATGAACGACACAACTCTAGACCTAATCACAGTTGTATAAGCGCGTTACTAGAGGTATCGGAGTCAACAAGGAGTGATATCGACCAAAACGAGACATGCTTTCTTGTCCTATTAGACCATTCCAAAGCCTTTGATACAATCGACCACGGTAACCTCTATATTAAACTCCAGCGTTTTTTTTTCAACTTTTCTAATACATCAACGAATCTTATAAAGTCGTATTTGTCTAACCGGTCGCAATCAGTTTACTCCAGAGGATCTGTATCCAAACCTCTACCAGTACGCAGGGGTGTTCCACAAGGATCTATTTTGGGTCCTTTACTATTCAGTTTATATGTAAATGACCTCCCCAGTCAACTAGACCACAGCAATGTGCACATTTACGCAGATGATGTGCAAATTTTCCTAAGCACTAATGAATACGATGTAGATCACACTATTCATAAACTGAATGGTGATCTTGACAAAGTCTGTAAGTGGGCCAGCGCAAATGGCCTTCTCCTTAACCCAAACAAATCAAAATGTCTGGTTATACATAAGAATAAAAAACAGCAAATCGAAAACTTCGATATACTTGTAAATCAAGAAAAAATTGAAATTGTTTCGAGTGCCAAAAACCTGTGGTAATATTTAACTCTACGATTAGCTGGTCAAATCACACTAATCAGGTGGTGGGACAAACATATTCAAAATTACGTGCCTTATGGCTAACGCACTCCTATACCCCCTTCCATATTCGACGACTCTTGGCTAAAACGTTTCTGGTACCTGGCTTGATATACGGCTCTGAACTTTATTCAAACTGTGATTCCGTTTGCAGACGTAAATTAAATGTGGCTTTCAATAGCATTATACGTTACGTCTATGGACTGAGAAGCACTCAGCATATGTTCCAGTACTCTCGTTCTCTTTACGGTATCAGTTTCAACTCCTTTCTCCATATGAAATCTTTATTATATTTTCACAAAATTATTGTTAAAAAAAATACCATTATACCTTTTTAACCGAATACAATTTGAAAGATCCGATAGGGGAAAGATAATTACTCCTCTTATATGGAGAAGTAGACAATCACAGTGGCATTTCTTTATCAGAACAATCCGTCTCTGGAATACCCTACGCCATGATCTGCAGTGTATCAGCAGTGTGTATATCTTTAAGGAAAAGATTTATCGCTATTTTGAAAGATTGGATACAGTTACATAATGAACCATTTTCACTATAAATGTATTCATTTATATTTAATTAATATTTTAAAATACCTTTTTATTTATATAAATTGCATTCAACTCAAATTAGATTTTGTATAAGTTTAAGCTGGATATGTATCTTTTTAATTGTAATCCTGCACTTTAATTTATAAGATATTTTTCTTGTTGTGCAGGAAGAAGAAATAAATAAATAAATAAAATAAAAATAAAAATAGTTTAAATCCGTTGAGGTTACTAAATACACTATAATGTAAACGTATAGTTAGCCTACAAACTTTTGACGCAACTTCACAGCGCATAAGAAGTGTAAGATTACGCTTTTATTTAGGTTGCCCCTGGGCGTAAATGACTACTGAATATTTTTTATACCCATATCTGCTGTTATAGAACATTCTTTTGGTGCGCAGAGATCATTTGTGAATTGGACGCGTCAATATAAAGATCCGCAAGCGCGAAGAATTATAGTGAAAAAATAAAGACAAGCCAACTAACAATAATTGTGTGTGCAAAAAATATTGCACAGTTTAATAAAATTGCAGAACCTGCAAAAATTGTGAACTTTTAAAATTAATTTAAAACAGAATTCCTGTGCGGCAACACACGTATCAGGTATGTTTTTTATAAAATTCCTCAAAACTAATGTAATGTCTTACATATACACGTTTTTTCTTTATGCGAAGCGTGCCTTAGAGTCGCGTCACATACAACGACGGAAAAGCGCGACAATCTTTTGGAAAACATATTTTGTCTTGGCGTCTCTTGGCATTACATTAGTTTTAAGGAATTTTATAGGTATGCATAGGCTTCCTATAATTTGTCGCCCATTTCTGTCGTTGTATGTGACGCGACTCTAAGGCACGCTACGCATACAGACTTTAAATTATTTGAAAAAATGTGTATATGTAAGACACGCGTTAAATAAAACAACAGAAAAGCGGGACAATTTTTCGGAAAACATACAGTTTGGCAAGGAAATGTTTTCAAACTAAGAAAACGAACACTTTTCAGGCATTAATTAGTAAAAAATGACAAACAATTGGAATAAAAATGTTTTTTGCAGAAATCAGTTGGTCGACTTGTTTAAGACCAGATTGAATGCATAAATAAAAAAGTAACCCACGTAGTTCAAAAATAATAACCAAAACTAATAATTAACATGTTGTACAAGGTGGCAAACAAATGTTTTCAAAATGTAGTGAAGGTTTTAAAATACCCAATGTTTTCCGTAAATACTTATAAATCCTGACATTTTATGATTTTTAAGCCCTCAGCCTTTAGGCTAAGGAGGGTATATACACTTTGATACGATGAAAATGTGCCTCATCGAAATAATGGTTTTAGACCCCAAGTATGTTTTGACGAAATGTGTTTCAGACAATTTGGAGTCGATCTAGCCATGTCCGTCCGTCTGTCTGTCTGTCTGTCCTGCTGGCTGGAGCGCACGATAACTCACGAACCGATGAACCGATTCGGTTAAAATTTTGGCTTTCGTAATATTTAGCCCAAACTTAGTTTAAGTTCGAAGATGGGCTATATCGGTCCACTCTTTCCGGTACCTCCTCCTCTTTAAGGGGGTAACCGATTTGGTTCATAATTTGCTCATCGTCAAATATGTACCAGACTTAGATGAGGTTCCAATATGGACTCTATAGGTCTACTCCTTCGGGTACCTCCCACACAAAATTTCAAATAAGTTCAGTTTAGGACCTGCTCTCGAATCGCTTTGGTTTTTGTTTTTGCAACTTGTATTCACTGCCCCCCTTACGACGGTACAAGTTTCAGCAGGGGCAAGTCCAAACTTCCTCAGAAAATAGCTTGAAAGTTTCACAAAACCCCTATGACACCGTGTGGGGTGGTTGGAGCGCAAGATAACTCTCCAACGGATCTGCTGTTTGGGTCCAAATTTTGGCCTTAGTAATATTTTGTCCAAACATATTTTAAGTTCGAAGATAAGCCATATCGGTCCACTCCTTCAGGTACCTCCCACACAAAATTTCAAAAATGTTCGGAAAAATTATTCGTACGGTAACTTTTGAAGGGAGTGGCCGAATTGGTCCATACTTAACACATCTTAATATATCTACGAGATATAGATCAGGTCCAAATATGGAATATATATGTCCACTTCATCCAGTACCTCCCAAACAAAATTTGGATAAGTTCACTTTAAGACCTGCTATCGAATCACTTTTATTTTTGCTGAAGCAACTTGCATTCGCTGCCTCAATTATGATGCTAAAATTTTTTTCAGGGGCAAAACCACACTTCTTAAGCTGACAGCCCAAAGGGAGTAAAACCACCCTATGGCAACGTATGTAGTGGCTGGAAATCGACTTCCATAATGGTCAATGTCGATCCATTCTTTTAAGTAATTCCCCCGCAAAACTTCTGCTCTTTAATCTAATCAACATGTTTGTCGGTTCATGCGTTCAAAATTTTTAAAACCCTCTAAATACCTACGTTTTATGGGAAAAAAATTGTTTCAATATACACAGGCTGATGGTATATCTCTGTCGGCCAAGCCGACTGATACTTTTTTACTTGTTATTCTAAATATGAATTAACTACTAACAAGTAGCAATAATATTTGGTATTTAATATTCCTACTAAAAGGGTTACCATATGGTCCAAGGGGGTAACAGATCGTATTACATGTAAACAATGTCCTATAGGTCTCAGTCCGGGAAAATCTGAAAACTAAGAAGTTTTATGAGTTTTTCGGTTAACCAGGATGGACTACCACCAATTACAATAAATATTGGCTACAGAATAACTCGATCAGGGGTGTTGCCAGATCGACTAAAAAGGTACCAGGTCTTATTAACAGTAAATGGGACCACCTATGCCCATAATCAGGTGTGAAAAGTGGTTTATTTAACTGAAATCAAATTGAGGGAGGATAACATTCTCTAAAACAAACCGAAATATAACCAAAAAGTACAAAAATCGCTTAGAAATGTATATGGAAGATATTGCCAGCATATTCTGACTTTGTTGTATTCCATCCTATTTTAACTTTTAACAGCCAGATTGAGGTCTAACCTAAGTTTTTTTCTTTTATGGTATATCATGCATAATTTCCCCGTCACTTAGAAAATTATGCCACTGTACTACTCCAGAGTACACAAAGTGTCTCCAGTAGGTGGTAGTAAGCATTTTTGAAAATTGTAGAAATCTGTACCCACACATTCCTGAGGAATATTAGTCTCCAAATGTGCTATTTTCGACTGTTTCATGAAGTATTCTTATCTCTTAATTAATTTTGAGTTAAATAAAACACTCGTAGGCCCTGGTTGTGGGCCTAGTTGGTCCCATTTACTGTTAATAAGACCTAGTACTTTTTTAGACGATCTGGCAACCCTCCTGATCGAGATTGAAAACAATTCATTGCCAAACTGTATTTTGTCTTGGCGTCTCTTGGCATTACATTAACTGATGTGTCTTACATATTGTAGTATATACATACTTTGTAAGATACTGTAGTTTGCTCTAGATCATAAGTATTTAGTACATAAGAGAAATAATATTGTACCAATCTCTCGTGAGCACAAGAGTGGGTGTCTTGTTGTTATGTGTGTGGGGCATTATTGGTTCGCGGGTAATCGACTGCTGGTCGGTGTTTCAGTTTAGGAATAGTCACACAAAACAACAGACACTCGAACTCTTGTTTGCGACAAGCTGTTGAAAACAAATAAAAGAAATTATAAGAATAAATAACCCCGGTGTCTTTAAAGCAAAATGCATGAACACTACATTTCAGAAGTGGGATAAAAACTTTTGTCTACATCGCGAAAAAAATCGATTTTTTTTCTTTTCCCATTCTGCCTGACGAAAACCTGTTTGCAAGCTAAAGCATCAACAAAAATTATGGAGAAATAGGAATTCAGTACCAATGCCGAAATACAGAAAAACGAAATTGCAGAAGATGTGGAAAATATGCATTACCGTTAGATAGCGATGTGAAACAAAACAGAAAATACAGAAACCCAAACACAAAAATTTTAGACGAAGCCAGTAATCATAAGGTGGAGAAAAATACAGAAACACAAATTGATGGAATTTTCAGCGAAGTGCAAAAAAGTACACAAAAAGATGCTGCGGCTATGTTGAAAAATAAAGAACAAAAATTTTAAACGAAACTAGTGATAAAAAGTCGAATCTAGTGAACTACAGCCATCCACAAACAAATTACCGAAACAAAAACAACAAAAGGTTATGAAGAAAAAAATTACCGAAAACTGAAATCTTCTTTGCCTATAAAAAACCTGTTTGAACGACAGCAACAACAAACATCTTTTAAAGAACTACAGACATTGTAACGGTTCGACTTAAAAATAATAGAGCCATGAAGGTAAGAGGAAGAACAAAAAAAAATGCAGCCAAACGTCGAGTTAAAGACAGATAAAGCAAAAACTGGAGAATAAAAAATAATGGGAACACAGGACATGAAAAGAAATACAGAAACACAACTTAAGACGCGATTGGTTGATGACGTCTTTGGTGATGTACAAAATTTTCAGTCGCCCACAAACAAATTACCGACGCTAAAACCACAAAAGGTTGTGAAAGAAATTACCGAGACGCAGCGACTACATTAGATGATAAAGAAATCGAGTTACTGTGCAGAGAGAAAAAATTGCTGCGCAGAGAAAAAGAAATTGCAGCAAAATAACATGAACTATTAAAACTGATGTCCAGCACAAACAACAAAAATACCGTTCAAATTACAGATAACGTTTTCCTTCAATTGGTGAGCAATTATCTTCCAAATTTCGATGGTAGCACATATGCGATTTCTGTGTGATCCAGTTGCGAGAATTACAACAACTTTACAACTTGTCCGACAACATGTTACGTGCGCTGTTTGCTATGAAACTTGTTGGTGAACCATTGTGTTGGATACAATCCCGTCGCAACACGGTATTAGAAGACATGTCTGAAGTATTTAGTAAATTCTGCCTGATGCTTGGTTCAAACGACAGTAAGCTGGAGATCGATAGAAAGTTAAAAGGTCGTGTATGGTGGTGGTATGGGAAACATTTCGCCGACTACATAAAACATGCAGAGAAATCGAGAGATGATGAGTTAATAGAGTGTGTAATCGACGGCGCACAAAACTTGCAGCTCTACCGCAAAAAAATTTTGCAGACGTTTGGCAGTCGCCTACAATCAAATTGCTGAAGGTGTGTAATGAAATGAAATGTGTTACTGCTATTACGACAGATGTTCGCTGCTACAACTGCGACAAACCACGTAAACAGCCGATGACGTGCAGCGCAGCCCGTAAGGTGGTGTGTGAGCAAAACATGAAGAAATGAGGAGCGAATCTTGAAAATAATTATGTAAGACATTTCGATTACAGTTTTAGTGCTAATGATAGAATTTACTTTTCCTTTAAAGTTTAATTAATTTGCCTCATTAGAAGAGATGAGTTGCCGGCCGGACCACTTTTTTTTCTTTATCACATACAAATTACTATCCTTTAAATATTTCGTCATTAAAAATATTTGAAGTTTCTTTTTAATCGCTATAACATAAAAATAAACATGTTAAAGTAAACTTTGTGGCATTTGCCATTTAGCCAATGAAATATTCGGTGTTGTTGGGACGAGATTTTTTAGGAAAAACTTGCAGTAAATTACTGTTGTTCGGTTGTTATTCCATTGGAGAACCACAGCAAAAACTTGTGCAAGAACTGACACTGTCAAATATAGACCAAGAGTGTGTTGAATTTGAGAATGAAATATTAGGATTAAACTTTTCGTCATATTTTACAGACTCTCACTTAAAAATTGGGGATAACATTCAACCTAAAGCTTTAAGTGAGTTAAACGTTTTGTTAAAAGAAATTAATATGGACGTGATACGTCCACAAATACATTATGAAATAAAGTTAAAATTAGAAAATGTTACACCTTTTAACTGAGCTACAGCAAATTTAGACGATTATTAAAGGCATAAAGAGAATAAAAATGCTGGAGACTTACTAATGAGTGTGGATTTCAGAAAATTAAACAAAACTACAGCAATAATTAACTACCTATTAGAAGAGTTGTTAGACAGTTTAACAGATAAAAACATTTTTAATAAATTAGATGTCACGTAACGATTTTATGAAAGAAAATTTTATAAAATATACAGCGTTCAATACGTCACTAGGACAATACGGATTTCTGCGTATACCTTTTGGATTGTAAAATGATCCGCCTGTGTTCCGAATGTTCATAACCAATGATTTCAATAAGCTTATTAGAACAAGAAATGATATGATGCATTTAGTCAGCGTTATGATCGCCTCTGTTGATATTAATCGAAATTTCGAAGTTGTTATAGAAGTTATGCTAAGTTTGGTGAGAAGGAAATTTGAGTTGCGTTTAAATAAATGCATTTTTTTTGCACGACAACACATTAACTTTATGTTATACACACGCAGTGCATGCGGATGGATGAAAACTAATTAGAAGCTATACGGAATTTATACAAAGTGTTCTGGTATTGTGCACCTGTTTCAGGATTTTTGTTTCTCAATTTCAGACAAATCACGTTATGATTTTAACTAGGAAATACAAAAAAATTAGTTTCAAAAAGTTAGAGTTAGAAATATTTAAGTTATTAATAGAAACTTCTACTTTTGGTTTCATGTTACCCGTCTGTAGTATTTTATGTTATTTTGTAAAATACTACAGACGGGTAACATGAAACCAAAAGTTTAGGGAAGAGCGTTGAATACAAAATTTAGATGCACTAACCCGACCACCAGGTATTATGATTATAAAAACTAATACTTTTGAAGAAATTAGTTTGTCGTAAAAAAGAATCAAAGATGTTAAGATTATTAAAATTAAAGAACAAATACAGACGTCAGACAATACATTTTATGAACTGGGACATAACGTTCTTTAAAAAAATTAAGTCCGGTACATTGCTTTTGGATTCCTGATTCAGAAGAAATTTTTGTTTTGCATAAACAACATGACATAGTGTGACATGTTGGCGTAAACAAACTTTTAGAATAAATGGTTTTCGTTTTCTCATATAAAAAACAATAGAATGAAACCAGTAGATGAAAATTTTAAATAATACAGTCGATCAGATAATAATATAAAACGTGTGAATACACCTAAATTTTTGTCTGAAATCAACAATCAAGTAGAGCGTGTTAACAGAAATTTAGCACCTATGATTGCAAAACTGATAGACAACGAAAATAGTAATACTTGGGCCAAAACTTTAGAAACCGTCGAGTTCGCTTTAAATAACACTTGTCATAAATCTACTTATGAACATCCCAGCGTGATGTTGTTCGGTGTTAACAAACGAAGGAAAATTTTAGACCAATTTAGAGAGATTATTTTGAAAAGAGACGATAGAGATTATGACGTAATAAAAACATATTGGCACTAGTATAGACGTGTCAAAAAATGTACACTAGAATATAAGGGCCTATTAGTTGTAAAAGAAATACTGGGGAACTACCGTTATGACTTACAGAAAGTAGAAGGTTTTCAACACAACAGAATACCTTGTGAGGGAATATGGGTGACATATAATGTGACCAATTGTTGTAAAAAATCAATTAAATAAGTGTAAATCCAAAAACCCACAACATACTAATATATATCTTGTTCATGTAAAAGAACACATTATTGTTCTAAATATTGTACAAATAGTAATGTTTCATAAGATAATTGTGTCGAAAAGAGTCAGGTGATCTTTGTGGTCAGGGTAGCCGAATTTGTAGTATATACATACTTTTGTAAGATACTGTAGTTTGCTCTAGATCATAAGTATTTAGTACATAAGAGAAATAATATTGTACCAATCTCTCGTGAGCACAAGAGTGGGTGTCTTGTTGTTATGTGTGTGGGGTGTTATTGGTTCGCGGGTAATCGACTGCTGGTCGGTGTTTCAGTTTAGGAATAGACACACAAAACAACAGACACTCGCCCTCTTGTTTGCGATAAGCTGTTGAAAACAAATGAAATAAATTATAAGAATAAATAACCCCGGTGTTTTTAATGCAAAATGCATGAACACTACAATATACACATTTTTTTCAAAGAATTTCAAGTCTGTATGTGTAGCGTGCCTTATAACCGCTTCACATACAACGACAAAAAAGCGGGACAAGCTTTTGGAAAACATATTTTTTCTTGGCGTCTCTTGTCAAATTTAGTTTAACTTTAAAATGGTCCATATCAGTCCTCTCCTTAGGGTACCACCCTCCCAAAAGTCTACGTGCAATTTAGGGTCCGTTCGAAGATCCTTTGGAAATGTATACCGATGCTTTTCATTGTGGTCCTATTTACAGCCACATTATGTTTTCCGTGGACTAGTCCATTGTTCCTTGCATACTGGACTAAAAATTATACCATGATCCACTAAAATGACTAGTTATCTATAAAAAAATATTAGTCGCAAAATAAAATCCACTTCCATTATGGCCGGTCCATTCCTTCAAGTACCTCTTCCGCAAAACTTTTGTACTTTAATTCTAATTCTGAAAAAAACCCCGTACATTCGATCTGTATGTAGAAAAACGTTTTAATTTTACATAGGCTGAGGGTATATCTCTGTCGGCAAAGCCGACTGATACTTTTTTACTTGTTTCATTTGAAATTGTTTTTATTCTAGCTAAAAATGTTTTCCCTGATTGTATTCGACAACGGGTATCTCTTGTCGTTAATTCCAAAACCATAACCCAATGTGCCGAAGAAGAATGCGTCGTAAACTATAGGGGCGGCAGCTATAAAGTAAAAATAATTGCCAGAAATGGTAAGTTATATAAAATATCTTATATATGATAGCAATATGTAGACTTTCGCATCATATATTGCTAGATAACAAACAACGTTTGATTGATTTCAAACAAAGAAGAGACAATGATAATGGAACTTTGTGGAGAATGGAAAATTTTTCAAAACAAACACTGTCTGAACTAAGAGATTCCCTTGAAAATACAAAGCAAAGACATATGGCAAATTCAAATGAGAACACGTCAGAGATACATTGTAATTCACTGTAAGTCTTTTTTGATAAAAACACATTTTTGTCGTTTGTAGCAGGCGACATATTTTATACGTTGAATTCGAAACACTCGAAATATTTGAAGACCGATAGGCTTAACTCTAGTTTAGTACAAACTCTCCGATTTTTCTGAATTTTTCATGGGGGACGGACCCGGTTACCCGGTTTTTAGACCCGAAAGTCCGGGTACAAAACCCGGGTTAGACCCGGCTCTACTTAACCGACTGGTAACAATTGGAAAGCTCATGGAAATACCTATACAGTGTTCATATGATGGGGTTATTTTCAGATGGTCAGGTTATACAACCCAAAAACTGATTTTTGGACCCGGATTTTTTCATAAAACCCTCAAAGAGTCGAAATGGGGTCACATTTAATATAAGCCAGATTGTAGCTCACACTTTAGCCTTGCCAAAATGGTGCTATATGTTGTAACCATGTTTCCCTAGGTGCATATTTATAGAAACAATTATAATTTAAAATAATATTTTGTTCCCGTTCTCGAGATTTGAACCTGTCCATAGGAGAAAGTCTTAAGTCCACGGCCGAAGGCCACCTATGTAAAGAAACATTTATTATTTAAAAAAAATGTGTTCCTGTTCCCTAGATTTGCACCTGTCTATAGGAGAAAGTCTTAAATCCCCTGCCGAAGGTCGGCTATTTAAAGCAATATTTATAATTTAAAAGAAAATTTTTTTCCCGTTCCGAGATTTGCGCCTGTCCATAGGAGAAAGTCTTAAATCCCCGGCTATTTATGATGTAAAGAAATGAGCCCTACAGAACCAAGTTCTCAAGATTCTAAGGGCCGTATCTCTGGATCCAGAGAAGGTATTACAACATATAGCACCATTTTGGAAAGGTTAAAGTGCGAGCTATAATCTGACATAAATTATGCGGGTGCCCATAATGGGTCCATTATTTACGTATTCGATATATTTAATTGGCAATATCAATATTCCGCCGAAATGACTGAAATTAAGTATGTTTCATTCCACTTGAACGAAGGAAGAACGCTATAAGATCGAAATTAAAAAATTTTCCAATTTTCAGACAAAAATTTTGATATTTTTAATCCGCTAAATTGGTAGGACCTTATGTTGTTTTGGAGATTGTTTTGTCTCTCCATGCCCATTTTTGCATTATGTTATAATCGGGACCTTTGTACACGTCATTTTGTATTAACAGCATGAAACATTTTTTACCGCATACCCCCTCCAAAGGGGTAGGGGGGAAATGTTACGCTCGTGGTTTCATAAAACAATCTTCGCAGCAGCACAAAGCTGTAACCGACGCATTGGCTTGATATTTACACTGGAAATATTTTTGGCCCCTTTTTCCATACAGGTGGATCCACTGTGCGATCGGAGAGTGTATAGCTTGTGAATTTGATCGTAACTTCTGTGGAAGAAATTTCCAAATTTAACTTTTGGTCCATATTTTAAATTCTGGTCGAATTATGAAAACAAACTCTTGACCTCTCCCTTACTGAATTACATCAATGTAGAGTGAGGTACGATAATGTTACTACTGTAATTTTTATTGCAAACAAAATATTTTTCGAGTCTAAGTAACCTTTGGGACATACATTAAAACTGAAAAAATTGTATTGTAAATTTGTATTCATTCTGTCTTGATTCCTTCATTATTTATGCCTTCTTCAAATCTGTGGTAAGTACAAGTAATTCATTGCATTTATAAATGTTTGGTTATCGTTTATGTACTTATATGTTTTCTTTGTATATTGCAATACACGCAGGATACACAAAAATCGAAATTATCAACGATTTTGAAAGAAGCTGAAAACAATTTTTCTGAACCAAACAGTTCATTGATGTTTAAAAACATATTGTCCGTACTTGGTATTAGCTTTGTCAGCGAAGTGTCGGATTCAGTGGACCAATCCGATCGAGAATTAACATTATGCAAAACACCCGATTTTAATGCGGGCATTATGTTAAAATCTACCAAACTATCATTAAACAGCGACGAAGACAATTCGGAAAACGATACTACTATAAACTCGTCGTATATTATTGATTTATTAGCGGAGAGTGAACTTAATTCGGATCATCCGAACATGGAATAAAATTAAAATAGATTTATATCACAAATCCTAAATCCTAGTGTGTAAACTAAATAATAAGTAATTAACAGAAATTGAAGCGAAACTGAACTTGAACTAAAAAAAAAACAAAGGGAAACGCGAAAACAAATAACATCCAATTTAATGTTATCAATAACTATTATAAATTAATTAAAATTAGTACTAAACAACTATTAAGAAAAATTTTCATTTAAGTACAATATTAGTAGCTAACAATGTTTTTTATTACAATTAATATAAATATGATAAACATTGTTAATAATATTGTTAATTAAATGTAAAATATTTAACTCTGTCATTTCGTTTGTAACTCATAGATTAGATCCCACAAATAATATATATTCTTGATAAGCGTGCAATTCTAAATCGATATATTTAATTGGCAATATCAATATCCCGCCGAAATGACTGAAATTAAGTATTTTTCTTTCCACTTGAAATTTGTCGGTATAAGTCCACGTCTTTTCGGTATTTTGAAGGTTGTGGTATCAATATCCCACCGAAATGGCTGAAAGTTAGTAGTTAGTTTTCGTTGGGGGGTACTAAATTTTTTACCTGAAATTTATTGGTTGGCGCTTGTTCCCAGGTTTTATACTTTTCGAACTGTGGCTCCAACTGTTCATGGAATTTGATTTCAGATATGGACTGAATATATTTCGGTAGCTACTGGAGGCATATTTCATTCCCCCGTTGGCGCTTGTTCCAGGTTTTATAGTTTTCGAACTGTGGGTCCAACTCTTCATGGATATAATTTCAAGAAGTCCCAAAATTTTCGATATCGGGAATTGATTTCGGATATGGACTTTATATATTTCGGTAGCTACTTGAGGCACATTTCATTCCCCCCGTAGCGGCTTGTTCCCAGGTTTTATAGTTTTCGAACTGTGGGTCCAAATGTTCATGGATATAATTTCAAGAAGTCCCAAAATTTTCGATATCGAAAAATTGATTTCAGATATGGACTGAATATATTTCGGTAGCTACTGGAGGCACATTTCATTCCCCCGTTGTTCCCAGGTTTTATAGTTTTCGAACCGTGGGTTCGGGACTTCTTGAAATTATATCCAGTTCGAAAACTATAAAACCTGGGAACAAGCCGCTACGGGGGAATGAAATGTGCCTCAAGTAGCTACCGAAATATATAAAGCCCATATTTGAAATCAATTTCCGATATCGAAATTTTTGGGACTTCTTGCAATTATACCCATGAACAGTTGGACCCACAGTTCGAAAACTATAAAACCTGGAAACAAACGCCAACAAGGGAATGAAATGTGCCTCTAGTAGCTACCGAAATATATTCAGTCCATATCTGAAATCAATTTCTGATATCGAAAATTTTGGGACTTTTAGAAATTATACCCATGAAGAGTTGGACCCATGGTAGAATAGGGTTTCTATGGATATATTACTACATAATACTGTTATCTGACCACGTACATTAACATAATTGGCATCAATGGCAATGCGAAGAAGTCTTCTTCCAAACTTATCCTATGATGGCGGTATTTCCGCTAAAGTAGTAGGACCTTATGTTGTTTTGGACATTGTTTTGTTTCCCCATGCCCATTTTTGCATTATAATATCGACGCCTCCAAACAATAGTATGCTAAGTCGACTTAGCATTTTTTCAAGTTCTTTACATTTTTATATTTAACGTCCTTTAACTTAAATTCTGTCAAATTTTGGTAATGATCGGACAATCCGAACAGAAGTTATAAACAAATATTTACTTTGCATAGTACTGAAGGTCAAAGAAATTTCCAAACTTTTAGAGCTTGTCCTGCAAAACTCGCTTTTCAGAATTAGCAAACTTATATTTGGAGGTGTCGAACGTCCTTTAACTTAAATTCTCTCTAAGTTTGGTAATTGTTGGCGTGATACCACTGACCGTCGAAAGCTCAGGGATGAAAAGAGAAGAAATAAAAGACAAACACGAGTGTATAAGTTTCAAATATATTTTCGGTTTATTGTTGGTATAGGGTTTCTGCGAACGAGAAACATTACCTTTTGTATGACTCGACAATGAAATGATTGCAATAGGAGTGTAACTCCTTCGAAAGTGAAATAGCAAGTGTCGTTGCCAGTGAGCATAATAGCGCTAACAAGGTCGCGATCCACAACGACGACCGCAGCATTGGAAAGCGCCCCTCTGCATCCGAACTGGCCGAATGTGACTTTTAGGAGAGAGTGTGGGAAAGAATGAATATTCTCTCCCAGCATCCGAACTAAGCGAATATGACTCCTAAAAGAAAGGCAGAGAAGATTTCCCCATTGAGCTCGAAGAGCGGCCAATTAACGTAGTTAATTGTAATGCTGCGGAAGGGGAAATCAATGTATCGAACGTATACATTGGCGTAACCAATGTATCGAACTTAAACATTTGCCGCCCACCTTGACGTGCTATCAGCAAGGCAACAGGGTTAGACTAATTCGCGAGCAAACGTAGACTAGAGTTAGTAGTGATGATTTCATGTTAGAGGTACGCAAATCAAGTTTCAATTGAGTATGTTCAAATAATGTGCGAGATTTTCGAATGCAAATTAACTACGATTTAGTTAAAAGTGTTCGCATTGATCGACTATGTGCTATATAATTTTACTATGAGGTATTGGGCCTGTTAGTATATAACCGAACACAGTTTTTTGAGCCACCAGCGAATTCGAAACAATGTGAGGCGACTCAGGCGACAAAATTTTGGAGTAGAGATCAGCGCCCAATAACAAATCAATTGGCTTGTCTTCGAATGTATCTGCTAATTCGTAGTGAGACAATTTAGTACGTAGATTCGAAATGGAAAACAACGACCAGAAGTTTTTTGAGATGTTAGGTGAGACCAACACATCCGTATGTAGGATATCTGCGGAATTTTTAGGCGATGACAAATTTACAGAACAGATTTCTTTTGAACTACTAATACTATTCTCACCAGACAGAGTGGCGTTAGTTGGGCGAGAAGAAATGCCAATTGTTTTTTGTAGTCTCTTTGTGATTATAGAGACTTCCGACGAGGGATCTATTATGGCTCGAACCGCATAATTTTTGCGATTATGAACGACGTTTACAATCGCAGTTCCCAAGAGCACATCTCTATTTTGTGTTGTGTGCAGAACATGGCGGTTATACGAGTTAGAAACAGAACTACCATTGGCTAAAATCGAATTAGTTTTGGATGTAGTTGATGAGGAATTCAACAAAGGAGAAGAATTTTGCAACAAGCTTGAGGAAGTGTTACTATTTTTGACACGATGAAGTAGCGTGTGATATCTGCCTTTACAGACAGAGCAATTGTGGTTGCTATTGCATTTTTTAACTTAGTGCCCATTCGAGAGACAGTTAATGCAAAGGGCATGTTTTTTAACAAACGAAAACTTGTTCTCAAATGAAAGTGTTTGAAAGCGAGAACAGTGTCGAAGCAGATGATCTTGATTTGTGCACATCACACAAGAATGGTTCAACAACGATTTCGGGGAACTATTAGATGGGAACTTTTTAGAAATAGAACAAATAATTGTTGATTTTTGTGGAGATCGACGAGGTTGAGGATGTGATTTCTTATGAGGTTCGACACCAATTATACTATCAAGACACGACAAGGTTTGAATTCTATCGGTAAGGAACGAATCTAATTGTTTCCATGTAGATAGAGAAGATTTGTCTTTGATAGTTTGTTCCCAGAGAGCGACAGTGGTTTTTGGTAAACGTTGTAAGCAAATGTAAACAAGAATTGGATCCCAATGATCCGTTACAACATCATAAGCAGACATAACGGAAATGCAACTATTGATTCCGCGCTGAATTGTTTTAAGACCAGACATCGATTCCTTTTCTATGGCGGGAAGACCGTAAAGAAGATTTATGTGACTATGCACGAGGATACGTTTATTATCATACGCATCCGTCAATGCCTTCCAATCCAATTTAAAACTACAATGGGTGAGTGGAAATTTCGAAACAATTTCCCGAGCCTCACCGCTGGTTTTGTGAACTAAGTGACACAATCTTTCAATGTCGCTTAATCGAGAATTTTTGATTAAAATTGTGCTAAAAAGATCTCGAAAGGTTGGCCATGATATAAAATCTCCATTAAAGACTTCGATGTCGATAGGAGGCAAGACTAAATTGTGAGAAGGTGGATCGACCGGAGTGAAACTACTAAGTGGATTTGGTGGAAATAGATGCGAGTGATTCGCTTGTATTCAAAGGTGGTGCTTGACTTTGTTTACAAACATTGGAAACAGAAGGTATTGTGTTCGAACTAGTGGATGGTGGAGCAGATGCACTAACGAGGAATTCCTCCGAAGGTGAGAGGTGTTGTGGAAACAGTGGTGGATTGTTGGGAGGGGTTGGTCCATTCAAAGATGGAGAAGACTTGGACGATTTTAGTCCGTCTAGCTTCTGATTTATTGCCGAGAGGCAATGTTGATAAGCCCGAAAGGAGCTGTCGTATTTATCCTCGACGACATTTTTGTCAGAGGGTTGAGGACTCTGGGAAGTCGCCAGATGGTCAAGGCACTTCTCGTAAGTGCATTTGAATGTTGTCCATAACTGAGAAAGCTCGGAACCATGTATTTCGAGACTAAATACGGTGTGCTTCTCAGAATTTATACGTTCGAAAAACGAGTCATATTTAACAAGAGCGTCGGCAGCTCGAATGAAACGCACGAGGGGATTTATGGACATGATTTCAACGAATAAGAGAATGGGGACGAAAGAGGGAAACGAATCAGTTCCAAAATGGTATGTGGGCTCAGAAGTTTAGGACAAGACTAACGAGTCCAAGCGTCGCAAATTTAGAAAAGATATAACTATGGAAATACTTGAAGCGAAATTCAAACTATAGAAAATGTGAATCCTACTAATTGGGGAAAGAAAAAAACCAAAGAAGTACAAACGAGTGTGAATACTCAACCAATGAAAGTGTCGAAAACTATTCTAATTTGCGACAATGAAATATAAAATGCAAAATTCCACCAGTATAGTGCGTGAGTTGACAGCAAAGTTGCAGGAAGGATAAGAAATTGAACACAAGTACCGCACTGGGCCAATTTGCCGACTAGAGAATATAGAAATTATCAATATTTTTTCTAAAAGAATTGAAGAATAACGACAGATATGTAATTCGAAAGGAGAATTTAGAGCAACAACCAAAAAACAAGAAGAAAATTTCCAAAAAATTTCAATCTTTTCAAACCTAGCTTGAAGGGTGTAGGGTACAATGAACAAGACGTCAAAAAAGGCAAACAAATTTCAAGAACGAGATTTCTAAACAAAAGCAGCGGGTAAAAATCGAAAAATGATTAAATTGCCAGATTTTTTTTGAGTTATTTCCTTCAACCAATAAGAAAATGTACCAGTACCGACTGTAGGGTACACAATTTTTGGATGTAAGATTTTTTTCAAAAACGACTAATTTGTATGAACAATATAGATAAATAATATCGATATTATTTGTAATTCAATTGAACCAAATTTAATATAATTATATTTATAAACTGTATAAAATGCCGAAAGTAGGGTGCCTTAACCGAAGATAAACAACAACAAATGGTATTGTAGCACCACACGAAGTAAAAAGCAAAAAAATCTAATCGAAAATATTCAACAAAAAATATAAGAAAAAATAAATATTTTGAGACGATATGTCCCACTGTGCGAGTGTCGACTACGAATACCTCACAAAAGGTAGTAAAACACAAGCAGAGAAATGGCTATGCGTGGGCAGCGAAGCTCCCACTCAAGTACCGACGCTACAAACGACCAAACAGTGATCGACAGAATTTTGTTGGTATGTTTACAATGTAATCTAACCGACGCTTTATAATTGTGCGTGGAAAGATGTACGTTGTTAGTGCAATTAGAATGCAAATTCTCAAATAGGAAGATCAATACTTCCAGGAGAATAAAAACGAATGCGTTTGGTTGGTGAAGAACGATCTATACAACAAATAAACCAAAGGTGACCAAAGGTGCGAGAATGAGTGTTGTTATTGCAAATTTGGAAATGCAAATGTTCAAAGTGTTTTTAGTAAAACGAGGAGAATAACAACACGTCAAATATTTTTTGGTTGGAGAGGATTATAACAACAAAATAAACCAAACGAAAATGTATGTGGGTTGTTATGTCAATTTGCCAATGCAAATTCTCAACTAAAGGGCTTCGTTAGAAAAGACCTTGGGGAATAACCACAACAATAACAACTAATAGAAGAGATCGATAGTGTAAATTGGGTTAGAAACGAGATTTCAAAAATGCTTGGACGAAAGCGATGTGGTTATTTCTCACTGCTGGCTGTAGATATCAACGAGGAAGCGGGGGTGTGCAAGAAGCCTTTGGGTGAGAAATAAAACGAACGAAACCGATAGCGGATAATTGTAGTGAAATTGTTGTAATTATTTCTCTAAAAGGGTTCTTAGAAAACAGAACCAAACGAGAAAAGTAGAAAACAACAAATTCGAAGGAACAGCACTGCTAGAACTGATCTTTGGAAAGATCAACGACGAAGGAAGTTTGTTGTTGTTTTTATCATTAAAGTGTTTTATTTTCGAAAATAGAACCGAAATAATAAAGGGACAACAACAAATTGAAATAAGCAGTACTGTTGGCGAGGATCACCACAATTACTGCTACGACTAAGTAAGTGGACTGTATATGATTTGAAGCAATGGACAATTTTACAAGGCGACCAATGCGCGATGTAGCGAACAATTTTAAACCGAAAAATATTTTCTCGTGTGATTACGAATTAAACAAAACAACACTCGCGGGTTTGCTCAATTTTTACACAGAAACTGATTTACGTACCTGTGTTTTGTTGATGGAATGTACGATGATGAAGGAATGATGTTTCGAAATTATGAGTTATTTCCTTCACAACGATAGCAAGTTGCTCTGATGGCAACAACAACAAATATGGGTATCCAAGATTCTTCTCTTTAGCAAAGGTGATTTGATTTGCGGGCAACAACAACGACTTCGACAGGAAAATATCCGGCTCGAAGGACCAAAATGTTGGCGTGATACCACTGACCGTCGAAAGCTCAGGGATGAAAAGAGAAGAAATAAAAGACAAACACGAGTGTATAAGTTTCAAATATATTTTCGGTTTATTGTTGGTATAGGGTTTCTGCGAACGAGAAACATTACCTTTTGTATGACTCGACAACGAAATGATTGCAATAGGAGTGTGACTCCTTCGAAAGTGAAATAGCAAGTGTCGTTGCCAGTGAGCATAATAGCGCTAACAAGGTCGCGATCCACAACGACGACCGCAGCATTGGAAAGCGCCCCTCTGCATCCGAACTGAGCGAATGTGACTTTTAGGAGAGAGTGTGGGAAAGAATGAATATTCTCTCCCAGCATCCGAACTAAGCGAATATGACTCCTAAAAGAAAGGCAGAGAAGATTTCCCCATTGAGCTCGAAGAGCGGCCAATTAACGTAGTTAATTGTAATGCTGCGGAAGGGGAAAACAATGTATCGAACGTATACATTGGCGTAACCAATGTATCGAACTTAAACAGTAATGATCGGTCAATCCGAACAGAAGTTATAAACAAATATTGACTTAGCATAGTACTGAAGTTCAAAAAAATTTCCAAACTTTGAGAGCTTCTCCTACAAAACTCACTTTTTACACTTAGCATACCGTCTGCTCCGTCGGAAAAGGTCGTAAGTCCCTCTCAATAAATTTTTCAGGAGGAAGAAAAAACATTCCAGCGCTTTCTGCATTAAAGATTTTATTAGATGGGTAAAGGCAGAATTCTTCGTTTATTTATTCCGCTTTAATACCTCTCCTTTGTTTGATAAAATTCCGTCGCGTTTGGGAGATAATTGGATGTCTTTGGACTTACGACCTTTTCCTTGTACAGTTTTGTAATTTTGTAGGGACTTACGACCTTTTCCTACAATTTACGGACGTTTTTAAAAAAAAAATATTTATACTTTACAAAACAATGTGGAAAGGGTATTGTAAGTTTGTTTTGTCCAATATTCGTGTAGCATCGCGAAGTATTCGTCGTAGACCCCCTCCCCTTGCCATTTTTTCATATCTTGACGAGATAAAGCGATCTAGCTACGTGCGTCCGTCCATCCCTTAAAATTGTAATAAAACTCCAGGCCTCAATTTTGGACTGATCGTCACGAAATTTTGTGGAGAGGTCGGGTTCCGACCAGAAGTGACCCCATTAGATGTTGGTTATGATCGAAAGGTGTGAAATGGACCAAATCTACAATTTTTTCTCGACATTGTAGTTGTCCTGTAGATCGCAGTTATATTCCGATCGGAGTGACATTTTAAGAATGATTTGAGTTTAAGGCAAAGAATAAGCTTGCAATTTAACATGGTGATGAGATAATTATTAATGGGTTTAATGGACCAAAATTTTGGGTGAAATCTTATATATAAAATACAATGTGTGAATGTTTGTATGTTCCGCATAGACTCAAAAACGGCTGAACAGTTTTTTTTTTTAAAATTTCAGAGAATGTACAAGGAACAACCGAGGTGAAAATAGGCTTTATATTTTCTTTTTTGAATTTCGGAGGGGGCTGGGGCAGGCCCTATTTTTTAAAAAAACGCTTTTTTGCAAAAGTTATGAAAGTATCGGTCAGAAAATAATTTGCGAGGCAAAGGTTGTTGAATCTCCGACCCTAAGTACTTATTCCATGTAATTTTCAGATTATGCACAGGGATGTCCTTTGGTGGAAGTAGGCTATATATTTTGACGCAGGAGCTGGTTACACCTGTGCCCTATTTTTTAAATGTGCTATATATATATAAAACATACGAACTATTCCGTTTCCCCAATCCTGGGTACATACTTTAGCAATAAGACCCGACAACTTTCTTAAATATGCTACAAATCAATGGAAATACCAGATGTTATGCATGACGATGCTTTGGTCCTATTGGAAAGCAAGTGTTTAGATTAGAAGGCAACATATCGATAGCTATAGTTTCTTCAGGTATATAAGACATGCTTCAAGCCATCAGTTATTTGGCGGTATGTTAAAATTGCATATCGACACCAACATTTCTGAAGATTGTTATACCCTCCACCATAATATGGAGGGTATAATTAAATTTGTCATTCAATTTGTAACATATCGATATATTCAGCGGAGACCCTTTAAATTATATATATTCTTGATCACAGTAAAATTCTAAGTCGGTATAACCATGAACCTCTGTCCGTATTTTGAAATAAAGATACAGGTCGCAATTTTTAAGATAGATCTTCGTGATTTGGTATAGAAGTTTCTATTACTTCAAAGATGTTTGGTTTTCACGCCTTCATATAGCCCCCATAGAACGGTACCTCCCGTTTTCCGGTATTTTGAAGATGTGGCCTCAATATTCCTCCGAAATGGCTGCAATTTGGTATTAAGTCTACTTCGTAAACGAAAGGAAACTAATTGAAGTAAAATTTCATACAACTCATGGTGGAGGGTACAACAAGTTCGGCCTGACCGAATTTAACGACGTTCTTATTTGTTATTGATAGTCACTTGCATATGCCAGCTAATTTGCGATGCAAAAAATATAATTGACATAAGAAAAGGTAACATAAACAGTTTCAAGGGCCAGCAACGTGGACCGGTTCGGCTAATATTTTTAATATAAAACGTGACATGTTGTACTTACGACCTTGTATTTTTGTCTTACGACCTTTTCCTTCAATTAAATTTCATGATTAATTCCGTTAATGTACGTGGTTTCTTAGCTACATTGTAATCCCAAGTATTTCTGCCCCAACTGCCTGCATCTTTTGTTTTTGTCTGCAAACCATGTAGAATCTTCAGCATGTAATGTCTTCCTGTGTTTAGATTTTTTCACAAATTTTTCAATATATGAGGTATTTGAACACTTACAGTCTCCCAATTTGTATCAATGAAAAGGCCAGAGGTCCATCTTTCATAATCAGTTCGCTTATAGGGGAAAATAGATTTCAAATGTAAATTTTCGTTGCAATATAGAATTTATCACATTTTTATTCAAAAGTTTGGTCCACAAGCTCCGCCAAATATCATCCGATTATCATCGATAGGTGTAAGCTAGTTATTTACATTGTACCCCAACCATGGATGACGTTAAACATTATATCTGAACTACATTAGCTGTAGTATTATTTTAAAGTATACATTTTCCTGTGGACTTACGACCTTTTCGTACTCAAATTTGTACGTTTTGTGGACTTACGACCTTTTCCGACAAGGGCAAAACATATAGAAAAACGCGACATACTACTATTTTCTTTGTATCATACGACGTGTTTTGACTTGTACTATCATCCTGTAACAAAAACGCGATTTCCAAAAAAAAGTGGACTTACGACCTTTTCCGACGGAGCTTGAGAGCTTCTCCTACAAAACTCACTTTTTAAACTTAGCATACTATTATTTGGAGGTGTCGATACAATCGGGACCTTTGTACACGTCATTTTGTATTAAGAGCATGAAACATTTTTTACCGCATACCCCCTCCAAAGGGGTAGGGGGGAAATGTTACGCTCGTGGTTTCATAAAACAATCTTCGCAGCAGCTCAAAGCTGTAACCGACGCATTGGCTTGATATTTACACTGGAAAGATTTTTGACCACTTTTTCCATACAAGTGGATCCACTGTGCGATCGGAGAATGTAGAGCTTCTGAATTTGTTCGTAACTTCTGTGGAAGAAATTTCCAAATTTAATTTTTGGTCCTTATTTAAAATTCTGGTCGAGTTATGAAAACAAACTCTTGACCTCTCCCTTAGTGCAAATTACATCAATGTAGAGTGTTGGGGTGTATGGATGCCAAATGCCAGAGTAAAGCGAAAACTTCATGAGCCGAAGACAAGTTCTGATGACGTTTGTTTTCTGCTTTGCTTGTGATTTGCGTCTCCACCAAACGCCAAAAAAGATTGTATTCCAGCAAAACAATAGAGAGGGAAGAAAAGTGAAACACACAAAATGGAATCAGGCTGTGTTTGATGATGTTGGATTTATTTCTTATCTCAAGTACGTCTTACCAGTTGGGAAGATGGTTTACAAAAAAAAGATAGGATGTTATAATGATTTTTGACGGAAGTTACATGTATGACCGAAGTTGGAATATGTTTTTAGAATCTGGCAACTCTTGTAGCTTTCAGACGTATTTTATTTTGTGTCAAAAAGTGCTTAAAAAAATTGCTTTAATTTATATAGTTTTGCAGTGATTTTCAAACTAAGTGTTAATAAAATAGATATTTTGTGTTACGGCCTATAAGTGAAGTGTGAAATACTGTGCTATAACGTATTGTTCTAAAAGATAAGTAATTTAATTTCTGTCTTTGTGTTGTTGATCAATTCGTTGTTTACCTTTTTCTTTCACTTAGCCTTGACGTTCGTTAACATAGTCTTGAGCTTTTGCTTAGGTGTTAACATACTTACTTTCATACTAGCTAGCATACTTTTAGGCTGTTATAATTAAATCTATTGATTCAATTTTCAATCATTTAAACTAAACTATTTCCTAACATACTTTAAGGCATTATTCATAATGGATTGTCTTTATAAAGAATGTAAAATAACAAACCTAACTGAACGTTTTATAACATGTTGGTTATGCGAAAGATGTGCTCATCATAAATGTGCTGGTTTTACTGGCAAAAATTATGATCTTATAACTGACCGAGATAAAGGCCTTCGTTGGGCTTGCGTTGATTGCAGGTCCCTAGAAGTGGATTTTTATCGACTTTTTAGGGAAGCTAAGATCGAAATTGCAGCCATGAAGAGGAACTTTGTTGCTGTACAATCAAAGTTCAATGTTTTTGAAAAAATGTTTGCTAAATTTGAATATGTTGATGGTTCTCCGAAAAGAAAGAAGTCGACAGCTATTGCTACTGGTGAAAATTTAATTAGCTTAAATTCTCCTAGGGTGGCTCCGCCACGCAAGACTGCTGAAGATTTATCTACAGGTAACCAACTTGCGCTTCCGGCGCCATATTCAAATGTATTACCTAAAGTAAGTTTAAACCCTGTTCAAAGTACTGCAACTAAAGTTCAATTTTCAGATACTCCAACCACTTCAAATTCTCAAAATTATTCTATCGCACAACCAACCGGTGTTAATTCTTCTACTTCCATTTCTGCTCTTCCATCAACTGTAGTGACTGAAAATTATCCTTCTAACAATAGCAATGAACTAATAGTAGTTCCTCCTAGAAGAAGTATATTCATTTCCAGAGTACATTATAATACATCAGTAGAAAATATTTGTAATTATATACACTCTAAGCACATTAATTTTAATAATAACGATTTCATAGTATCCAAATTTAAATCTCACACTCAACACGCTATTTCGTCTTTTAAGATTGTTGTACCATCTGATATGTTTGACAAGATGGTGGATACTTCATTCTGGCCTGATGGCGTGTTAGTAAAAGAATTTGTGTATAGAGAACGTAATAGCCCAGTTAATATTCCAGTTGTCCCTTCTACCGTTCCTTTGTCAAAAAACTAAGTAAATCTGTATCTTTATTATATCAAAATGTTAGAGGTCTTAATACTAAACTTAAACATATCTATTTGAAATCTTTTGGCTGTGATTTCAAAATCTTGGTTTTCACGGAGACATGGCTCAAACCTGAAATTCGTGATACTGAGATTTTGTCTGATCAGTACCAAGTTTATAGGACTGATAGAGTTAATAAAAATGGTGGGGGAGTTTTGATCGCTGTGCATAACTCCATAGCCTCAGAGCGTATTATCCCTGGTGACAATTCAAATTTAGAATTTGTCTGTGTTAAATTAAATTTTTTAAGTAACGTCATTATTTTAACCTGTTCTTATATTGCTCCTAATTCTGATTTAGAAATTTACCTTAAACATTCAGAACTTATAAAAAATGTATCAGACTTACAAGAATCAACATTTGAACTGATTTGCCTTGGAGACTTCAATTTACCTCATATTAATTGGGTTTTGGGAGATAATACTATCGATTATGTGCCAACTTATACAACTTACTCATCGTCTGGTATGGATACTTTCTGGGACACAATGTATGATCAATGTCTACTTCAAATAAATAATATACATAACTCAAAAAATAGAATTCTAGATTTAGTTTTTTCCACGTCTACAAACATTTCATTGTGTAGATGCTTGCCATTTGCTGAACCTGAAGATAAATATCACCCAACATTACTTTTAACTTTAGAACTACAAGATAATTCTCTTAATAATTCTCCTGAGCAAAAATCATCAGGTAAATTCAATTTTGCCAAGACAAATTGTGAACAATTACGACTTATTTTAACTGATACAAATTGGATTCAAGGAGGTAACTTAGAATCCCGTGTATAATTTGTATAATACTCTAAATGATGCGTTCTTATCAACTGTACCAATTTTCAAAGTGAGTTCCGATAAAGGACCATCTTGGTTTACTCCATATCTAAGGCGATTACGTAATATTAAAAGTAAATTATTCAAGAAATTTAAAAAATATAATACTTCTTTAAATTATTCTAATTATTCTAAAGCTAGAAATAAATACAACACTGAAAATCTTAAGTGCTACACAAATTACCTTGATAAAATGAGAAGAAATCTTCACTCGAATCCTAAAAGTTTCTATAAATTTGTAAACTCGAAAAGAAAAGTCAAAGAATTCCCTAACAGTATGAAATTTGGTTGCAAAGAGTCCTGTGATACAGTTGAAATAGCTGATATGTTCGCTCAATTCTTTCAAAGCACATACTCAACATTTTCTTTTAATAATAATTACTCTTATAACATAGATAAACTAAATCAAATCCCTCATTTCCTTCTTACAGAGGACGAAGTGTTTAATGGTTTAATTTCATTAAAATATTGTAGCTCTCCAGGTCCTGATGGTGTACCGGCCAACATTCTGAGGAAATGTGCTTATGAACTGTACAAGCCTCTCACTAGCATTTTCAATGATTCCTTATCTTTAGGATACTTTCCTGTGCTCTGGAAATCTAGTTTTATTATCCCCTTACATAAATCTGGCAGTAGGACTGTCGTTGAAAATTATAGGGGCATTGCAAAACTTAGTGCAATCCCAAAGCTTTTTGAACTTTTGGTATCACGTAGAATAATTCATTTTGTTTCACCAATTATTTCTCCATATCAACATGGATTTATAAAAGGGAGATCAACTTTAACGAACTTATTGGAACTTACTTGCCATGTTCACAATGGATTTTCTCTAAAACATCAAACAGATGTAATTTATACCGACTTTAGCAAGGCCTTTGACACGGTCGTGCATAAGTTATTGATACACAAATTGGATACAATGGGCTTTCCAACTACACTTTTATCATGGATTTCTTCTTATTTGCAAGATCGCTCCCAAAAGGTATCTTTCAATAATATAATTTCAAGAGACATTACTGTTCACTCTGGTGTTCCTCAAGGAAGTCATTTAAGACCATTACTTTTCGTTCTGTACTTAAATGACCTTCCTTCTGTGATAAATTTTTCTAAAGTTTTAATGTTTGCTGATGACGTTAAACTATTCTGCAAATCAAGCACTAAAACTCCAACATGATTTGCATTCTCTAGCAAATTGGTGTAGTATAAACGGTATGTCACTAAATCTAAAGAAATGCAAAAAATTATCGCTGTTTAGAAGTCGACCTCTTTATTTCGAATACTTTATCGGTTCTCACAAGCTTGATGATGTTGATTCATTTGATGATCTTGGTGTCATTTTAGATAATAAACTACGTTTTAATTTACACATTGAATCCTGTGTCAATAAAGCGAAATCGCTCTTAGGGTTCATAAAACGTTGGTCCAAGGAATTTGATGACCCGTATGTAACTAAACGTTTGTTTGTCAGTTTGGTTCGGCCTACATTAGAATATGGTTGCGTATTATGGAGCCCATTCTACAAATCTTATTACAATAAGATAGAATCTGTCCAAACGCAATTTCTCCTGTTTGCTCTTAGAGGTTTGCCTTGGAGTACAGTGGAAGCACTTCCCCCCTATGAACATCGATTACAACTTATTGATCTCCCGACTTTGGCACGGAGACGTCTAATGCTTAGAGCAACATTTTTAATAAAACTTTTACGTGGTCAGATTGATTCAACATTTTTAATTGGCGAAATAAAATTTAATGTGCCCTCGCGGTTTACTCGGAATTACATACCGCTCAGTCTTCCATTAGCAAGATCTAACTATGAACTAAGCAATCCGTTTAGATCATTATGTGAAATCTATAATAATTTGTATGCACTTATAAACTTGACAGACCCTTTACCTATAATAAAGTCTTCTATTCTACGTCTACAGCTTTAGAATCAAGTTGTTGCCAGATATATGTTGTGTTGTCCTTATTGCATAATCTGTTTTATTAACTTGTTAAGTACTATTTTATGTAAATCCGGCTGATGTGTAACTGTAGCCGGAAATTTCCTACCCTACTAACCCTCCATAATCCGGATTATGGGGTGTACGCTCTCCCTACGTTATGGGGAGGTGGCCCCCTCGGTCGGCAGGGGCGGGGAAGAGTGGCGTGGGAACGTTCGAAAAAAAAAACAAAAAACATAGTTAATTATTTGGGAATTTTTGACGATTTTTACGGGATTCTGGGATTGTAAGTGACCGTTAGAGTTTGTGTTTATTTGAATATAAACATTTCCGGCCTCCCTTGCAGTCTGTCTGCAACATATTGCTTCCATATTCGATCATACTTGCTTACACATAAGTAATAATAGATGGCAAAAATTCATTTAATTATTTTAAGAGTTTGTGGTTTCATTGAGTTAATTCATTGTGTGTAAATATGTATCTTAAAATCTATGGTTTATAAAGTTCTTGGAATTGATTTACATTATATAGTATAACCCAGTTTTGTATTGTTCCAGTTGAGTAGCGCAATAGGTAAAATATAAATGAAGTTAAAGTTTAATAGTTTAGTTTTATATGTACCATAGATAGTCCACTCAAACATGGTATTTTGGGCAGTTGGTAGACCAGACCGATTAAAAATGCCTTCGCTTATGACGCGAGAATATAAGTCAACGCCCATAATTATGTCGACCGGACCGGATTTGTAAAATTCGTTGTCTGCTAACATGATATTGTTGAATTTTGAGGTAATAGTCTGTGGTAGTGATTTTCTTGGAGTGTGGATAGAAATCCTACGATTTACGCGAAGCGTAGTTTCTAACTGCATGTTGCAATCGTGGACGGATATCATGGTAATGGGACAAATGGTTTCATCCCTGAGAGTCAAAGTAGTCAATCGTAAACTATTGACGGTTTTGGAGGAAATACAGCTGAATTTTGATGCTGTGTCTAACAGACAACGTAGTTTCGAAGTGCCATTGGAGCTGATTATGTTGACCGCTACCGTTGTTAGAAGCGTAATGACGTTTTGTTTTAGTATCGAAGACAAAGACGTGCTTGGCGCTGTATTTATTGGTAGTCTGTTTGTCCTAAATGGCTTTTCCCCTGGAGAACTATCATCGCTCCTTCGTATAGTAGGGGTTTCTTTATTATGAGATGGTCGCCGATCTCGATTCTCAATCCTGGAATTAATGTGGAGCAGGGTATGGTGGGGTTTTCTGCAGTATTTCCGGTTGTCGTAAAGCAAGTCCCCTGGGAGTGTGTGTGTGCCAGACAGTTTTGACAGTAGCCATACATTTTCACAGTTTGGAGTCGATTGGCTGCATTCATATCCAAGAATTTCTTGCATTTTCTTAATGCGTGAGTATGCCTACATAGTCGACACACATATTCATATTTGTTAGATTGAGATCGCTTTTTCGATTCGTCGGTACGCATTGTAGCTGTGGTAGAATAGGAGTTAGAAGATTATTGAGACGTTGGTATTAGGGAGGAAATTTATGTTTAAGATTGTATATTAGGTATGATCAGTCGGTTGGCAGAACAACCAATTTAGTGATGGGTATCATTATTGTACCCCTTTCAGTCGCAATCTCAACTACGCGAACACGGTGGTCAGATCCAGGATGAACTTTAGAGATTCTACCCAGACGCCACAGATTGGGTGGTAGATTCTCCTATCTTACAACAACCATCACGTTTTCTTTCAAGTCATCGCTAGGGCTTTTCCATTTATAACGTTTGTGCAACTCCTTGAGGTATTCCTCCTTCCAACGGTTGCAAAAATTATTATGGATTACCTTCAGTCGCTGCCATCTGTTGATCAGGGATATGGAAGACTCTTGAATGGTTGGGTCTATTGGCGCAAGCAGAGGGGTTCCAATGAGGAAATGGCCTGGGGTTAGTGCGGAAAGGTCAGTTGGTTCCTGAGAAATGGGAGATAGAGGGCGTGAGTTTAAACACGCTTCAATTCTTGAGAGTAAGGTCTGGAACTCTTCGTAAGTGTGTTTACAATAGAAAGCAATCTTTCGGAACTGGGCCTTAAAAATTTTTACGCCGGCTTCCCATAACCCGCCCATGTGTGGAGCCCCGGGTGGGATGAAGTGCCATTGTATACCTTGATGTGCATAATTGGATTGGATAGATTCTTTCGAGGTTCGGAGAAAATCTTTGGCAAGTATTTTGGACGCTCCGACAAAGTTGGTACCATAGTCGGAGTGGAGATGTATCGGACATCCTCTTCTGGAGACAAATCTACTAAAGGCAGCCAGGAAAGTAGCGGTGGACAGGTCCGAAGTTGCTTCTGGGTGGATAGCCTTTGTCGAGAAGCGTATGATCTTCCGGAGTAACTTCTCATGTCGAAAGGCCCGGTGAAATCTAAGCCTGTATGTGTAAAAGGTCTAGAAAGCTCGGACCGTTCAGGCGGTAGAGCAGACATGATTTGTTTCTGGCGCCTGTGTTTGTATATAATGCATGTTTTGCATTTGTTTATGGCCGCTTTGATGAGGTTCTTTATTCGTATGATCCAATACTGGGTACGTAAGTAGGGTAGAAGTGTAGACTTGAAATCAAGTTGACAGATTTATGGGCCTATTTGATCATTTAAGCTTGTAATAAAAGTTTTGGTAATTAAAACTAATTAGGTCACAGCTTAAAACTTTGGGGGGAATGAACTGAAGGTCATGATGTTTTTTGATTTTTGTTGCATCTCGTTACTAGACAAAAATAAGAGAGGGGGTGAAATGTTACTAATCAGTAAAATATTCATGTAAGTGTGTCTAAAATTTTGGTGATATGTCTGTACTTATTATTTATTTTGTAAAGTGTGGTATGTTTTGATTTTTGGATGCATCTTGTTACTAAGGGTAAATCTGAGGAGAGAAATGACTAGAAATGAATTGTGTGTTTGTATTTGTTGTATGTACAAATCAGCTAAAAAACCCATGTAAGATTACACTTCATAAAAAAATTTACATATTTGAAATGTCTAAATATTTTTGGGTGGTGATTCTCATTGACTAATTTATGGCATGCACTTGTTGTTGTTGTCGTTTTCTGCTACATGTTTGTAAGAAACAGTCAAAGAATTCGTCAATGCGTTTATGTGTATTGTGCATTGTGACGTTTTCTTTAGATTTTGTTGTTATTGTAAAGTATGATTTGTAATAAGAAGCTAAATATTTTGGGTGGTGATTGTCATTGACTGATTTATGAAATACACTTGTTGTCTTCTGTTACATGTCTTTTTTTTTTTGTATGAAATGGCCAAGAATTCGTCAATCGATTCATCTTCAATGCATTTAAGGGTATTGTGTTTGTTGTTGTTTTTTCTGTTACATTTTTGTAAGAAACGGCATAGCTTAAAACTTTGGGGGAATTAACATTGGGTGCAATGTACTCTGAAGGTCATGCTTTGATTCTTGTTGTTAAGATATACTTGTTATTGTTGTAAATATGGCTTGTACTAATCAGCTAAATATTCATGTGAGTGTGATTCAATTTTGGTGGTATGATTTTGATTTTGTTGCATCTCGGGGCATATTACTAATCAGCTAATTTTTAAAGTGTGGAATGTTTTTGATACCTCTTACATCTCGTTACTAGGCAGCCATATTGTGGAGGGAATGACAAAGAATCAATTGTGCAATGTTCAATAAAACAAAAAAAAACCTAGCGACGACAATCTAACATTTGTATCATAGCTTAAAACTTTGGGGAATGAACATTGGGATCAATGAACTTAAGATCATGGTTTAATTCATGTTGCTTAGATGCACTTGTCATTGTTGACCACGAATCAATTGTATGTGTGTGCATTTGTTGTAAGTGTGGTTTGTACAAAGCAGCTAAATAACCTTGTTGTTATTGTAAAGTATGATTTGTCCTAAGAAGCTAAATTTCCATGTAAGATCACACTTCATAAAAAATATACATATTTGAAATGTGAATGTGTCTAAATATTTTGGGTGGTTATTGTCATTGACTGACTTATGAAATACACTTGTTGTTGTTGTTTTCTGTTACATGTTTTGTAAGAAAACGGTCAAAGAATTCATCAATCGATTCGTCTTCAATGCATTCGTGGCCATTGTGTGATGTTTGTTGTTTTTTATTTAATTATTTAAAAATTAAATGTAATTATAGGGAATAGTTGGTAAGAAAGGAAAATTCTATTGCTTAGATGATATTGGTATTTCATGTGTTGTTGTTGGTTTGTATAACATTGTTATTGCATATTATAAAAAATGCTATAGTTTAAATTTGATGTATACATTTCTGGTTTCTGATATTTCTTCAATCAATTGAATCAAGCAAAATCATATTGTTCGTCTGTGTTTAGACGCACTTGTTATTATTGTAAACTGTGACTTGTTAGTATGTTTCTAAATACCCGTGTTAGATCACTCCAAATGAAATTTAATGATTTGAAAATCATTTCCTGTTCTTTGATATCATCAATCGATTTGACTTAAATATATTTGTGGGCATTGTACATCACCATAAGTTTAAGACGAGCTCAATGCTTTTGTTGGGTTTGGTTAAGAACTAACTTTATAAGAAGGGCAACTATTATATATTTTTACTGATCTTTCACCTTAAGTTGTTGATATATACTGCGTTGTTGTTGCATATTATAACGTATTGTAGTCCAATTTGATGAATACATTTTTAAGTTATAACGAGAAACACATTTTTTGGTTACAAAACATTGTTAGAATTTTGAACTCGATAATATTGAGATAAAAGTTTTTCATAATCATACTATTAGATATTATAAATACCACCTTCAGTTGAGACTTCGAACAAATATTTTAAACTTGTCTGATAAAAGAGTTTTACTTCAATCTTGTAGCATGGTATTTATGTATTTCATAACTTTTGCCAGCGGTTCCACATATAAAAATATATGGAATTCTCCATTCACCAAAAACGAAAATCTTATTCATAGAGTAAATCATAGATTTAAATTCTTAGGGAAATTATTTTTGGGTTAAATGAAATGTGAAGGTAGAATGAAGGGTTGACTAAAATCAATTTAGTTTGCGGTTTGATACTGGTTGGGAAGAAGAAGTAAAATATAATATTATTACTAAATTACTTACAAATCTAAATATACAAATCATCTATGTTGTTTTTAACTTTTACAACATTATCATTAAATACTGTCAAGTAGTTTCTTGTACATTCATATGCATTTAAAAATTTGTTGATGTTTATGACATTGAATTGAACTTGTTTTTTCTCTTTTGAGAAGGTGTATGATCGGAATATTTTACATATGAAAATAACACGACATGTTTGGTGATGGGGCTCATCAAGTGTATTAAGTTGAGACCGTCTGGCTCTATATTTCCTTAATTTGCGCTGTATATACATATATCGAAGTTATTGATAAATGGTAGTAGCGAATTAGGTGTATTTAGAATGTTTAGTCCGCACTATAGGGACTGGGGGGAACAAGTGTTATCGAGGCTCCCCAATGGAGCCAGTACGCCCAATGCGTACGAGTGGCCGTCAATATAAAAAGAAATAGAATAAGAAAATAAATAAAACACGATAGTTTTAGTAGAAGGTTTGGCTCAATTGCCGTATTTATTTATGGTAAACGACATTACCTTTTCTACTTAATGTACAACGATATGTACGCGAAGCTTACGATAAAGCGCGGTTTTTGTGCTTGCCATTCAAGCTGTCGATCGATCTTATTTATTTGTTTATTTATTATGTTTTTTGTGTTGACATCTGCATGGATGTTTAAAAGTGGCGGTTGTCAAATCAATATTCGTTGAAATCTCTCATACTATTACAGGAGTGTAATAAATGGGCATGAGGAGATTTCAACGAATACACCTATGCAATTCATAGGTCTAATTTAAAGTTGTAGAATCAATTCTAACTTAAACATTTGCCGCCTCCCTTGAAACATCCAGATGTTTTAACAAATATGATATAAAAGTATGTGTAATTAAGTATTCTTATATATGTAAGTATTCAGTATTAGTATGTATAGTGCAGGCGTGAGCATAACCTTTTAAATTTTTTCTTTCAATTTTTGATTTTTTTTTTTCTTTTTAGCATATCATTTTTTTCAAAAACATTCTTACATGCAAAACGATGGGCCATGAGGGACCCCGGGCCATTAGGGACCCCACGGTAAATATGGCCATTAGGAACCATGTGATAGGCTTACAAACTAAACGATTGGGCCATTAGGGACCCCGGGCCATTAGGGACCCCGCGGTAAATATGGTCATAAGGGACCATTCAAGCGACTGGGCCATTACGGACCCAGCTGTTGTGCAGATCACTATAGACCTGGCTAACGAAAGGGCCATTAGGGACCCTGCGACCGATAGTGCAACGTGAGCTAACGTTCGCCTTGCTTGGTTGGGCCGCTTTACAACGATTTTCCGTACCATTTACGAAAACGACAATTTATGTGACAGGGCCAGTAATGATCCACCCAAACGATGTATTTTGAGCGAGCAGCGAACCAGACGAAAGTCGAAGAGAATGATTTTTAATTATTTTCGGGTACAAGTCTGCTCCTATAAAAATATCTACGGGGCGCGATTCGCCGAATTGAGGATCTGCCAAAACTATATTTGACACATCCGACTTAAGGTCCGAAGTGACCGAAAAGGCTGGAAGAGTTCTCGATATGGAACCTACTACCTACGCCGAAGTCTCAGAAGTAGACGACCTGTCACTACGACTGCAAAGTTTCAATGAGCAGCTTTTACGACATGTAGCTGCGACAGTACTATTAACTCCAATGATTGTCGATTTCGTGGATTGAACCTGGAGTTTCAGATCCTTCTGAAGTCTTTCCGAAATGAGAGACGACTCAGAAGCGGGATCGATCAGCGCCCTAGCAGGAAAAGAAGCTCCCTGATGAACGATATTGACCAGCGCTGTTCCCAATAGAACTTTTCTTTCCTGCGTAACGTGGAATGATTTTCGAACTAAATTATCGACCGATGTCGACGGAGCGCTAGATGTAGACGAACTTGTGCTACAATTTAAGGTTCTAGGCCGAAAGGTGGAAGCTGAAGCTGACAACTTCGAACTTCTGGGAGTCACAATTTGACTCGGACTGCTCACCATAGAGCGATTTCTGTGCAATAGAGTGTTATGCCTCTGATTGCACTTGCGACAAGAACGACTATTAAAATTTTTGACCTCGTGTCCCTTCTGAAGGCAATTCACACACAAACGATGCCTTTTGACCAATTTATATTTTTCCAACGGCGTACAATTTACGAACCGCTGGCAAACATTTAATTTGTGTTGTTGCTCTGCACAAAGAACGCAACAAGTATTGGGCGACGATGGAAGAGGTGTCGAGAATAGTTTGGGACTGGGAGAAGAGTGAGAAGAAGTACAAGATTTAGGTGACACTTTATAAGTCGAATTATACAAAGTGCCAACACTTCTCATCTCATGCAAACACAGAAGAGTACGAATTCTCTCTGTCAAGAATGCATCTAATTCTTTCCAAGTTGAAAGACGAGACTTATTTTTCACACTTTGCTCCCATAAAGCGTGTGTGACCTTAGGCAATTTTTGTAAACAAATGAATACCACGATCGGATCCCAATTATCCGTAGGTATTTCATAAATTGCCATTGCCGAAAGACAACTATTTATTCCACGCTGTATTTATTTAAGTCCCGAACTGGTTTCCCGATCCAAAACAGGAAGTGAAAACAATGATTTCAATTGATTGTGGACGAGCAACCGTGGATTATTATAGGTGGAATTCAATGCATTCCACGCGAAATCGAAACTCCGATGAGTCAATGCTAACTTCGAGACGATTTCTCGAGCCTCACCACAAGTTTTACTCATCAGATGACACAAACGTTCAATATATGTCAACTGGGAGTTATTTATATAAACCGCACTGAACAAATCTCTGAAAGTGAGCCAATTTAGAAAGTTTCCATCGAAAACTTCAATATCGCAAGGAGGTTATGCAATATTATGAATGCTATCAATATTTGGGAGATCAGCAACGAAGTTTGTGCCTATTCTAGGATTCCCAATACTCAATATTGGAGAGCTAGACGCCTGTGTTCCCACATCACGAGAGAGATGGGACGACAAACTCACGTTTTTAACATTCACATCACAGGACTGTTTTTCCACAGAAATGTCGCCTGGATGTTTTGTTAAGAAGTCTTCCGAACTATCCAATGTGTTCGGTGATATTTTAGATGAACTACTAAATTTAGACAACAAACTATTTATCTTTGAGGAACAACTTGTATATTTCTTATGCGACTCCTCATATATGGAATTAAGATTTTCAGGATTTTCTACAGAAAAGGGGCATTTACTAAAAGTTTCCTGAAAGTTCTTCCACAATTTCTCAATTTCCTCACAATAAACTTCGAGACCACAAAAGTCAAGTTCGTCTTCCTTTAATATACTGAAGTGTTCAGTGAATGTCACGATAGATTTGGAAGCACGAATTAATAAATATGGAGGAGTGAAAGCCATATTAGTCAAAAAAGACAAAGTAAAGCAACAAAATGGTGAATGAAATTTAAGAGTAAAAATGAAGGTCTAGTTCGTTTTCCTTTAATATACTGAAGTGTTCAGTGAATGTCACGATAGACTTGGAAGCACGAATTAATAAATATGGAGGAGTGAAAGCCATATTAGTCAAAAAAGACAAAGTAAAGCAACAAAATGTTGAATGAAATTTAAGAGTAAAAATGAAGGTCTATTAAATATAGTACTTTCCACAGAAGGATAAATTCTCAAACTACCAATTGTAGCGAGCTGATTTAAAATCGGAAATTTGAAACAATATTCAAAATCCCACAAATTGCACTAAATTATTCTAAAGAAAATCAACCAAAAATGCAATTGGCAACTCTAAACGTTCTAGGAACAACCTATTTACAATAATAATTTTAAACCAAAAGTTTAATATCAAAATTCTATAAAATAAATTTGCTAAAAAACCAAAAAAGGCGATATGCGATATTTAGCACAGATATTTATCCACCAAAATTATACAAATAACTACCGAATGTAGCGGATTTGTTTCTAAAAAATTCAACTAGAAATTCAAATTATATCAAAATTCCAATAAAATTTCTCTAAAATTTGCAAACGAAAAGCAACTAAAAATACAAATGACAACTCAAAAGGTCTAAGAACAACAAATTTGTCTAAGAATAACAATAGGAAATTTAAGATCCAACAATTATGTATAATTTGTAAATTACCATTTAATTTACAAGATTATTACCAAAAACGGTACGAGGCGATATTAATTTGCAATAAAAACTAATAATAAATCGACCAAATTTACACGAACTAACTACCGATTGTAGTGTATTTGTGTCCAAAAATTTAACTGGAAATTTAAACAATATCAAAATTCCAAAAAATATAGAATTCGCTAAAATATGTGTAAAAACCAACAAATAATATCCAACTATCGACAAAAATTGCACGAAATAACTACCGAACGTAGTGTATATTTGTCCAAAAATGCAAGGGGAAATTCGAACGATATCAAAATTCCAGAAAAATAATTACAAAATTAGCACAAATAACTTCTAAAATACACTCTACACAAGAAAAAATCCAATTGACCGGTTGTAGGGCGCATGCAATATTAAATTTATACAAATAACCACCGAATGTAGTGTATTTGTGTCCAATAATGCAACAAAAATTTCAAACTATATTGAAATTCCAAAATATATACAAATCGCAATAAATATTTTTAAATAACGCCCTACACAAGAAAAGATCTAACTGACCTATTGTAGGTTGCACGCAATTCCAAAATGTCCAAAAATATTATTAAAATGTTCCCTGACACCGATTTATTATATTTACCATAAAATATAATAAAGTGTGTCACAGTACTAATTTACTGACCGGGTACTGTGTAATAATACACAATAACCCTGACTTGCTCAAGCAGATAAGGCAGTGCTTTGTGTGTTTGAGAGAAAAATTCTTCGAAAGATCTACGGGCCAATCTGTGTTGACGGCGAATATCGGCGTCGTATGAACATCGAGCTGTATCAACTATACAATGACATCAATATAGTTGAACGAATCGAGATACAACGATTGCGATGGCTAGGCCATGTTATAAGAATGAGTGATGATGAACCCGCTAAAAAGGCGTATAAATACGGGCCGCATGGAGGTTCTCGCAGATCTGGAAGGCCAAAGCTTCGTTGGAGCGAACAAGTGAAACGAGATATCACAAAGCTACATATCCCAGATTGGGAAAATACAGCAGCAAACAGAGAGGATTGGAGATTTTTTCTTAGTTCGGCTTATGGAACAAATGTTCTGTAAAAGGCCAGCTAAGTAAGTAAGTAACCCTGACAATTACACCACTTCAAGGTACAACAAATTGTCACCAGAATGTTCTGGTTGATATTTCGAATTATGAGCCTTAGATGCTAGATTTTGCTTAGATTTTTTATATAATTTTATTGTAATTTTTTATTATAATAAATATTTGAAATAAATAAATAAAATAATTTGGAATATTGTTATATTTTCGGCTTATGTTTCTTGAAAAGAGAGACATTTATGTTTTGATTAAATTCGACAATCCTAACAAAAATTCTATACCGCCACTAAGGAGAAGTTGTACAAATTAAAAAATTATATTTGATGAGAAAAACCACTTTATTTGATTGTTTTCACCCATTTTGAAAACAGTAGATTTACCGGTAATTACTGGGACAGTTTATAATAGACGAGTATGGCTAACCTGTACTGTTTGAAATAAATCGATTGGCTTAAATGAGAAGGTTGGGCGCTGATTTATAATATTATGTTTTAAGAAGTCTAAAATAGGATGGTTTGTAAGCACCTACATTTATTGGCGGTAATCGTAATATTTAGGGGATAAAATGGACCAGAACATCGTCTTCATGAAATTTTGTAGCTTCCGTCGGCGATGTCCGACTAAAGTCATTTCATACTTGTTTTAGTGCTAGATTAAATTTGAATATTTAATATAATTTTACAAATATAATATATCTCATAATTATAATTTATTAATATAAAATTACCTTTGATGAGGAAATCAACATTTTTCGCTGTGATTTATGTGACTTTTACTGTGGTAATTTAAATAATAGATGTATGACAAGGCTGTACTGATTCCTATAAAATTATGTAGGTTGTCGGAGAATATGTAATAATATTTTCGGTGGTTTAAAAACAAACCGATAGATTAATTGGGTCCGTCGGTTTACTGAAAAACAAACAGGTCGTTAACCTGGGCGGTTCAAGAAGAAACCCTTCGGTTCACTGAGGCAGTTCAAGAAGAAACCGGTCGGTTAACTGGGGCTGTTCAAGAAGAAACCGGTCGGTTAACTGGGGCTGTTGAAGATGGAACCGCTCTGTTAACTGGGGTTGTTCAAGAAGAAACCGGTCGGTTAACTGGGGCTGTTCAAGAAGAAACCGGTCGGTTAACTGGGGCTGTTGAAGATGAAACCGCTCGGTTAACTGGGACTGTTCAAGAAGAAACCGGTCGGTTAACTGGGGCGTTTCAAGAAGAAACCGCTCGGTTAACTGGGGCAGTTTAAAAAGGTTATAATAAAGAAGCTATATACAAGTTTGGCGTTGGGACCTAAAAAAAGAATATATGTATTTGCTAACCGCAATACACATTTTTAAAAATTTGAAATAATCAACGTTAACTATACAATAAAAATTGCTTTCAAACAAGTCGATAATTATGTATAGAAAAATTTGTTTCCAAGAAGAGCTGTTACAAATATTATTTTTTTCTATGAGAATATTGGTAATGGTATTTACTTCATACTATCCAAAAGGCAAATGCGACCCACAAAATTCAGTTTTTGGAAAAATTCTACGACAATCTGTATGCATCGAGTAGTGTGTTAAAAAGTGGTGAGCAATATATTGTAAAATTTGCAAGACTAGTGGCTTTTAAATGTTCTAGAATAAACCTATGATATTTGATGACGAATATATATTCTAATGCACATATTTCTTTTCTTTTCTTTTTATTTTAAATTCATTTGATACTAGGAGCAACTTTATCAAAATTACTCATAAATACGATTTAAGGGAAATTAAAAACAGCGTTTGTTATCAACGTCGCAACGTTGCTGCACAAACGATATGATCTAAAGAGACACACTATTAGTCACCACTTCCCTCAAGTGTCCTTCTTAGCAATGATAACTTAACAACAAATACAACTTTTATTTACCCCCTACGTAAATATTTATTGATTAGTTATAAAATTATAATTACATATAAAAACATGTATAAACAAAAGTTGATAGTTTTTTAACAAAATAGTGTTTCTCGTCTAACAAATCTTAATATTCTAAATACACCTAATTCGCTACTACAATTTATCAATAACTTCGATATATGTATATACAGGGCAAATTAAGGAAATATAGAGCCAGACGGTCTCAACTTAATACAATTGATGAGCCCCATCACCAAACATGTCGTGTTATTTTCATATGTAAAATATTCCGATCATACACCTTCTCAAAAGAGAAAAAAACAAGTTCAATTCAATGTCATAAACATCAACAAATTTTTGAATGCATATGAATGTACAAGAAACTATTTGACAGTATTTAATGATAATGTTGTAAAAGTTAAAAACAACATAGATGATTTGTATATTCAGATTTGTAAGTAATTTAGTAATAATATTATATTTTACTTCTTCTTCCCAACCAGTATCAAACCGCAAACTAAATTGATTTTATGAAATTTTGCCTTTTTAGGGCGAAGATCATTTTTAATGATTTTTGTTAATTTTCTCGTTTAGAGTTAAGCTTGATGATCTGAAATTATTTGCAAGTGAAAAAGGAAAGCCAAGGACTCGAACCCACATAGTCACCAAACTACGTTACCTGGTTTCATTGGTGGTAAAGCAAATCTTCGGACGTATCGACTATGTAATGGCTTCTCTGTCCTAGAACTTATCGTTTTTCAAATGCAAATGTGTTTTTTTTTTTTTTTGTACATTAACGCGGATAATTGGCCACAGAAATGTATTTTCTTCACGACAAACGCTTTTTGCGCTGACTTTGAAGTTATGAGTTTTGACTTTGAACGCTAACACGCCATGACAACATTTTTTGATATGTTTTTCAAGGACGTGGGTTCAAATCCCAGCCGGGCTCAGCCTGTTTTTATTTTTTGAAATTTTGCCTTTTTAGGGCGAAGATCATTTTTAATTGATTTTTGTTAATTTTCTCGTTTAGAGTTAAGCTTGATGATCTGAAATTATTTGCAAGTGAAAAAGGAAAGCCAAGGACTCGAGCCCACATAGTCACCAAATTACGTTACCTGGTTTCATTGGTGGTAAAGCAAATCTTCGGACGTATCGACTATGTAATGGCTTCTCTGTCCTAGAACTTATCGTTTTTCAAATGCAAATGTGTTTTTTTTTTTTGTACATTAACGCGGATACTTGGCCACAGAAATGTATTTTCTTCACGACAAACGCTTTTTGCGCTGACTTTGAAGTTATGAGTTTTGGCTTTGAACGCTAACACGCCATGACAACATTTTTTGATATGTTTTTCAAGGACGTGGGTTCAAATCCCAACCGGGCTCAGCCTGTTTTTATTTTTTGAAATTTTGCCTTTTTAGGGCGAAGATCATTTTTAATGATTTTTGTTAATTTTCTCGTTTAGAGTTAAGCTTGATGATCTGAAATTATTTGCAAGTGAAAAAGGAAAGCCAAGGACTCGAACCCACATAGTCACCAAATTACGTTACCTGGTTTCATTGGTGGTACAGCAAATCTTCGGACGTATCGACTATGTAATGGCTTCTCTGTCCTAGAACTTATCGTTTTTCAAATGCAAATGTGTTTTTTTTTTTGGCCACAGAAATGTATTTTCTTCACGACAAACGCTTTTTGCGCTGACTTTGAAGTTATGAGTTTTGGCTTTGAACGCTAGCACGCCATGACAACATTTTTTGATATGTTTTTCAAGGACGTGGGTTCAAATCCCAGCCGGGCTCAGCCTGTTTTTATTTTTTGAAATTTTGCCTTTTTAGGGCGAAGATCATTTTTAACGATTTTTTTAATTTTCTAGTTTAGAGTTAAGCTTGATGATCTGAAATTATTTGCAAGTGAAAAAGGAAAGCCAAGGACTCGAACCCACATAGTCACCAAATTACGTTACCTGGTTTCATTGGTGGTAAAGCAAATCTTCGGACGTATCGACGATGTAATGGCTTCTCAACCCACGTCCTTGAAAAACATATCAAAAAATGTTGTCATGGCGTGTTAGCGTTCAAAGCCAAAACTCATAACTTCAAAGTCAGCGCAAAAAGCGTTTGTCGTGAAGAAAATACATTTCTGTGGCCAAGTATCCGCGTTAATGTACAAAAAAACACATTTGCATTTGAAAAACGATAAGTTCTAGGACAGAGAAGCCATTACATAGTCGATACGTCCGAAGATTTGCTTTACCACCAATGAAACCAGGTAACGTAATTTGGTGACTATGTGGGTTCGAGTCCTTGGTTTTCCTTTTTCACTTGCAAATAATTTCAGATCATCAAGCTTAACTCTAAACGAGAAAATTAACAAAAATCATTAAAAATGATCTTCGCCCTAAAAAGGCAAAATTTCAAAAAATAAAAACAGGCTGAGCCCGGCTGGGATTTGAACCCACGTCCTTGAAAAACATATCAAAAAATGTTGTCATGGCGTGTTAGCGTTCAAAGCCAAAACTCATAACTTCAAAGTCAGCGAAAAAAGCGTTTGTCGTGAAGAAAATACATTTCTGTGGCCAAGTATCCGCGTTAATGTACAAAAAAAAACACATTTGCATTTGAAAAACGATAAGTTCTAGGACAGAGAAGCCATTACATAGTCGATACGTCCGAAGATTTGCTTTACCACCAATGAAACCAGGTAACGTAATTTGGTGACTATGTGGGTTCGAGTCCTTGGCTTTCCTTTTTCACTTGCAAATAATTTCAGATCATCAAGCTTAACTCTAAACGAGAAAATTAACAAAAATCATTAAAAATGATCATCGCCCTAAAAAGGCAAAATTTCAAAAAATAAAAACAGGCTGAGCCCGGCTGGGATTTGAACCCACGTCCTTGAAAAACATATCAAAAAATGTTGTCATGGCGTGTTAGCGTTCAAAGCCAAAACTCATAACTTCAAAGTCAGCGCAAAAAGCGTTTGTCGTGAAGAAAATACATTTCTGTGGCCAAGTATCCGCGTTAATGTACAAAAAAAAAAAAAAAACACATTTGCATTTGAAAAACGATAAGTTCTAGGACAGAGAAGCCATTACATAGTCGATACGTCCGAAGATTTGCTTTACCACCAATGAAACCAGGTAACGTAATTTGGTGACTATGTGGGTTCGAGTCCTTGGCTTTCCTTTTTCACTTGCAAATAATTTCAGATCATCAAGCTTAACTCTAAACGAGAAAATTAACATAAATTGATTTTATTCAACCCTTCTTTCTACCTTCACATTTCATTTAACCCAAAAATAATTTCCCTAAGAATTTAAATCTATGATTTAATCTATGAATAAGATTTTCGTTTTTGGTGAATGGATATAAACATTTCGAGAATTCCATATATTTTTATATGTGAAACCGCTGGCAAAAGTTATGAAATACATAAATACCATGCTACAAGATTGAAGTAAAACTCTTTTATCAGACAAGTTTAAAATATTTGTTCGAGGTCTCAACTGAAGGTGGTATTTATAATATCTAATTGTATGATTATGAAAAACTTTTATCTCAATATTTTCGAGTTCAAAATTCTAACAATGTTTTGTAACCAAAAAATGTGTTTCTCGTTATAACTTAAAAATGTATTCATCAAATTGGACTACAATACGTTATAATATGCAACAACAATGCAGTATATATCAACAACTTAAGGTGAAAGATCAGTAAAAATATATAATAGTTGACCTTCTTATAAAGTTAGTTCTTAACCAAACCCAACAAAAGCATTGAGCTCGTCTTCAACTTATGGTGATGTACAATGCCCACAAATATATCGCACCTGTTCAAAAAAAAGGGTAGCAACTCGAAATTTGCATTTTTTCAGTAGAGACAAAAAACTGTTTATGTTATTGCTAATGGTATATTAAGTAAATTAACGATGTCATCGTAAAGATATATTGTTAACTATATTACAAAACTTGATTTCGTTTCATTTCGATAAGTATTTGTAAAAATATAACCAATTTCCGAGTTACTACCCTTTTGTTGAAACAAAGTTTGTTTAAGAGGAGGTTGTATTTCGACTTGTGCCCGTTTAACTGAAAATATCCGCGTAGTGGCGGTATTATTTCGACTTGTGCCCTTTTAACTGAAATTATCTGCTGTGATTAATAACACGATAAAAATGTATTTAAAAAAGAAATAAAGCAACATTTATTCATACGTTGATTTGAACACAAACATAAATAATAGTAAAATATATTAGTTTTAGTTATCTATCAGGTATTTATAATACGTTTCGTAGTATTTCTTTGGAATTATGTTTTTTTCAATTAAGTCTCTTATATCTCGTTTTTTTGTTATCTGATATTGGTAACATACCCATATAAGCAGGACATAATCTGAAATAAATACAAACCCGACATTTTGTAAGGACTAATGGTTAGGGTGGGGAGATTTGTATGGAAGGAAAAAATATAATCGGCTGCATTATTTTAGGGTGCCCCGGTCTTTCACTTGAATTTTTATAATTTTTTCTGATTTTTTGTCATATAACAGCCGAACTATTAAGATTTTCGATCCAACACACAGACAAAAATTGTAGCCGAGACAATAATTAGTAACTCTCTAGTACATCACAAAAATATTTTGGTCTGGAGTGTCGACATTTATCGACGTTTTCCATAAAATATGCACGGTCTCAAGTTCAAAACTGCCTGAAGGAGTGTTCCAATGATTTTGCGATGTTCAAAAGAGTTCTTAATTATTGTCTGGGCTACAATTTTTATTTGGGTGTTGGATCGAAAATCGCAATGGTTTGGCTCCAGGCGCACGTGATTGTGTTCAAATCTCCCCACCCTAATAAAGATGCAGTAAAAAGTAAAAACTTACTTGTAGGTCTTCCAATACGTATCAGGTTTTATGTTGTTATTGTTGTTTTCTACAAACGTTTTTAAAAAATCTTGATTTTTATAAGAAGTTTTGTACAGAAACGAAGACGTATTTTCCTTTTCTACTCGTAGTACCTTAATATTACCCCAGTTGACTTTTTGGTTGGATTCATTTATACTGAAATTCCGACCCCATTCTTCTTGTAGGGATTTAAAATCGTAAAATTCATCATGTACTAATTCATGAACTCTGTATGGTACTCCGGTCTTTTTAGCGGTTGATATTAAAGTGATATATTGGTCAGGGGTGTATATAGGTTTACTTCCTATGTGCCTTTTCACTTGCTTCTCTATTACGCTGTGGACATTATCGCCTTCGTTTTGAGAGTGACCTTTAATCAAAAACTTATGGGTTATGCTTCGTAAATTATACTTTTGAATTGCATAAAAGTACATTGAGAGCAAATATTTATTTTTTTGCTGCCCACAGCAGTTGTCGGAATAAAAAATGAGATCTAACTCTTGAGAATTTTCCGATTTTTCCACAAGATTTTTTATATACAAATGAACACATGTTCCGATTTCATTAGACCCACGCTTTCCTTCAGCTTCGGTCCAAAAGAAACAGTCAACATTTTTAGCTTTGAGGTCAGAAACTGTTAAATTGTAGCAGTTTATTTTGCTTTTATAGTAAAAACTGGAAGAAAATCCTTTCGGTAAGGGAAGAACTGCCTGCAGGTCATATACAGCTGTATAGCATTTTTTCTTGTCGAGGTCCTTTTCTTTTCTACATAGTTCTTTCTCTTCAAGATGTAATGAGTAAACTTCATTTAAATCGTTTTTTTAATTTTCATCAGAATTAAGGAAAGATTCACAAAGATCACATTGATCTTTTTTTGGTTTAAAAAATGATATATTAAACTCTTCCTTAAATATTCTGTAGAACATAATTCTACTTGCAGGGACTAAATTCTCTGTGTTTCGGTACTCTTTGTAGTCCAAGTATATGTCTGCAATACTTTTTCCACTTTCGATATATTCACGGGTTCTTCTGGCACGTAAATAATGGGACTCAACTTTTGGTATATTTTTAATGAATTCCCTTACACTGTTCTTAACTTCAAGACTCACTTTCGCATGATTGCTATGTCGTCCTCGCATGTCGATTTCTACAAAGCCTTCTTCGCTTTTTTTTTAAAGCTGTGGATATGACTTTGTCATTTATGTTAAGCGTTGATTTAAAAAATTGTTTGCATACCCTTATGGATTTTGAATTTATCTCCAAAAAATATGCGTTATTTAATCCGCGAATGCCTTGAGTGCTACAGTACCTGTATTTTGGCTTTATTTGGCTTGTATGGCTAACAATAAACTCTCTTTGCCTTTGTAAATCACCTGTACCCCAATACTTTTTAAATATTTGACTGCGTAAATTCTCGGGAATTTTCTCGGTACATTTAAGGCGACACTTTGCTCCACAAGGAGGTTGTACACATCTTTCTTTTATATTTGTTTTGGAAGCACCTAATGAAACATAAGCATGTCCAGAGTTCCTTAACATTTTTTGTTGTTTTTGACTTTGCCATTTATATCTGGAAGCCTTTCTTTTGCTACCAACTGTTTCTACTTCTAATTCCGATGAACTGCTTGCAGTAACTGCATACGGATCAAAGTCGTCTTTCGAGTCATCGCTGAATAGGCCTGCACCATTGTCATCGCTATCGATATCTGAATAGCAATGTACACTGTTATTATCCTCTAGTTGGAGATAAACTGAATAATGTTCCAGGTTTGGACACGTCATGTTAGCAAACAACCACAACCGAAATATTTTAACTTTTTAACCCGCGATCACAGTGTAAAAAATAAACACGGACTTTTATTTGCAAATTTGTTGCTGTGGAAGAACTAAATATTCTTTTTTATTCTTATCTTATTATTAAAGACACCAATTTCATCACTACTTCACTCAAAAACAACACAAAATTTATACTATGTCACTTCTGGTTACTTTTGTAACATAAAAATGGGAGCAACTAGAAATACTACCCTTTTGTTGATAAAACAACGATCAAACAACTTGAAACACGTGGTCGCAACTAAAAATACTTCTCTTTTGTTGATACAAAAGTAATTACTCTCATGACATGAAGAGTGACTTAACGGTATTTTTTTTGCGAAAGAGTGGACAAAGGAGTAGGAATTTTTTACAATGGGTGGAGTTCACTATTGTGCATCGTTTTTTGGTAAAAAGCCAAAATCCCAAAATTTCGAGTTGCTACCCTTTTTTTGAACAGGTGCGATATTTAAGTCAAATCGATTGATGATATCAAAGAACAGAAAATGATTTTCAAATCATTAAATTTCATTTGGAGTGATCTAACACGGTTATTTATAACAAGTGCGTCTAAACACAGACGGACAATATGATTTTGCTTGATTCAATTGATTGAAGAAATATCAGAAACCAGAAATGTATACATCAAATTTAAGCTATAGCATTTTTTATAATATGCAATAACAATGTTATACAAACCAACAACAACACATGAAATACCAATAGCATCTTAGCAATAGAATTTTCCTTTCTTACCAACTATTCCCTATAATTACATGTAATTTTTAAATAATTAAATAAAAAAACAACAAACATCACACAATGTCCACGAATGCATTGAAGACGAATCGATTGATGAATTCTTTGACCGTTTTCTTACAAAACATGTAACAGAAAACAACAACAAGTGTATTTCATAAGTCAGTCAATGACAATAACCACCCAAAATATTTAGCCACATTCACATTTCAAATATGTATATTTTTTATGAAGTGTGATCTTACATGGGAATTTAGCTTCTTAGTACAAATCATACTTTACAATAACAACAAGGTCATTTAGCTGCTTTGTACAAACCACACTTACAACAAATGCACACACATACAATTGATTCGTGGTCAACAATGACAAGTGCATCTAAGCAACAAGAATTAAACCATGATCTTAAGTTCATTGATCCCAATGTTCATTCCCCAAAGTTTTAAGCTATGATCCAAATGTTAGATTGTCGTTGCTAGGTTTTTTTGTTTTTTTGAACATTGCACAATTGATTCTTTGTCATTCCCTCCATAATATGGCTGCCTAGTAACGAGATGTAAGAGGTATCAAAAACATTCCACACTTTACAAATTAGCTGATTAGTAATATGCCCCGAGATGCAACAAAATCAAAATCATACCACAAAAATTGAATCACACTCACATGAATATTTAGCTGATTAGTACAAGCCATACTTACAACAATAACAAGTATATCTTAACAACAAGAATCAAAGCATGACCTTCAGAGTACATTGCACCCAATGTTCATTCCCCCAAAGTTTTAAGCTATGCCGTTTCTTACAAAAATGTAACAGAAAAAACACTACAAACACAATACCCACAAATGCATTGAAGATGAATCGATTGACGAATTCTTGGCCATTTCATACAAAAAAAGACATGTAACAGAATACAACAAGTGTATTTCATAAATCCGTCAATGACAATCACCACCCAAAATATTTAGCTTCTTATTACAAATCATACTTTACAATAACAACAAAATCTAAAGACAACGTCACAATGCACAATACACATAAACGCATTGACGAATTCTTTGACTGATTCTTACAAACATGTAGCAGAAAACGAGAACAACAACAAGTGCATGCCATAAATTAGTCAATGAGAATCACCGCCCAAAAATATTTAGACATTTCAAATATGTACATTTTTTTATGAAGTGTAATCTTAAATGGGTTTTTTAGCTGATTTGTACATACAACAAATACAAACACACAATTCATTCTTAGTCATTTCTCTCCTCAGATTTACCCTTAGTAACAAGATGCATCAAAAATCAAAACATACCACACTTTACAAAATAAATAATAAGTACAGACATATCACCAAAATTTTAGACACACTTACATGAATATTTTACTGATTAGTAACATTTCACCCCCTCTCTTATTTTTGTCTAGTAACGAGATGCAACAAAAATCAAAAAACATCATGACCTTCAAAAACATATCAAAAAATGTTGTCATGGCGTGTTAGCGTTCAAAGCCAAAACTCATAACTTCAAAGTCAGCGCAAAAAGCGTTTGTCGTGAAGAAAATACATTTCTGTGGCCAAGTATCCGCGTTAATGTACAAAAAAAAAAACACATTTGCATTTGAAAAACGATAAGTTCTAGGACAGAGAAGCCATTACATAGTCGATACGTCCGAAGATTTGCTTTACCACCAATGAAACCAGGTAACGTAATTTGGTGACTATGTGGGTTCGAGCCCTCGGCTTTCCTTTTTCACTTGCAAATAATTTCAGATCATCAAGCTTAACTCTAAACGAGAAAATTAACAAAAATCATTAAAAATGATCTTCGCCCTAAAAAGGCAAAATTTCAAAAAATAAAAACAGGCTGAGCCCGGCTGGGATTTGAACCCACGTCCTTGAAAAACATATCAAAAAATGTTGTCATGGCGTGTTAGCGTTCAAAGCCAAAACTCATAACTTCAAAGTCAGCGCAAAAAGCGTTTGTCGTGAAGAAAATACATTTCTGTGGCCAAGTATCCGCGTTAATGTACAAAAAAAAACACATTTGCATTTGAAAAACGATAAGTTCTAGGACAGAGAAGCCATTACATAGTCGATACGTCCGAAGATTTGCTTTACCACCAATGAAACCAGGTAACGTAATTTGGTGACTATGTGGGTTCGAGTCCTTGGCTTTCCTTTTTCACTTGCAAATAATTTCAGATCATCAAGCTTAACTCTAAACGAGAAAATTAACAAAAATCATTAAAAATGATCTTCGCCCTAAAAAGGCAAAATTTCAAAAAATAAAAACAGGCTGAGCCCGGCTGGGATTTGAACCCACGTCCTTGAAAAACATATCAAAAAATGTTGTCATGGCGTGTTAGCGTTCAAAGCCAAAACTCATAACTTCAAAGTCAGCGCAAAAAGCGTTTGTCGTGAAGAAAATACATTTCTGTGGCCAAGTATCCGCGTTAATGTACAAAAAAAAAAAACACATTTGCATTTGAAAAACGATAAGTTCTAGGACAGAGAAGCCATTACATAGTCGATACGACCGAAGATTTGCTTTACCACCAATGAAACCAGGTAACGTAATTTGGTGACTATGTGGATTCGAGTCCTTGGCTTTCCTTTTTCACTTGCAAATAATTTCAGATCATCAAGCTTAACTCTAAACGAGAAAATTAACAAAAATCATTAAAAATGATCTTCGCCCTAAAAAGGCAAAATTTCAAAAAATAAAAACAGGCTGAGCCCGGCTGGGATTTGAACCCACGTCCTTGAAAAACATATCAAAAAATGTTGTCATGGCGTGTTAGCGTTCAAAGCCAAACCTCATAACTTCAAAGTCAGCGCAAAAAGCGTTTGTCGTGAAGAAAATACATTTCTGTGGCCAAGTATCCGCGTTAATGTACAAAAAAAAAAAAAAAAACACATTTGCATTTGAAAAACGATAAGTTCTAGGACAGAGAAGCCATTACATAGTCGATACGTCCGAAGATTTGCTTTACCACCAATGAAACCAGGTAACGTAATTTGGTGACTATGTGGGTTCGAGTCCTTGGCTTTCCTTTTTCACTTGCAAATAATTTCAGATCATCAAGCTTAACTCTAAACGAGAAAATTAACATAAATTGATTTTAGTCAACCCTTCTTTCTACCTTCACATTTCATTTAACCCAAAAATAATTTCCCTAAGAATTTAAATCTATGATTTAATCTATGAATAAGATTTTCGTTTTTGGTGAATGGATATAAACATTTCGAGAATTCCATATATTTTTATATGTGAAACCGCTGGCAAAAGTTATGAAATACATAAATACCATGCTACAAGATTGAAGTAAAACTCTTTTATCAGACAAGTTTAAAATATTTGTTCGAAGTCTCAACTGAAGGTGGTATTTATAATATCTAATAGTATGATTATGAAAAACTTTTATCTCAATATTTTCGAGTTCAAAATTCTAACAATGTTTTGTAACCAAAAAATGTGTTTCTCGTTATAACTTAAAAATGTATTCATCAAATTGGACTACAATACGTTATAATATGCAACAACAATGCAGTATATATCAACAACTTAAGGTGAAAGATCAGTAAAATATATCAAATTGACCTTCTTATAAAGTTAGTTCTTAACCAAACCCAACAAAAGCATTGAGCTCGTCTTCAACTTATGGTGATGTACAATGCCCACAAATATATTTAAGTCAAATCGATTGATGATATCAAAGAACAGAAAATGATTTTCAAATCATTAAATTTCATTTGGAGTGATCTAACACGGGTATTTATAACAAGTGCGTCTAAACACAGACGGACAATATGATTTTGCTTGATTCAATTGATTGAAGAAATATCAGAAACCAGAAATGTATACATCAAATTTAAACTATAGCATTTTTTATAATATGCAATAACAATGTTATACAAACCAACAACAACACATGAAATACCAATAGCATCTTAGCAATAGAATTTTCCTTTCTTACAACTATTCCCTATATAAATAAAAAAACAACAAACATCACACAATGTCCACGAATGCATTGAAGACGAATCGATTGATGAATTCTTTGACCGTTTTCTTACAAAACATGTAACAGAAAACAACAACAAGTGTATTTCATAAGTCAGTCAATGACAATAACCACCCAAAATATTTAGCCACATTCACATTTCAAATATGTATATTTTTTATGAAGTGTGATCTTACATGGGAATTTAGCTTCTTAGTACAAATCATACTTTACAATAACAACAAGGTCATTTAGCTGCTTTGTACAAACCACACTTACAACAAATGCACACACATACAATTGATTCGTGGTCAACAATGACAAGTGCATCTAAGCAACAAGAATTAAACCATGATCTTAAGTTCATTGATCCCAATGTTCATTCCCCAAAGTTTTAAGCTATGATCCAAATGTTAGATTGTCGTCGCTAGGTTTTTTTTTGTTTTTTTGAACATTGCACAATTGATTCTTTGTCATTCCCTCCATAATATGGCTGCCTAGTAACGAGATGTAAGAGGTATCAAAAACATTCCACACTTTACAAATTAGCTGATTAGTAATATGCCCCGAGATGCAACAAAATCAAAATCATACCACAAAAATTGAATCACACTCACATGAATATTTAGCTGATTAGTACAAGCCATACTTACAACAATAACAAGTATATCTTAACAACAAGAATCAAAGCATGACCTTCAGAGTACATTGCACCCAATGTTCATTCCCCCAAAGTTTTAAGCTATGCCGTTTCTTACAAAAATGTAACAGAAAAAACACAACAAACACAATACCCACAAATGCATTGAAGATGAATCGATTGACGAATTCTTGGCCATTTCATACAAAAAAAGACATGTAACAGAATACAACAAGTGTATTTCATAAATCAGTCAATGACAATCACCACCCAAAATATTTAGCTTCTTATTACAAATCATACTTTACAATAACAACAAAATCTAAAGACAACGTCACAATGCACAATACACATAAACGCATTGACGAATTCTTTGACTGTTTCTTACAAACATGTAGCAGAAAACGAGAACAACAACAAGTGCATGCCATAAATTAGTCAATGAGAATCACCGCCCAAAAATATTTAGACATTTCAAATATGTACATTTTTTTATGAAGTGTAATCTTAAATGGGTTTTTTAGCTGATTTGTACATACAACAAATACAAACACACAATTCATTCTTAGTCATTTCTCTCCTCAGATTTACCCTTAGTAACAAGATGCATCAAAAATCAAAACATACCACACTTTACAAAATAAATAATAAGTACAAACATATCACCAAAATTTTAGACACACTTACATGAATATTTTACTGATTAGTAACATTTCACCCCCTCTCTTATTTTTGTCTAGTAACGAGATGCAACAAAAATAAAAAAACATCATGACCTTCAGTTCATTGCCCCCAATGTTCATTCCCCCCAAAAGTTTAAAGCTGTGACCTAATTAGTTTTAATTACCAAAACTTTTATTACAAGCTTAAATGATCAAATAGGCCCATAAATCTGTCAACTTGATTTCAAGTCTACACTTCTACCCTACTTACGTATAAGTCTCAGGACTAGTTGGTTTCCACCATGTAGCGATATCTGGTGAACAAAATCTACTAGCAAGCGAGAGTATTGGCAATTGTATGGAAGCAGGATAGGATGTCTCTCATCATAAGAAAGTGCAGGAGATGACGTAAGTCGTCCACAGATTCTCATAACGCCAGTCGAATCGAGGAATGGATTAAGGTTTAGAATTGAGCTGGAAGACTTCAAATCCCCTTTGATTGACAAGGCCATATATTCGTCGGAAAAGTAGGCCTTCTGAGTCATTGAAATTAATTTTGTTTGGACATTACGCACTTCACGGAGGACATGACTTTAGATTCTGGGTTTGGATTGGTTTTATGTTTTGGATGAGTGTGGAAGAGGAACCGATAAATGTATGCGACCACTCGAAGTGCTCTTGGAAGAGAGGAAAATCTGTCTAATATATCGCCAAAGTCCGAAAAATAGGAGAAATGTACTTTGACAGTCCTCTTTTCAAGTTCAACTTCAAGCGGTTTAACCTTTGGTAACTGTGGCCAAATATCTTCGGAATTCTGTAGCCACTCAGGTCCATTCCACCATAAAGTGTTCCCCGCTAAGTCTTGAGGACTAACGCCACGGCTTGCCAAGTCGGCAGGATTAGATTCGGAGCACACATGGTATCACTGGGATGGATTCAAAATATGTATGATTTTGGAAACCCTGTTTGCTACAAACGTCGACCAAAAGCACGGGGGTTTTGCCAGCCATGACAACACGATTGTTGAATCGGTCCAGCAGAACACTGTGTACACTGGAATTTGGAATTGAGCAACGAAGTGATCTATCATTTCAGCTAACAAGGATGCACCACAGAGTTCTAACCTTGGAATGGACATGGTCTTTAAAGAAGCGACTTTCGTCTTACAACAAATTAGTTGGGAATATACATTATCATATCTTCGGACACGGATATAGAGAACAGCCGCATACGCGCTTTCGGAGGCATCACTGAAACCGTGAAACTGGACTTCACAATCTGGGGTATAGTTGAACCACCTTGGAATCTCAATTGAGTTTAAAAGTGGATACGATAGTAGGAATTTTTTCCACCTCTACAAGGATTCGGGGGAAATTTCCTCATCCCACTTAGTTCCTTCTACCCAAATTTCCTGCATGATAATCTTGGCAGTCACGATACATGGTGCTAGCCATCCCGCTGGATCAAATAATTTGGAAATTTGTGATAACTCTTTGTATGATTATCTGTTTCAGAGAATTGAACAACAGTAAATTGAAATGAATCAGATGCCGCATTCCAACGAATGCGCAAGGTTTTAGCTGTACTTTTGGACTCGAACTCAAGAAAGTCGTCATTTAGGAGATGACTGGTTGGAATATCCGCAAGAATCTCTCTAGCATTGGAAGTCCACTTCCTCATAGAGAATCCAGCAGAACTTAATGCTCTGGTTAACTGATTTCTTGCCTCCACTGTGTCAGAAATATGATGAGCACCAACGAGGGCATCACCTACGTACATCGAGTTTCGCAGAATATCAGAACCTAAGGGGTATTGGGATTGAACGTCATCTGCTAGCTGCAGGATTGTTCGTATTGCCAGAAAGGGAGCACAATTTACCCCAAAAGTTACAGTTTTGAGTTCATAATCATGGATTTTTTTATTAGGATTCCTACGATAAAGGAGACGTTGGAAAGGAATATGTTCGGAATTCACCAATATTTGTCGATATATTTTAGTTATGTCGCCATTGAAAACATAACGGAAAAATCTCCACCTAAGGATCAAGACCACCAGATCATTTTGCAATGTGGGGCCCGTATACAGGACGTCGTTTAAACTTAGCCCACTGGAAGAAGGAGCCGATGCGTTGAACACAACACGGTGCGGACTTACGTCTTACTTCTGACACAGATTCAAAGGTTCTATGGCGATTACTCAGAAATGCGTCGAGCTCAGATCACTTGGGGGTGATTGTCTTGTCGGTTAGAGTCTGCTCCCAAAGGGTAAGAGTAACGTCAGGAAGACGGTTGAGCAAACATATAGGAAAATGGGGTCCCATGTCTTAACGTCGATTTCGTATGATTTTAGTAATGTAATGCACGAATTTATATCGCGCTGAAGACTTTTCACGGAAGTACTTGATTCAGTTTGGATGGCAGGAATACCAAATAAGTTCTTTAATTGGATGTTCACAAGTATTCTCTTATTTTCGTAGCGAGAACACAAGTTCGTCCATGCCAAGTCAAAGTTTTCATTGGTCAGAGGGACCTCTCGTTCGCTGATTCAGGTGGAATAGCTTTTCCACGGAACTAAGCCTTATATTTTTGATACACACTGCGGTGAACATATCCCTAAACGTGGGCCATGAGGGATAGTCACCGCTAAAAATGGGAATCTCACATGGTGGAAGTTTGAAAGCATGTTGTTGGGTTGGAAGGGGATTTATAGGTGGTGGAGCTTACAAACCATCCTATTTTAGACTTCTTAAAACATATTATTATAAATCAGCGCCCAACCTTCTCATTTAAGCCAATCGATTTATTTCAAACAGTACAGGTTAGCCATACTCGTCTATTATAAACTGTCCCAGTAATTACCGGTAAATCTACTGTTTTCAAAATGGGTGACCACAATCAAATAAAGTGGCTTTTCTCATCAAATATAATTTTTTAAATTTGTACAACTTCTCCTTAGTGGCGGTATAGAATTTTTGTTAGGATTGTCGAATTTAATCAAAACATAAATGTCTCTCTTTTCACGAAACATAAGCCGAAAATATAAAGATATTCCAAATTATTTTATTTATTTATTTCAAATATTTATTATAATAAAAAATTACAATAAAATTATATAAAAAATCTAAGCAAAATCTAGCATCTAAGGCTCATAATTCGAAATATCAACCAGAACATTCTGGTGACAATTTGTTGTACCTTGAAGTGGTGTAATTGTTACCTTGCGTTTACAAATGTCAGTATTGGCAAGACAATAGCAAAAATATAAACCATTTTTCACAAATACATTTATAAATTTTTAAATATGTATGGAGCAAAGTATGAATGTATTGGTGATAATGGTTTGTAACTTTGCTATTGCTTTGCTTGCCAGTACTGTCTGTGTGTAAACGCCTAGTTAATAAATTACTTGAGAAATTGTATATATCTTATATGCCAATAAAAGAGATACAATTACATTAAAATACTTTTACATTTAAGTCGTTTGCAGTCAAAAATTTAACTATTTCAATAAAATTTTCAGTGAAAATGAAGATATGTTATATGTACATATATGCGTATACTTTTATAACCATTTCATTGAATTCATACTTAATGCATCGATTTTATAAAATTTTTAAAAATATAAGAAGTGTTGAAATGGGTTGTTCTTTGATTATTCTACAATTCACTTGTTTACATTTGTACTCATCTAAATTTTAAGTAAAAATTTTTTTGCTTGAAAGCTGATTATGCGGAATATATCTATACTACACCACTCTTTTCAAATTCATACTTATATACTAATATCTTGTAATGACTGTATACATTGAGTAGTGTGTTAAAAAGTGGTGGGCAACATATTGTAAAATTTGCAAGTCTAGTGGCTTTTAAATGTTCTAGAATAAACCTAAGATAGTTGATGACGAATATATATTCTAATGCACATATTTCTTGTCTAGAAAATTTAATTTACATACCGTAAACGAAATAATATGTAATGTTTTGCTAGTATGGAAACTGACATTTAACTCTTTTAAGACTATGAATATAACAGTGTTTACTTTTTTATGCACCAAAAAAATATGTATGAAGTGAAACAAAGAAAAGAAAATATAAAAAAAGTAATCAATATAATAATTTTTAATTTTCATGCTGCTTTGGAACTTGAGTTTAAATGTGATATTCCTTAAAATGATACTGTTCTGCAATTGTTTCTAGTAGATGTATAATAAATTTAAGAAATTTTTGCTATATTACTGATTATATTCTTTCCTACCAAAAGAAAATATTAATTTTCGCTAAATAAATTCAAAAGAAAGAAAATAAAAAAGAGTAGATGAAACATGACTCGAGTCAACAAGTAAAAAAATCAGCAACCAACTTAAAATTATATGATAATCATATTATTTTTTTGCTTTCACATTCCCTACCATAGAGATGCATTTTACTAAACAAACCTGTGCAGTATTTGTCTGTATTCAAGTCAATTTTTAATGCCAAATTCCAACAATGACGACTTATATAGTTTATAATACATTTTTGTTTCTTGTCTAAACAACATAATTTAAGTACGCCAAACTGAATAATATGCTAAAATAATGATTTTACTAGTCAATAACAGCAATGTAGATCAATATTTTTTCTACTCAAGAAGTTCACTAAACATAAAATGCATGCCCATTTAGCTCGGCTTTATCTTTGGATGATTTGATTTGGTTTCTTAGGCAAACTGCCAAGACAACAAGAAAATCATTGAAATCCAACACCAAATAATGCAACCACACTTTGTATCAAATGTTTTAAATTCATTTGATACTAGGAGCTACTTTATCAAAATTACTCATAAATACGATTTAAGGGAAATTAAAAACAGCGTTTGTTATCAACGTCGCAACGTTGCTGCACAAACGATATGATCTAAAGAGACACACTATTAGTCACCACTTCCCTCAAGTGTTCTTCTTAGCAATGATAACTTAGCAACAAATACAACTTTTATTTACCCCCTACGTAAATACTTATTGATTAGTTATAAAATTATAATTATATATAAAACACATGTATAAACAAAAGTTGATAGTTTTTTAATAAAATAGTGTTTCTCGTCTAACAAATCTTAATATTCTAAATACACCTAATTCGCTACTACAATTTATCAATAACTTTGATATATGTATATACAGCGTAAATTAAGGAAATATAGAGCCAGACGGTCTCAACTTAATACACTTGATGAGCCCCATCACCAAACATGTCGTGTTATTTTCATATGTAAAATATTCCGATCATACACCTTCTCAAAAGAGAAAAAAAAAACAAGTTCAATTCAATGTCATAAACATCAACAAATTTTTATATGCATATGAATGTACAAGAAACTACTTGACAGTATTTAATGATAATGTTGTAAAAGTTAAAAATAACATAGATGATTTGTATATTTAGATTTGTAAGTAATTTAGTAATAATATTATATTTTACTTCTTCTTCCCAACCAGTATCAAACCGCAAACTAAATTGATTTTAGTCAACTCTTCTTTCTACCTTTACATTTCATTTAACCCAAAAATAATTTCCCTAAGAATTTAAATCTATGATTTAATCTATGAATAAGATTTTCGTTTTTGGTGAATGGATATAAACATTTCGAGAATTCCATATATTTTTATATGTGGAACCGCTGGCAAAAGTTATGAAATACATAAATACCATGCTACAAGATTGAAGTAAAACTCTTTTATCAGACAAGTTTAAAATATTTGTTCGAAGTCTCAACTAAAGTTGGTATTTATAATATCTAATAGTATGATTATGAAAAACTTTTATCTCAATATTTCGAGAGTATTGGCAATTGTATGGAAGCAGGATAGGATGTCTCTCATCATAAGAAAGTGCAGGAGATGACGTAAGTCGTCCACAGATTCTCATAACGCCAGTCGAATCGAGGAATGGATTAAGGTTTAGAATTGAGCTGGAAGACTTCAAATCCCCTTTGATTGACAAGGCTATATATTCGTCGGAAAAGTAGGCCTTCTGAGTCATTGAAATTAATTTTGCTTGGACATTACGCACTTCACGGAGGACATGACTTTAGATTCTGGTTTTGGATTGGTTTTATGTTTTGGATGAGTGTGGAAGAGGAACCGATAAATGTATGCGACCACTCGAAGTGCTCTTGGAAGAGAGGAAAATCTGTCTAATATATCGCCAAAGTCCGAAAAATAGGAGAAATGTAATTTGACAGTCCTCTTTTCAAGTTCAACTTCAAGCGGTTTAACCTTTGGTAACTGTGGCCAAATACCTTCGGAATTCTGTAACCACTCAGGTCCATTCCACCATAAAGTGTTCCCCGCTAAGTCTTGAGGACTAACGCCACGGCTTGCCAAGTCGGCAGGATTAGATTCGGAGCGCACATGGTATCACTGGGATGGATTCAAAATATGTATGATTTTGGAAACCCTGTTTGCTACAAACGTCGACCAAAAGCACGGGGGTTTCGCCAGCCATGACAACACGATTGTTGAATCGGTCCAGCAGAACACTGTGTACACTGGAATTTGGAATTGAGCAACGAAGTGATCTATCATTTCAGCTAACAAGGATGCACCACAGAGTTCTAACCTTGGAATGGACATGGTCTTTAAAGAAGCGACTTTCGTCTTACAACAAATTAGTTGGGAATATACATTATCATATCTTCGGACACGGATATAGAGAACAGCCGCATAAGCGCTTTCGGAGGCATCACTGAAACCGTGAAACTGGACTTCACAATCTGGGGTATAGTTGAACCACCTTGGAATCTCAATTGAGTTTATAAGTGGATACGATAGTAGGAATTTTTTCCACCTCTACAAGGATTCGGGGGAAATTTCCTCATCCCACTTAGTTCCTTCTACCCAAATTTCTTGCATGATAATCTTGGCAGTCACGATACATGGTGCTAGCCATCCCGCTGGATCAAATAATTTGGAAATTTGTGATAACTCTTTGTATGATTATCTGTTTCAGAGAATTGAACAACAGAAAATTGAAATGAATCAGATGCCGCATTCCAACGAATGCGCAAGGTTTTAGCTGTACTTTTGGACTCGAACTCAAGAAAGTCGTCATTTAGGAGATGACTGGTTGGAATATCCGCAAGAATCTCTCTAGCATTGGAAGTCCACTTCCTCATAGAGAATCCAGCAGAACTTAATGCTCTGGTTAACTGATTTCTTGCCTCCACTGTGTCAGAAATATGATGAGCACCAACGAGGGCATAACCTACGTACATCGAGTTTCACAGAATATCAGAACCTAAGGGGTATTGGGATTGAACGTCATCTGCTAGCTGCAGGATTGTTCGTATTGCCAGAAAGGGAGCACAATTTACTAGAGTTGGGTAATCTCGTTCAATTGAACGATCCGAATCACTGTAATCGTTCAAAGACGAATGAGTAACATAATAAAAACCAACGTGTGAAATTAAGTATACGCAGTTTTGTCAAAGAAATTACCGGTGTCCATTGAACGAGATAGTGATCCGGATCGTTCAATTGAACGAGATTGCCCAACTCTACAATTTACCCCAAAAGTTACAGTTTTGAGTTCATAATCATGGATTTTTTTGTTAGGATTCCTACGATAAAGGAGACGTTGGAAAGGAATATGTTCGGAATTGACCAATATTTGTCGATATATTTTAGTTATGTCGCCATTGAAAACATAACGGAAAATCTCCACCTAAGGATCAAGACCACCAGATCATTTTGCAATGTGGGGCCCGTATACAGGACGTCGTTTAAACTTAGCCCACTGGAAGAAGGAGCCGATGCGTTGAACACAACATGGACTTTTGTGGTGGTGCTTTCGGGTTTCACCACAGCGTGGTGGGGTAGATAATAACAACCCGAAAACTCATCATCTTTAGGAGGCTTAATTGGAGACATATGGCCTAAAGATATGTATTCATCAAGAACATCGTCGTACTCAGTTTTGAATTCAGGAGTTCTGAGTAAACGAGTCTCGTTTCTAAAAAACTGTGCCATAGCACTAGACCTGGATTGACCAATTTCTTGAAAATTGTCCTTAAAAGGAAGACGTACAATTTATCTGCCACTCTCGGTTCTAATTGTTGTGGATTTATACAAATTTTCGCAATATTGATCGGACGGGGAGAGAAAAGTCTTCTTTGGAAGGTCTTCCACCTCCCTAAAACGAGAAAGTTGCTTATCTAAAGCTATTTCGTTAAAATAGGACACGATGGTTGAAAAACTCAGTAGGGACTCGGAAGGGATAGGTCCTGTCAGCATCCACCCGAAGACAGTCTCCTGGGCCATGAGTGATCCGCACACACCGAGTTTTATTCCGGAAAGCATTATTAATGGGAGTAAGTCTCCTCCGAGGAGGAGGTCAATATTCGGATCTGCTGAAGGGATGTCGGGTAAATCTATGAGCGTATTGGGATCAATAGCTCTGGACGGAAGACTGCTGGAGAGGTGTGGAACTACTAACGCATTTACGAACACTTCTACGTTTTCGTCGATGTTTGAAGTTAGAGTGAAGTTGCATTCTTTTTGGACTGCTGCCGAGATGGTATTATTTAAACCCGAAACTTGCGCCGAGGTACGCTTGAATGGAAGCTGATGTGAACTAAATAACTTCTTAGATAAAAAGGTACCCTGTGAACCCGAGTCAACTAAAGCCCTTGCGAGGAAGGTTAACCCATTGTGGGATATCTTAACAACAGCAGAACCCAGTAAGACGCCATTTGAATGGCTAGAGAAGCATGTCTGGACTACACCACTTCCGGTGTTCGTGGACTGTATTGGAAGAGATTTGGCGGATGAAGAAAGTGTATGCTGTCCTTGGTAAGAGGTAAACTCCGATGGTTTGGATTCGGCTTCAATTTATCTTGTTCGCGATGTGAAAGAGTGTTATGTCGCTTTGAACATTTATAGCAGGAGAATTTGCTTGTGCAACATTTTACGCTATGAGCTTTGGAAAAGCAGTTTAAGCACATGTTGGATTGTTTAATTTCATTACTCCTCTGATTGATGTCCATCTGTAGGAATTTGGGACATTTTCTTATAACATGTGCTTCTTTTGCACATAGTTTACATGGTGAGTCAACTACGTTGTTCTGGAAGGCCTTAATAGTTTTAGAACTATCCTTCGAATTACAAGGTTTTTGAGCTGTAATGTTACTGGGTGCGGACTTACGTCTTATTTCTGACACAGACTCAAAGGTTCTATGGCGATTACTCAGAAATGCGTCGAGCTCAGATCACTTGGGGATGATTGTCTTGTCGGTTAGAGTCTGCTCCCAAAGGGTAAGAGTAACGTCAGGAAGACGGTTGAGCAAACATATAGGAAAATGGGGTCCCATGTCTTAACGTCGATTTCGTATGATTTTAGTAATGTAATGCTCGAATTTATATCGCGCTGAAGACTTTTCACGGAAGTACTTGATTCAGTTTGGATGGCAGGAATACCAAATAAGTTCTTTAATTGGATGTTCACAAGTATTCTCTTATTTTCGTAGCGAGAGCACAAGTTCGTCCATGCCAAGTCAAAGTTTTCATTGGTCAGAGGGACCTCTCGTTCGCTGATTCAGGTGGAATAGCTTTTCCACGGAACTAAGCCATATATTTTTGATACACACTGCGGTGAACATATCCCTAAACGTGGGCCATGAGGGATAGTCACCGCTAAAAATGGGAATCTCACATGGTGGAAGTTTGAAAGCATGTTGTTGGGTTGGAAGGGGATTTATAGGTGGTGGAGCTTACAAACCATCCTATTTTAGACTTCTTAAAACATATTATTATAAATCAGCGCCCAACCTTCTCATTTAAGCCAATCGATTTATTTCAAACAGTACAGGTTAGCCATACTCGTCTATTATAAACTGTCCCAGTAATTACCGGTAAATCTACTGTTTTCAAAATGGGTGACCACAATCAAATAAAGTGGCTTTTCTCATCAAATATAATTTTTTAAATTTGTACAACTTCTCCTTAGTGGCGGTATAGAATTTTTGTTAGGATTGTCGAATTTAATCAAAACATAAATGTCTCTCTTTTCACGAAACATAAGCCGAAAATATAAAGATATTCCAAATTATTTTATTTATTTATTTCAAATATTTATTATAATAAAAAATTACAATAAAATTATATAAAAAATCTAAGCAAAATCTAGCATCTAAGGCTCATAATTCGAAATATCAACCAGAACATTCTGGTGACAATTTGTTGTACCTTGAAGTGGTGTAATTGTTACCTTGCGTTTACAAATGTCAGTATTGGCAAGACAATAGCAAAAATATAAACCATTTTTCACAAATACATTTATAAATTTTTAAATATGTATGGAGCAAAGTATGAATGTATTGGTGAAAATGGTTTGTAACTTTGCTATTGTCTTGCCAGTACTGTCTGTGTGTAAACGCCTAGTTAATAAATTACTTGAGAAATTGTATATATCTTATATGCCAATAAAAGAGATACAATTACATTAAAATACTTTTACATTTACGTCGTTTGCAGTCAAAAATTTAACTATTTCAATAAAATTTTCAGTGAAAATGAAGATATGTTATATGTACATATATGCGTATACTTTTATAACCATTTCATTGAATTCATACTTAATGCATCGATTTTATAAAATTTTTAAAAATATAAGAAGTGTTGAAATGGGTTGTTCTTTGATTATTCTACAATTCACTTGTTTACATTTGTACTCATCTAAATTTTAAGTAAAAATTTTTTTGCTTGAAAGCTGATTATGCGGAATATATCTATACTACACCACTCTTTTCAAATTCATACTTATATACTAATATCTTGTAATGACTGTATACATTGAGTAGTGTGTTAAAAAGTGGTGGGCAACATATTGTAAAATTTGCAAGTCTAGTGGCTTTTAAATGTTCTAGAATAAACCTAAGATAGTTGATGACGAATATATATTCTAATGCACATATTTCTTGTCTAGAAAATTTAATTTACATACCGTAAACGAAATAATATGTAATGTTTTGCTAGTATGGAAACTGACATTTAACTCTTTTAAGACTATGAATATAACAGTGTTTACTTTTTTATGCACCAAAACAAAGAAAAGAAACAAAGAAAAGAAAATATAAAAAAAGTAATCAATATAATAATTTTTAATTTTCATGCTGCTTTGGAACTTGAGTTTAAATGTGATATTCCTTAAAATGATACTGTTCTGCAATTGTTTCTAGTAGATGTATAATAAATTTAAGAAATTTTTGCTATATTACTGATTATATTCTTTCCTACCAAAAGAAAATATTAATTTTCGCTAAATAAATTCAAAAGAAAGAAAATAAAAAAGAGTAGATGAAACATGACTCGAGTCAACAAGTAAAAAAATCAGCAACCAACTTAAAATTATATGATAATCATATTATTTTTTTGCTTTCACATTCCCTACCATAGAGATGCATTTTACTAAACAAACCTGTGCAGTATTTGTCTGTATTCAAGTCAATTTTTAATGCCAAATTCCAACAATGACGACTTATATAGTTTATAATACATTTTTTGTTTCTTGTCTAAAAAACATAATATAAGCCAAACTGAATAATATGCTAAAATAATGATTTTTACTAGTCAATAACAGCAATGTAGATCAATATTTTTTTCTACTCAAGAAGTTCACTAAACATAAAATGCATGCCCATTTAGCTCGGCTTTATCTTTGGATGATTTGATTTGGTTTCTTAGGCAAACTGCCAAGACAACAAGAAAATCATTGAAATCCAACACCAAATAATGCAACCACACTTTGTATCAAATGTTTTAAATTCATTTGATACTAGGAGCTACTTTATCAAAATTACTCATAAATACGATTTAAGGGAAATTAAAAACAGCGTTTGTTATCAACGTCGCAACGTTGCTGCACAAACGATATGATCTAAAGAGACACACTATTAGTCACCACTTCCCTCAAGTGTTCTTCTTAGCAATGATAACTTAGCAACAAATACAACTTTTATTTACCCCCTACGTAAATATTTATTGATTAGTAATAAAATTATAATTATATATAAAACACATGTATAAACAAAAGTTGATAGTTTTTTAATAAAATAGTGTTTCTCGTCTAACAAATCTTAATATTCTAAATACACCTAATTCGCTACTACAATTTATCAATAACTTCGATATATGTATATACAGCGTAAATTAAGGAAATATAGAGCCAGACGGTCTCAACTTAATATACTTGATGAGCCCCATCACCAAACATGTCGTGTTATTTTCATATGTAAAATATTCCGATCATACACCTTCTCAAAAGAGAAAAAAAAACAAGCTCAATTCAATGTCATAAACATCAACAAATTTTTTAATGCATATGAATGTACAAGAATCTACTTGACAGTATTTAATGATAATGTTGTAAAAGTTAAAAATAACATAGATGATTTGTATATTTAGATTTGTAAGTAATTTAGTAATAATATTATGTACAAGTCTGGGGGGGGTTTGCCGAAGTGGACTGTATTAGCGGTTGAATATATGGTCAGCGGTGGCAACTCCCTCAGATTGTAATAGCACGAAATGAAAGGACGATATGATTTAATGTGATGCAAAAACAGATTTTATTCTTTGTTTGTTCTTGATGACAAGGCGGTTTAAGTTCAAGTGCAAGTAAAAGTTATGTTGCAGCCATTTGCCGACATTTTCTTCTTTTTTAAGTGAGAGAAACGATTGGAATTGAAAAATATAAATGATAGCCTTTTTAGTAGAATGAAAGCTTTATTGAAAAAAGGCTACCATATCGTAAATAAATATTTAAACGGAAATTCAAAGAGTAATTCATTAATTCATTGGTAAACTTAAAACTAGCTGTTGAACTTGCTTCAACATGGCGCCCTCCCTTGCGTTGGCGCAACTTAATATTCGCAGGCCCCGGAGATCATCCAACCGAAGACCGTGCTTTGTGCGATAGGAGTATTGGACGAAGTTTGAATCAAGCCTGCTCTTAGGATTCTGGGAATGAAGTCGTTAGCCAGGATAATTTCAATGTTGATTGGATTGTAAAAGTGCGGATCCGCGAGATCCGGCAAGTGATTGTAGATAGACTGCAATCTTTTTTCAGTTGTGGGTTCTGCAAACGCTGTGTGTAATAGTTTTCGTACTTCACCCGTGACTTGTATTTTTACCGTGTGATCGTGGAAGGATTGAAGATTGAGGGTGGCAAAAGTTTTCCCTCCTCGCTGAGTGATCGGTAGTTGTAACCTTTCGACTAATTTGATGGAAATTAGTGTTTGCGTATCTCCTGAGTTTAGTAGCAGTCGTACTTTGTCGCATCCTTCTGAAGTCATAACCTTTACCAGAGCAGTAGGTATGAAAATATGCCTTTTTGCACGGCAGCTTAAACGATCGCTTACGTTAGACTTGCGTCTTTGGGTTGAGGAGCAGAAGATCTATTTTGGTTTTGTTTGGACCGACCTTGCCTTTTGTTGGGACGTTCGGGTTCAGGGCTCATACTTGGCGATGACGACCTCCGAAATTTTACGGGTTTAGTTGAGTTGTAGCTTCTGGTGTCATCCATGTGCAGCATCGTATGATGGTTTTTGTGGCAGACCATACACGTTTTACGACTCGGACACCATTCGCGAGTGTGTGCAGTACATAGACAGTTGAAGCAGAATCCTTTCTGCTGGGCTTCGAATCTTCTCTTCTGGACGGTCATTTTTGAAAAGGCGGGACAAGATTTTATGAAATGCCTTTCTTGGCATATGCGGCACTTGGGCATGCTAGAAGTATTGCTAAAGGTAAGATCGTATTAAATGTGAGCATAGGGATGGAAACCTAACAGTTGGGAAGGATACAGAGCTTTACAAGAGGGCGAACAACGACTCCATTTTGCGTTCGAATTTCTGCAACGCGAACCTTGGAATCTTTACCCGTAAACACTTTCAGTACTCGTCCAAGTCGCCATTCTGTTGGGGGGAGGTTATCGTCTTTGATAACGACAAAATCATCTTTTGCTAAATCTCTCTGAACACGCTTCCATTTATATCTTCTTTGGAGTTCTGTGATATATTCGCTTTTCCAGCGCCTGGCGAAATGAAGCTGTATAGCTTTTAGCCTTTTCCATCTATTCATAAGGGATAAATTGTCTGAGAATTGTTCAGGTGTTGCGATAAGAGGTGCTCCGCGTAACAGGTGGCCAGGAGTGAGTGGCACTATTTCCTTAGGATCTTCGGTAAGAGGAGAGAGAGGCCGGGAATTTAGAATACTTTCAATTCTAACCAGTAGTGTTGAGAATTCTTCATATGTATACTTCGTATTGCCAGCTACTTTTTTCAGGTGGGATTTCATGCTTTTGACTGCTGCCTCCCAGAGGCCACCCATATGTGGGGCATGGGGCGGTATGAAATGCCATGTGAAACCGTATAAATTATACTTGGATACTATACTTTGTTCAGCTGATTGTATAAACTTTTTGTATTCTTGACACAGAGTGCGACTGGCCCCAACAAAATTGGTGCCGTTGTCTGAAAATATTTGGTTTGGAAGGCCTCTTCGTCCAACAAATCTACTGAATGTTGCAAGAAATGCTTCCGAAGTCAATTCAGAGCAAACTTCCAAGTGGACTGCTCGAGTAGAAAGGCAAACAAATATTGCTGTGTAACCTTTGTGAAGCTTGGCATTGCGAAGGCGTGAAGTTTTTAGGTCAAAGGGACCAGCGAAGTCAATACCAGTATTCGTAAAGGGCAAGGAGAATGTGCATCGTTCAGGCGGTAATGCGGACATTATTTGATGTTGTGTGCGGTGTTTATAAATGGTACACTTGTTACATTTGCGTATACAAAGGCGAACGGCACCTTTTAATCGTATTACGAAAAATTCTTGACGTATTGCTCTTAGCATAACTTGATGCTCTGCGTGTAGGAGAAGTTGGTGTATGAAGTCAATGAAGAGTTTGCAGAATAAGGATCTTTCTGGTAAAATGATCGGATGACGTTCGTTATAACTGGTGTCAGTATTGGCTAGGCGGCCATCTGCTCGGATTATTTTATTTTCATCTAAAAATGGATTCAGTGTAAGTAGTCGGCTCTTGGTAGGAATCGGTTGATGTGATTCCAAAGCTTGATATTCCCAAGCATAGTGGGACATTTGTGCCAACCTTATGAATTTGTATTTTACAAATGATATTTCATAAGCTAGTAAAACATTTTTTCGCAGGCCAGGTACTCTAATCTTTTTACACCCGTTTATGAATCGGAAGGCATATGCGAATACTCGTAATGCTCGATTCCAGGAAGAGAAATTTTCTAGGAGACTGTCTCCGACAACTTGTGTATGAAGAGCAATTACTTTCTTCTCAGGTGCAACTTCTTTTGAAACTGCTGGCTTTGGCCAGTGGTGAGCTGCTTTGGACAACCATTTTGGTCCATGCCACCATAAGTCACTGGATTTAAGTTCGGCGGCGGTACATCCACGAGTACCAAGATCGGCGGGATTATCGGCAGATGAGACGTGTCTCCAATTAGCATTGCCGATATTATCTAGAATTTCAGAAACTTTATTGGCGACAAATGTCTTCCAGTGATAAGGAGGTTTACTGATCCATGCCAGTGTAATAGTGGAATCAGTCCATAGATATATTTCATGATTTGCAACATTTAGATTTTCGCAAACATTTCTGATCATTTTTGACAACATTGCTGCTCCACACAATTCAAGTCTGGGCAGGCTAACAGTTTGGAGCGGAGCTACTTTGCTCTTGGAAACAAGTAGATTTGTATATGTAACATTTTGTGCAGAAGTGGAACGTATGTATAAGCAGGCACAATATGCTTTCTCCGAAGCATCACAGAATCCATGTATTTGAGTCTTACTTTCGGGAGAGTAGTAAATCCATCGAGGAATCTTTATATTTTGTATATCAGAAAAGTTCAGTACAAAGGAGTTCCATCTTTCAAAGGAATGCGGTTTAATTTCCTCATCCCAATTCGTTCCATCGATCCACAATTGTTGCATCAATACTTTTGCAACTACAATGATTGGAGATAACCACCCTGCAGGGTCGAATAACTTCGCTACTACTGACAAAACTTTTCGTTTTGTTATTGAAATAGTTGGTACATCTATATGAGTTACTCTGTAGAAGAAATAGTCTTTCATTGCATTCCATTGAATGCCTAATGTTTTTGTTTCGCTGACATCTTCAATTTGCAGAAATTCTTCATTAAGAAGATCCTCGGGGGGCAAGTTTTGCAGAATTTGCGGATGATTGGATGTTATTTTCTTTAATGGAAAACCCGCGGAATGAAGCAAGTCCATTAATTCATGAAGATAAGATCTTGCTTCGGTTAATGAATGGGCACCGGATAAAATGTCATCAACATAAATTTGGCTTTTCAGTATGTCAGATGCTGTTGGATGTGACAACTTACTATCTTCACTAGGTTGAAGTAATGTTCTAATGGCCAAATATGGCGCACAGTTTACCCCAAAGGTAACGGTTTGCAAACAGTAATCATGAACTTTCTCGGTTGGAGAAGAACGAAACAAAATCCTTTGGAACTGTTGGTCGTCTTCGTGTACAAGGATTTGGCGATACATTTTTTGTATGTCGCCATTAAAAACATATTTGAAGAGTCGCCACTTCAACACTACATTCATTAAGTCATTTTGCAAAGTAGGACCGGTGTATAGTATGTCGTTCAGCGAGAGGCCACTTTCGGTTCTCTTGGACGCGTTGAAAACAACTTTGACTTTGGTAGACATTCTTTCTGGTTTGACCACAGCATGATGTGGCAGGTAGTAGGAAAGGAAGCGGTTGTTATCGACAATTTCTTGACTTGAAGTTTGTTTCATGTGACCTAGCGATACATATTCTGATAAAACTTTGTTATACTCAGCTGCCAAGTCGGAATTTCGTTCGAGGGTTTTTTCCATTCGTAAGAATTGACCCATGGCAGCACGTCTAGAAGCCCCAAGGTACTTATCAGGAGTCAGATTTTGCTTAAAAGGAAGTTTTACAACGTAGCGACCATCTGACCTACGGTTTACAGTATTTTTGAAAAACTCTTCACACCATTGCTCTGTTCCAGAACCTGCAAGAAGCTACTATTTTCTACTACGATAACGTTTTTTCCTTTATGTTATCGGAAAAAATAGTAGAAAATAGTAGCTTCTTGCAGGTTCTGGAACAGAGCACATATGTCGTCGGCCGACCTGGTTTTTTCGTTACAGACATTCTCTAACTCCCAAAACTTTTGTAACTCATGGTTCAGTGGATCAACAGTTGCCGTCCAAGAGGCAAAGGAAACTACAGATTGTGATGTGGGCTTACCACTAATTATCCACCCGAATTCCGTATTTTGGGCCAAAAGATTTCCGGAAACATTCTTTTCAAGTCCAGGTTTTATAATTGCTGGTAGTATGTCACTACCTATAAGCAGATCAATGGGTGCGGGTTTGAAGAAGTTAGGGTCAGCTAACTCTAGGGCATTAGGTGATTCAAATTTGAGATCACAATAGCGGAAGCGGTAACCTTGAAATTGGATTTCGTAGACTTTAATGTCAGTTCACAAATCTTTGTTGAATTTTCTAGCAAAGTTCCACCCAGACCAGAAATCATTGTGTGAGATTTCTTTGTCGGGATCTCAAAACGGTTTATGATGCGGCTTGCAACAAACGATTCTTGAGATCCTTGGTCTATGAATGCACGAATAGTGAAACAGATACCTTGGTGTTCTATATCCACCAAGGCTGTTGGCAAAACAGTTTTTTGACAAGATTGGGAAAAATGGTTCTGAATGTAGGAGTTATTGGTCATAGCAACCTTAGAGGTGCAAGGCTGTTCATCATCATATGTCTCAAGATGATAAGATGCGGATGCAGATTTCGGACCTAGAGAACGATTGAGCGGATTAACTCCGTCAGAATGTAACAGGGTGTGATGTGCTTGCTTGCATGTTTGGCATAAGTATTTACTTTTACACTTCTTTGAAGTGTGTCCATATGACAAGCAATTGGAACATATTTTGTTGTCAGAAACAAACTTCCTTTTTTCTGGAAGTGACCATGAACGAAATTTAGGGCAAGATCTTAAAGGGTGGTCGTCTTGACATGCCTTGCATGCTTTGTGAGGACTATCCGTAGCTGTACTGTAAGTATTAACTTTTGTATTGGATGGTTTTTTCATATCAGAAATTGACTCCATCATATTCAGTCGTTTGGAAATAAATTCGTCGAGTTGGGGCCAAGACGGCATTTCCTTATGGTTTGATAAAGAATTTTCCCATGCTGTCAATGTTTCCTCGGGTAATTTTGAGGAAACCCAATATACTAATATTGGATCCCACGAGATGACAGAGATATTGTATGTCCTAAGGACAGAAAGGCAATTATTCACAGTGTACTGTAAAGTGCGCAACGTTTTACCCTTTTCGGAGGAAACACTGTCGATCTCAAAAATTTTCCTCAACTGATGGTTTATTAGAATACGTTTATTTTCGTAGCGCTGGCGTAAGGCATCCCAGGCTAATTGGAAATTGTCATCAGTAAAAGAAAATCGCTTGACAATAAGGTTTGCTTCGCCTCTAGTTTTGGCTCGCAAGTGAAACAGTTTTTGAGCGGGAGATAACTTGGGGTGTTTAATGTAGATAGCTGAAAACATGTCACGGAAACTAGGCCACTTATCGTAACCTCCGCTGAACAGTTCAGTATCACATGGCGGTAATTTTAGTGAGAAACTGGTATCATTAGAAACGGTCCTGTCAACAGTGACTCTTGATTCGGACGCAAGTTTTTGATTTTCAATTTGGAGGAGGTCAAGAATTGACGCCTTGCACTCTTTGTATGACTTACAGGATTTGGCAAACTTGAGTGAATGGACTCTCTAGTATTTTCTTCTAAGGTGGAAGTCTCAGATGTCATTTCATTTTCGTAAACTTGTACAAGTTGGCGCCAACGCCTTTCTAGGTCATCTAATTCGACCTGCAAACTAGAGGAAGTATGCTGCTCGATAGGGATTTGTTTAAAATTGGCGCAGAAAGTTTAAGTTTATATAGTATCCCAGTAAATCAAGATAAGTCTGTTCAGTGTCACAGATTTATAACAAACGGCAAAACAGAAAAACTATATCTGGTGTTATCCAGATTTTAAACAAAACCTGTAGGCCTATTCTGTAACTTTTATCGATTGAAAAGTTGCTAAAATTTCTTTTGTTTTTGTAACAACTAAAAAACAAACATATGAAATTGTTGTAAAATAAACCATGAATAAAGTCGTTAAAAAGTTACTGAATAGGGGGTCTGAATAATTTTTTAAATTACTCAAACTTCTGCAGCAAATGGTGTCAATTAATATTTGTCAGTTGTAGAACAAATCAAAAAATTCCTGAAGAGAACGGCTACATAAGCTTTGCGGTTGTTTGAATATTTCCCAAACGAATAATAAAAAATTTAAAAAATGGTTTCGGATGACAACAATTGCCATAAGCTAATTCGACTATCTCTATTATGTACTATATGGGTTGTAACCAGCGAAATAAGTTGTGAGAGGAAAAAAATCGTTGTACTTACAACTAGCTCCAGTGTAGATTTGTGCGTGTAAGTGGTATCCAATATGAAAGCTGATGACTCCCAATAATTCTTTATAATGTCCGCAACAAAGTCGATGATGATCGCGTTAAAGGGAAAAACAAAACAATTGTTAAGGTAGTTGCCTTTCAAGAGATATATTAAGTGAATACTTATTCCTCTTTTAGCTGTCAAATCCTGTTGTATTATGTTAATTTCCAGACGTGACGAAGTTCATAACTGAAGAGCAATATAAAATCAACTGCAAAAATTGATTAACCGTTTAGTGCTTACTTCAGTGGTTATATATCTTTAGTTTTCTCCAAAAGTGAAGGGCTGTTCCAAATTATTTTCAAAATCGAACGCAAGTTTGTTCTCTGGCTCTGTTTGCACAATAAAGCAATTTTTGAAATGAAAAAAATATTGTTGTAGAATTGCTACTCCAAAATGACTTCCTTTGAGCTCAGTCCAAATTTTGCTATTGCCAATTCTTCCGAATAAATTATCCAAAGTAGTGCGTTTTGCGTTCGACGTTGATTGGCACGACAGCTGATATGATGCAAATTATTTTATTCCAAATATAAAACGGCGTTTATACTATAGTTTTTGACAAGGTTAATGATTATGTACTTCACTTTCGTAATGTTGACTTATCTTCTTTGGAATCGACAGTTTAAATTCACCAGATTTTTTAAATAAGGTTGTGTGTAAATGAGCTGTAAGATGGCCAGGAAATTTTGTGATTTATGCTGAGTTTCTATATATATTTTGTCAAGGTTAACCGCCTTTAATCGGGTTTATTTCACGTACGCAATGTAGTTTGACAATTGAAATCTACTAGATTTATTAAATCTAGTTATATATAAACATACGTTTAGTATCAGGTTTATTTGGATTTATTTGACGTACGCAAATCTAATAGATTTATAAAATCCCGCTATGTATAAACATACCTTTAGTATTGGATTTTTTGAGGTACACAAATCTATTAAATCCAGTTATATAGAAACATACGTTTATTATAAATGGCAATATTATTGTCGATACTCATCTGTTATTAATCACTGCAAGAGCTTTTCTGTTGGTTTTGTTGTTGTTGTTAAACTTCTTTGTTTTATGCTTTTTGTTTTGTTAATTTCCAATTTCTTCCACTTTATTTCTTTTCAGGTACTTCTTTTGATTGCTTTTTCTAATTTACCATTCCATCTATTTTGTATCGTTCTTCATATTGATTTGTGTTTGCTTTTTTGTTTTGTTTCAATGCACCGCTATTTTATGTGGAAAACAAAGTTAAAATTTGCACATTTTGTAAGGGATTGAAACCTTTTAATTATTTACCTTTTGGTTTATTTGTTATTGTTTCAATATGTTTTGTATGAGAGGCCGAAATCTTGCAAAGTAATTATTTTACGATAAATTCAAATAAATTCAATTTCAAACCGTGTCTTCCAGTATGGTACGATTATTTACTTTTTTTTCCCAAGAGTAATTTTACGTTGATTTATTTATGATAATTGTAATCGTTTGCAAATTTTATTTTATGATTTCTATTCTGGTTATTATTTACATGTGTTCTCCACCGCAGTAATTTTAAAATGATTTATGTTGATCATTTCTTCCTCTTGTATCGTTATAACTATTCTTATATGGGTAGTCAACCTTACGTTTGCAGTGGGGTTGTCGGTTGGTGGACACACACTTACAAACCACAAAGGAGAGGATTGAGCGTAAGCTACCTAACAGTCGACGCCGTCGCTGACTGTTGATGAGGTAGGTGCGTAACTGCAGCTGAGCGCTTGCAGTGAGTGTGTTATACGTAAGTATGTGTTGTTGATAATGAAGAGAACAAGTACAGAGAATGGGGATGGCTCCGTTGATGGCGGTCGATGCGACTATGTGGGGTGGGAGCGTAAGTATGTAGGTATGTAGTGTGGTTGATATCAATGCAACTGAGATAGAGTGGAGATGGTTGTCTAAGAACTTGTTGTTATGACTGTTTATACGTAGGAGCGTAACTATCGTTGAGATGACCCAAAGAAAAAAAAATGCCAAATATGAACAGTCGATTCTGTTCTAAACCGTGTTGATGACGAATAATAATATGAAGAGAATGGTTTGATGATTAGCCTAACAGGCTGTGGGGCTGTTTGCTGATAAAAAAAATGTTTGTATGTGGCGCGTATTGCAATCCCCTAACATTGTTAGTATTAGGCAAAACAAAAGAAAAGAGTGTTAATAATTTTGGTCTTTACTAACTTGCGGAGTTTTTGTGATTTTTTTTTTTATGTGGTTGTTGCTAATTGAAGAAGAGTTGACTATTATCGCAGCTCTTTCGTTTTATTTCTTCTTGATTTCGGTGATGTGTTGATACTGCTGTTGTTGTAATGGTAACACAGAGTAATATTTTGATCTATTTTCCGTTGACAGCTGTAGGTAAAGAGAAAATTGCAACACAAAGGGGAATGACCTACTATATGGACACCAAAGCAGAGCAAATCTCCCAATTTGACGAGCAGTGAAATTACAGATGTTAAGAAAAGTAGCAACAACTTCAAATGGTTGTTGCGTAACCTTGCTGTAATGTAAATAATTTTTTTGGAATGTTTGTAGCGGGTAGAATGTTTATTCTATTTTTTTTCGGAATTTTTGTAGCGTTGTAAGCGTGTAGAATATTTCTCCTTTTTGTTGAGAAATTTTTTTACGATGTATGTACATATGCGGGTAGAAAATTTCTTTTCTTTGTACTCTTCAAGAAGAGTTGTTGTTGACGACTTGGACTTTTGTGTTTATGCGGAACAAGTGTTTGAATTTAGATTTTAAATTCAAACTACTAATCTTCACCAACAAATGGAAAAACAGAACCCTATTTGCTCACAATTTAACAAATCTTCCATACCTCTTATCCATGTCAAATAAGAATAAGTTTCCAAAAGTAATTTGTTTTTAGCGGCGGACCCAATTCACAGAAGTCTTCCTTCAGTTTCTTCACGGCTCGAGTGGACCATGTACAAGTCTGGGGGGGGTTTGCCGAAGTGGACTGTATTAGCGGTTGAATATATGGTCAGCGGTGGCAACTCCCTCAGATTGTAATAGCACGAAATGAAAGGACGATATGATTTAATGTGATGCAAAAACAGATTTTATTCTTTGTTTGTTCTTGATGACAAGGCGGTTTAAGTTCAAGTGCAAGTAAAAGTTATGTTGCAGCCATTTGCCGACATTTTCTTCTTTTTTAAGTGAGATGGAATTGAAAAATATAAATGATAGCCTTTTTAGTAGAATGAAAGCTTTATTGAAAAAAGGCTACCATATCGTAAATAAATACTTAAACGGAAATTCAAAGAGTAATTCATTAATTCATTGGTAAACTTAAAACTAGCTGTTGAACTTGCTTCAACAATTATATTTTACTTCTTCTTCCCAACCAGTATCAAACCGCAAACTAAATTGATTTTAATCAACTCTTCTTTCTACCTTCACATTTCATTTAATCCAAAAATAATTTCCCTAAGAATTTAAATCTATGATTTAATCTATGAATAAGATTTTCGTTTTTGGTGAATGGATATAAACATTTCGAGAATTCCATATATTTTTATATGTGGAACCGCTGGCAAAAGTTATGAAATACATAAATACCATGCTACAAGATTGAAGTAAAACTCTTTTATCAGACAAGTTTAAAATATTTGTTCGAAGTCTCAACTGAAGTTGGTATTTATAATATCTAATAGTATGATTATGAAAAACTTTTATCTCAATATTTTCGAGTTCAAAATTGTAACAATGTTTTGTAACCAAAAAATGTGTTTCTCGTTATAACTTAAAAAAGTATTCATCAAATTGGACTACAATACGTTATAATATGCAACAACAATGCAGTATATATCAACAACTTAAGGTGAAAGATCAGTAAAAATATATAATAGTTGCCCTTCTTATAAAGTTAGTTCTTAACCAAACCCAACAAAAGCATTGAGCTCGTCTTCAACTTATGGTGATGTACAATGCCCACAAATATATTTAAGTCAAATCGATTGATGCTATCAAAGAACAGAAAATGATTTTCAAATCATTAAATTTCATTTGGAGTGATCTAACACGGGTATTTAGAAACATACTAACAAGTCACAGTTTACAATAATAACAAGTGCGTCTAAACACAGACGGACAATATGATTTTGCTTGATTCAATTGATTGAAGAAATATCAGGAACCAGAAATGTATACATCAAATTTAAACTATATCATTTTTTATAATATGCAATAACAATGTTATACAAACCAACAACAACACATGCAATACCAATAGCATCTTAGCAATAGAATTTTCCTTTCTTACCAACTATTCCCTATAATTACATGTAATTTTTAAATAATTAAACAGAAAAAACCACAAAAATCACACAATGTCCACGAATGCATTGAAGACGAATCGATTGATGAATTCTTTGACCGTTTTCTTACAAAACATGTTACAGAAAACAACAACAACAAGTGTATTTCATAAGTCAGTCAATGACAATAACCACCCAAAATATTTAGACACATTCACATTTCAAATATGTATATTTTTTATGAAGTGTGATCTTACATGGGAATTTTTCTTCTTAGTACAAATCATACTTTACAATAACAACAAGGTCATTTAGCTGCTTTGTACAAACCACACTTACAACAAATGCACACACATACAATTGATTCGTGGTCAACAATGACAAGTGCATCTAAGCAACAAGAATTAAACCATGATCTTAAGTTCATTGGTCCCAATGTTCATTCCCCAAAGTTTTAAGCTATGATCCAAATGTTAGATTGTCGTCGGTAGGTTTTTTTTTTGTTTTTTTTTGAACATTGCACAATTGATTCTTTGTCATTCCCTCCATAATATGGCTGCCTAGTAAAGAGATGTAAGAGGTATCAAAAACATTCCACACTTTACAAATTAGCTGATTAGTAATATGCCCCGAGATGCAACAAAATCAAAATCATACCACCAAAATTGAATCACACTCACATGAATATTTAGCTGATTAGTACAAGCCATACTTACAACAATAACAAGTATATCTTAACAACAAGAATCAAAGCATGACCTTCAGAGTTCATTGCACCCAATGTTCATTCCCCAAAGTTTTAAGCTATGCCGTTTCTTACAAAAATGTAACAGAAAAAACAACAACAAACACAATACCCACAAATGCATTGAAGATGAATCGATTGACGAATTCTTGGCCATTTCATACAAAAAAAGACATGTAACAGAAGACAACAAGTGTATTTCATAAATCAGTCAATGACAATCATCACCCAAAATATTTAGCTTCTTATTACAAATCATACTTTACAATAACAACAAGCTCTAAAGACAACGTCACAATGCACAATACCCATAAACGCATTGACGAATTCTTTGACAGTTTCATACAAACATGTAGCAGAAAACGACAACAACAACAAGTGCATGCCATAAATTAGTCAATGAGAATCACCTCCCAAAAATATTTAGACATTTCAAATATGTACATTTTTTTATGAAGTGTAATCTTAAATGGGTTTTTTAGCTGATTTGTACATACAACAAATACAAACACACAATTCATTCTTAGCCATTTCTCTCCTCAGATTTACCCTTAGTAACAAGATGCATCAAAAAATCAAAACATACCACACTTTACAAAATAAATAATAAGTACAGACATATCACCAAAATTTTAGACACACTTACATGAATATTTTACTGATTAGTAACATTTCACCCCCTCTCTTATTTTTGTCTAGTAACGAGATGCAACAAAAATCAAAAAACATCATGACCTTCAGTTCATTGCTCCCAATGTTCATTCCCCCCAAAAGTTTTAAGCTGTGACCTAATTAGTTTTAATTACCAAAACTTTTATTACAAGCTTAAATGATCAAATAGGCCCATAAATCTGTCAACTTGATTTCAAGTCTACACTTCTACCCTACTTACGTATAAGTCTCAGGACTAGTTGGTTTCCACCATGTAGCGATATCTGGTGAACAAAATCTACTAGCAAGCGAGAGTATTGGCAATTGTATGGAAGCAGGATAGGATGTCTCTCATCGAATCGAGGAATGTATTAAGGTTTAGAATTGACCTGGAAGACTTCAAATCCCCTTTGATTGACAAGGCCATATATTCGTCGGAAAAGTAGGCCTTCTGAGTCATTGAAATTAATTTTGCTTGGACATTACGCACTTCACGGAGGACATGACTTTAGATTCTGGTTTTGGATTGGTTTTATGTTTTGGATGAGTGTGGAAGAGGAACCGATAAATGTATGCGACCACTCGAAGTGCTCTTGGAAGAGAGGAAAATCTGTCTAATATATCGCCAAAGTCCGAAAAATAGGAGAAATGTACTTTGACAGTCCTCTTTTCAAGTTCAACTTCAAGCGGTTTAACCTTTGGTAACTGTGGCCAAATATCTTCGGAATTCTGTAGCCACTCAGGTCCATTCCACCATAAAGTGTTCCTCGCTAAGTCTTGAGGACTAACGCCACGGCTTGCCAAGTCGGCAGGATTAGATTCGGAGCACACATGGTATCACTGGGATGGATTCAAAATATGTATGATTTTGGAAACCCTGTTTGCTACAAACGTCGACCAAAAGCACGGGGGTTTTGCCAGCCATGACAACACGATTGTTGAATCGGTCCAGCAGAACACTGTGTACACTGGAATTTGGAATTGAGCAACGAAGTGATCTATCATTTCAGCTAACAAGGATGCACCACAGAGTTCTAACCTTGGAATGGACATGGTCTTTAAAGAAGCGACTTTCGTCTTACAACAAATTAGTTGGGAATATACATTATCATATCTTCGGACACGGATATAGAGAACAGCCGCATAAGCGCTTTCGGAGGCATCACTGAAACCGTGAAACTGGACTTCACAATCTGGGGTATAGTTGAACCACCTTGGAATCTCAATTGAGTTTATAAGTGGATACGATAGTAGGAATTTTTTCCACCTCTACAAGGATTCGGGGGAAATTTCCTCATCCCACTTAGTTCCTTCTACCCAAATTTCCTGCATGATAATCTTGGCAGTCACGATACATGGTGCTAGCCATCCCGCTGGATCAAATAATTTGGAAATTTGTGATAACTCTTTGTATGATTATCTCTTTCAGAGAATTGAACAACAGAAAATTGAAATGAGTCAGATGCCGCATTCCAACGAATGCGCAAGGTTTTAGCTGTACTTTTGGACTCGAACTCAAGAAAGTCGTCATTTAGGAGATGACTGGTTGGAATATCCGCAAGAATCTCTCTAGCATTGGAAGTCCACTTCCTCATAGAGAATCCAGCAGAACTTAATGCTCTGGTTAACTGATTTCTTGCCTCCACTGTGTCAGAAATATGATGAGCACCAACGAGGGCATCACCTACGTACATCGAGTTTCGCAGAATATCAGAAGCTAAGGGGTATTGGGATTGAACGTCATCTGCTAGCTGCAGGATTGTTCGTATTGCCAGAAAGGGAGCACAATTTACCCCAAAAGTTACAGTTTTGAGTTCATAATCATGGATTTTTTTTATTAGGATTCCTACGATAAAGGAGACGGTGGAAAGGAATATGTTCGGAATTGACCAATATTTGTCGATATATTTTAGTTATGTCGCCATTGAAAACATAACGGAAAAATCTCCACCTAAGGATCAAGACCACCAGATCATTTTGCAATGTGGGCCCGTATACAGGACGTCGTTTAAACTTAGCCCAGTGGAAGAAGGAGCCGATGCGTTGAACACAACACGGACTTTTGTGGTGGTGCTTTCGGGTTTCACCACAGCGTGGTGGGGTAGATAATAACAACCCGAAAACTCATCATCTTTAGGAGGCTTAATTGGAGACATATGGCCTAAAGATATGTATTCATCACGAACATCTTCGTACTCAGTTTTGAATTCAGGAGTTGTGAGTAAACGAGTCTCGTTTCTAAAAACTGTGCCATAGCACTAGACCTGGATAGACCAATTTCTTGAAAATTGTCCTTAAAAGGAAGACGTACAATTTATCTGCCACTCTCGGTTCTAATTGTTGTGGATTTATACAAATTTTCGCAATATTGATCGGACGGGGAGAGAAAAGTCTTCTTTGGAAGGTCTTCCACCTCCCTAAAACGAGAAAGTTGCTTATCTAAAGCTATTTCGTTAAAATAGGACACGATGGTTGAAAAACTCAGTAGGGACTCGGAAGGGATAGGTCCTGTCAGGATCCACCCGAAGACGGTCTCCTGGGCCATGAGTGATCCGCACACACCGAGTTTTATTCCGGAAAGCATTATGTGAACCCGAGTCAACTAAAGCCCTTGCGAGGAAGGTTAACCCATTGTGGGATATCTTAACAACAGCAGTCCCCAGTAAGACGCCATTTGAATGGCTAGAGAAGCATGTCTGGACTACACCACTTCCGGTGTTCGTGTACTGTATTGGAAGAGATTTGGCGGATGAAGAAAGTGTATGCTGCCCTTGGGTAAGAGGTAAACTCCGATGGTTTGGATTCGGCTTCAATTTATCTTGTTCGCGATGTGAAAGAGTGTTATGTCGCTTTGAACATTTATAGCAGGAGAATTTGCTTGTGCAACCTTTTACGCCATGAGCTTTGGAAAAGCAGTTTAAGAAATGCGTCGAGCTCAGACCACTTGGGGATGACTGTCTTGTCGGTTAGAGTCTGCTCCCAAAGGGTAAGAGTAACGTCAGGAAGACGGTTGAGCAAACATATAGAAAAATGGGGTCCCATGTCTTAACGTCGATTTCATTTCATTTCATTTATTTCAGTCAATGGAATTACAATTCCTTACAGACTAAGATAACCAATCAAAAATAAATAAATTTTAAATATTAAAGTTTAAGTAAAAGCATAATAAATTAAACATTTAAAAGATTCTTTAGAAGCACTAAAGTCAATGCATGGCTTCTGATCTTTTTGAAAGTTGAGATTTATTAAGTTAAGATTTCTGAGTGTACGCGTCAAAGGCCCATTACATGCATAATTAGTCCGATGTAAAGAAATATTAAACAAATCATTAAATCATAATCTCCTTGAGGGAGCAGAAAACGGAATTAAGGACAGCAAATCAGGTGAATCAACATTGTCATTAATCAAATCACAAATGAATACAGAAGACTGGAATTTTCTACGACATTCTAAGCTCTGTAATCCTAGTAGCAAACATCTTGATTGATATGGTGGAAGTTCAACAAACGAAATTGGTTTTAGAGCAAATTTCGTAAATCGTCTTTGAATTCGCTCAACACGACTAATTTGGGATAAACTATAATGGTCCCAAATAATGGATGCATATTCTAGCTTTGATCTTACAAAGGCAGTATAAATCAATTTAATAGTATTGGGATCAGAAAACTCTGAACAATTTCTCTTGATGAATGCGAGGACTTTGTAGGCTTGTGGAATAATAATATCCATGTGAGGAACAAAAGTCAAGGAGTAATCAAAAATTACCCCGAGATCGTGAATTGAAGTTACTTTATTTAGTATAATGTGACCAATTTTGAAAGAGGTCTGGATGGGATTAAGTAATCTATAATATGAAACATGAAAACATTTAGATAAATTGAATGCAAGATTATTATCAATACACCATTGTAGAACATTATCTAGATCTTTCTGCAAGTCGATCGCATCACGCAGAGACTCAATTTTATAAAATAACTTCAAATCATCGGCATAGAGAAGGAACTTTGCCTTGGAAAAGCACAAAGATATGTCATTAATAAATAAATTAAAAAGTAGTGGCCCCAGTATACTGCCCTGTGGTACCCCAGAAGTTTGAAAGTAAGACTCAGGCACAAATTCCTCTACTCTTACTTTGCATAGTCTGTTATGCAGATATGAAGCAATCCATTGTAAAAAATTAGAATGCAAACCTATTTGTTCCAATTTAGATAATAAAATCACATGTGAGACTTTATCAAATGCTTTGGCGATATCAGTATAAATAGCATCCACTTGAAAACCACGCTCAAAAGCAGATAAACAATACTCAGCAAAAAGGATTAAGTTGGTAGTAGTAGACCTACCAGAAAAAAAATCCGTGTTGATGAGGAGTAATAATTGATTTGCATGTGAAAAACAGTTTTTTGTGAATCACGTGTTCAAATACTTTAGAAACGCACGATAATTTAGCAATAGGCCTATAACAGGTTATATCACCCTTACTACTACTCTTAAAAATCGGTGTGATGTATGCAACTTTCCATCTGCTAATGAATACACCTTCTTCAATAGAACGATTAAAAATTAATTTTAAGATTGGTGATATGAAAACTGAACAATTCTTCAAAAGGTGAGCACACAAACCATCAACGTCACTTTTGAAACTATTCTTGATTTTACTAATAGCTTCCAAGACATCTTCTTCTGAAATTAAAATATTACCCAAATTTATGGCAGATACAGAGTTTGGAATAACGTTATTATTCACAGTTGACGAATCAAAATTAGACTTGAAAAAGTTTGCAAACATATTAACAATGTCAACACCTGATTTCGACGTTGTACCATTATACCTCATAACAGTAGGAATATCAGACGATTGTTTTTTTGATTTCACAAACGACCAAAAACTTTTGGGATTTGTTTTAATATCGTTTTCTTTATCTAAAATAAACTGCTTGTAGAGGAACTTGTTTAAAAAGTTAAATTCTCGTTGATAGTGTTTAGTGATGTTAGTAATGTTATGCACGAATTTATATCGCGCTGAAGATTTTTCACGGAAGTACTTGATTCAGTTTGGATGGCAGGAACACCAAATAAGTTCTTCAATTGGATGTTCACAAGTACTCTCTTATTTTCGTAGCGAGAGCACAAGTTCGTCCATGCCAAGTCAAAGTTTTCATTGGTCAGAGGGACCTCTCGTTCGCTGATTCAGGTGGAATAGCTTTTCCACGGAACTAAGCCATATATTTTTGATACACACTGCGGTGAACATATCCCTAAACGTGGGCCATGAGGGATAGTCACCGCTAAAAATGGGAATCTCACATGGTGGAAGTTTGAAACCATGTTGTTGGGTTGGAAGGGGATTTATAGGTGGTGGAGCTATTTCTTGAGACTTCTCACCCAAATGAGCTATGCAACGGCAGTACGTTGCGTAAGCATATTGATATTTTGCTTTAACGGTGTCGATAGCTGAAGCGGATTGGCTATCATCCCCTCTGGATTCATCTTCTTCATCATTAGCTTCAATCTCCAAATCGATGAGACACTGTTCGTATGCGATTTTAAGTCGACCCCAAATCTCTTTGACTTCCTCCTTGTGTGTTTCGAGGACATAGTGACTTATGGGAGGAGCTTGTTTGTCGGTCAAGTTAGCTTCGAACCGGACTAAACTGTCCTATAGGCGAATGAATTTCGCTAAGGACATTGTAAACCTTTACAATTATTGTAAAAAGAAAAAAGGATGATAAATCAGAGGAACCTCATGTAATAAGAGCAAAGACCTTTTGCTTATCTATTGGTTGATAATATCGATAGGATCAAAGACGATAAGGGCTGACGAGAGCTTGAGTTTATCTTTGGAAGTGACGGATAATTTACAATTTAGTGTGGAGATACTGACATTTCTGTTCTTTGGAGTGTAGAAAGCACTATGTCCCAATATTGCAAAATAAAGCGACAGATAAAAAGGAGTGGAGATATGTTCTTAGTTCAGCTTATGGAAAAATTTTTCTGTAGTTGAGTAAGTACAATTAGTGTACCTCCTTATATAGCGAACAGCCTATATCAGAAAATATGACTAGGTTGCTTTCTTGACAGGATTTGACAGAATTTTGTACGCCAGTGTAAGACTTCACACAAGATTCTGCTTGCGATTATGGGTATTATTCACAGGCAGAGTTGACCTCACAAAACAGCTGATCAGAATAACTATTAGAATTGGGTCAACGACCTCTTTTCATAAGTAGGCTATTGGAAATCGACGATCTCTCTAGAATCGAAGAGGAATTAAAAATACAGAGAATAAGTAATCTCTCTATTTTCTGTGTAACTCCCCAGCAAACCAAAATCGGAAGAAACATCAGAGTTCGGACAGAATTCGGTCCGAAATTCGGATGAAACGTCCGAGTTCGGATCCGAATTCGGTCCGAACTCTGACCGAAAGTCATATGGCGTGGTTGACGTGTTCTCTGACCGAAATTCGGATGAAAATCGGATGTTTTAGCCGACTTTCGGACCGAATTCGGTCCGAACTCTGATGAACTATCGTATAAATTTCTGATTTATTTACCGACTTTCGGACAGATATCGGTCCGAATTCGGAAGTAAAATCTTATGAAATTCGAAAGTGTTTGCCGACTTTCGGACCGAATTTGGTCCGAAGTCAGATGAACTATCGTGTGAACTTCTGATTTATTTACCAGCATTCGGCCAGACTTTGTTTTTATTATTAAAAGATGTTGAAAATACACAGTTAGTTCATGAAATATCCAAATCCTATAAAAGTTTATCTACTATAAACATATTAAAGGTTTTAATATCGTATTATGCTGTGTTCAATGCGCGAGTTGGTGGAAAAACAAACTGTGGAGAACAACAAATTCGTCAACACGATCTGTGAAATATGTAAAACAATTGTTATTAATATATGAAAAAATACATGTCTTCACATGTAAAAAATTTTTATACACATAAAAGTGTTAAGAAACTTTGGCCATATACAAATATATGTAAAACATATGACTTTCCACGGAATAGTGTTGAAGTTTGACGAAGAAAATCTTTACTTCCATTAACTTCATAAAAATAAAGAAATATGTATGCAACCGATCACTATGAATAACATTTAAACACTATCATGCATCAACACGCATAACAAAAATAAACCAAATTTGTTCTCCGATACAGAAATTTAAACCCGAGCACTCAATTTTTCGTTCGTACTCCATCAACGTCGGCACATCAACAATTACACATTTACAATGTGCGAACGAAACATGTACAATTCTTTTCTCTCTGCTTATTTGCACTTAATTTTGCCAAAGCAGAACAAGGGAAAATAGAAAAATTCCCTTCAGAGAGGGGAGAGAGGACGGGAAAAAGTTCGTCAGACTAGTCGGACAGAGTTCGGAGCGAAGTCGGTCAGACGCGTCGGAAAAAACTTCCGACTTTGAGCAGACGCGTCTGACGTCCGACTCTGTGTTTGCTGGGTCAGGAGAATCTTGATACAGAATAAGAGCGGAACACGTAATCAACAGTAGCGTTGATATTAACCCATGTATGACCACTTCAGTTGGGGTGATTTTGTTAATTAGGGACACAATTAGGCACGGTTTTTTTTCACTTGGAATGAAACTTACGGCTTTTGGTATGTAGAAAACAGTCAATGTTGAATATTAAATCGCTATTTGTATTGTGATAACTGAAAATATCAAACAAGTAATATTGTTGTTCGACAATATAATGAGGACTTCTGGTCCTCCACAATGTGTTGATGGGTTAAGTTGTGTTAAAAATTGTAAGTGTTAAATCAGAGTGTATGTTGTTAGAGAATGATGAAGAAGTGAGGGGGGAGGGGGGGGGAAGGAGAAAGGAATGCAGAATATGTATAGTTGGGAGCGCCAATTAAGCAGATGGAGAGAATGTGTATTTCGGAACAATAGAAATAAAAAACGATATGTAAATAGAGGTGATATGTAAATAAAGGTGATGTAAAATCGTAAACAGCAGACACTGATTGTAACTGGAATCTGGAAGGGTTGCATTCATATTTTGTCGGCTGTAAAAGAATTTGCAGAGCACTATGTCAACGATATCATTAACATCAGCAGCTCTTCATGATAGCATAGAAACGCGCATTAACAATAGTAGATTATGTACTTGCCCTTCGTCTCGTATATGATTTGATTAATGTAGGTATAAATAAATCTCGACACTGGTGCAATTTTCGTCTTATTCTGATCCATGTAAACGTACAATTACTCACTGTGTCAGTTTTAATTCGCAAGCCATAATCTTTCTCCTTGTTTGATTAACCACTCCTTTATGATTGTGAACTACCAATCCCCACAAATTGTATTGAATTTTTTTAATTTTAGTTGGACCTTTCGTAATTTTTCACTTTGATGAATTTATTTTTCGATGATTCTAAATTTGTCTTCTTCATGTAATTTACGCGCACGTGTCAAATATTTTATATCTTAAAGCGATAATTATGCGCTCAACTGACTCTTTCACTTATCAAACACTAATGAGTGGGAGGAATGTCGGAATTTGAAATCTCAGAGAGTGCTCCAAAATAGCTTTGTATGTCGCTCAGAAACGGACCAAATGTTGGGGTGTATTGATGCCAAATGCCAGAGTAAAGGGAACACTTCATGAGCCGAAGACAAGTTCTGATGACGTTTGTTTTCTGCTTTGCTTGTGATTTGCGTCTCCACCAAGCGCCAAAAAAGATTGTATTCCAGCAAAACAATAGAAAGGGAAGAAAAGTGAAACACACAAAACGGAATCAGGCTGTGTTTAATGATGTTGGATTTATTTCTTATCTCGAGTACGTCTTACCACTTGGGAAGATGGTTTACAAAAAAAAAAGATAGGATGTTATAATGATTTTTGACGGAAGTTACAAGTATGACCGAAGTTGGACATAAAATTTATTTTGACATATTGGAATAAGTTTTTAGAACATAGTTAATTATTTGGGAATTTTTGACGATTTTTATGGGATTCTGGGATTGTAAGTGACCGTTAGAAATTGTGTTTATTTGAATGTAAACATAGAGTGAGATACGATAATGTTACTACTGTAATTTTTTTTGCAAACAAAATATTTTTCGAGTCTAAGTAACCTTTGAAACATACATTGAAACTGAAAAAATTGTATTGTAAATTTGTGTTCATTCTGTCGTGATTCCTTCATTAATGCCTGACATAAAACAGGCAAGCTCAACTAGAAAATATAACTTTTTGTGTTGTGATAAAAAACGCGATTAAAAAAGAAAACATAATTTTCTGTGGTGGGACAAAAAACGTGACTAAAAACTCTTATTAATAAAAATGGGAAGAAAACGTAACGCTGGCGCTGTCTCATACTTTTCAAGAATATATTTCTTAAAGATTCAACATGAAAAATCTTTAAATTTAAAAACATTTTCTAAATGCACAAGCAATTCAGAATTCTGTGCCTTTTTTGAAAAATTAAATAGTTTCTATAATTTAATTGGCAAAAAGAAAATGGCTAACAACGAGAAGCAAAGGAAACGAATTTATGCCTTCTTCAAACCTGTGGTAAGTACAAGTAATTCATTGCATTTATAAATGTTTGGTTATCGTTTATTTACGTATATGTTTTCTTTGCATATTGCAATACACGCAGGTTACACAAAAATCGAAATTATCAACGATTTTGTAATTCATTGCATTTATAAAAGTTTGGTTATCGTTTATTTTCGTATATGTTTTCTTTGTATATTGCAATATACGCAGGTTACACAAAAATCGAAATTATCAACGATTTTGAAAGAAGCTGAAAACAATTTTTCTGAAACAAACAGTTCATTGATGTTTGAAAACATATTGTCCGTACTTGATATTAGCTTTGTCAGCGATTTTAACTGTTCATGGATATAGTTTCAAGAAGTCCCAAAATTTCAAATATGGACTGAATATATTTCAGTAGCTACTGGAGGCTCATTTCACCCCCCGTTGGCGCTTGTTCCCAGGTTTTATAGTTTTCGAAATATGGGTCCAACTTTTCATGGATATAATTTAAAGAAGTCCCAAATTTTCGATATCGGAAATTGATTTCAGATATAGACTTTATATATTTCGGTAGCTACTGGAGGCACATTTCATTGCCCGTTGGCGCTTGTTCCCAAGTTTTATAGTTTTCGAACTGTGGGTCCAACTGTTCATGGATATAGTTTCAAGAAGTCCCAAAATTTCAAATATGGACTGAATATATTTCAGTAGCTACTGGAGGCTCATTTCACCCCCCGTTGGCGCTTGTTCCCAGGTTGTATAGTTTTCGAACTGTGGGTCCAACTCTTCGTGGATATAATTTCAACCAAAATTTTCGATATCGGAAATTGATTTCAGATATGGACTTTATATATTTCGGTAGCTACTGGAGGCACATTTTATTCCACCGTTGGCGCTTGTTTCCAGGTTTTATAGTTTTCGAACTGTGGGTCCAACTCTCCATGGATATAATTTCAAGAAGTCCCAAAATTTTCGATATCGGAAATTGATTTCAGATATGGACTTTACATATTTCGGTAGCTACTGAAGGCACATTTCATTCCCCCGTTGGCGCTTGTTCCCAGGTTTTATAGTTTTCGAACTGTGGGTCCAACTCTTCATGGATATAATTTCAAGAAGTCCCAAATTTTCGATATCGGAAATTGATTTCAGATATGGACTTTATATATTTCGGTAGCTACTGGAGGCACATTTTATTCCACCGTTGGCGCTTGTTTCCAGGTTTTATAGTTTTCGAACTGTGGGTCCAACTCTCCATGGATATAATTTCAAGAAGTCCCAAAATTTTCGATATCGGAAATTGATTTCAGATATGGACTTTATATATTTCGGTAGCTACTGGAGGCACATTTCATTCCCCAGTTGGCGCTTGTTCCCAGGTTTTATAGTTTTCGAACTGTGCGTCCAACTCTCCATGGATATAATATCAATAAGTCCCAAAACGGATTTCCCCCCTAGCGGCTTGTTCCCAGGTTTTATAGTTTTCGAACTGTGGGTCCAACTGTTCATGGATATAATTTCAAGAAGTCCCAAAATTTTCGATATCGGAAATTTATTTCAGATATGGACTGAATATATTTCGGTAGCTACTGGAGGCACATTTCATTCCCTCGTTTGCGCTTGTTCCCAGGTTTTATAGTTTTTGAACTGTGGGTTCGGGACTTCGAAAACTATAGAACCTGGGAACAATCGCAAACGGGGGAATGAAGTGTGCCTCCGATAGCTATCGAAATATATTAAGTCCATATCTGAAATCAATTTCCGATATCGAAAATTTTGGGACTTCTTGAAATTATATACATGAACAGTTGGACCCACAGTTCGAAAACTATAAAACCGGGGAACAGGTGATTAAAAACTCTTATTAATAAAAATGGGAAGAAAGCGTAACGCTGGCGCTGTCTCATACTTTTCAAGAGTATATTTCCTAAAGATTCAACATGAAAAATCTTTAAATTTAAAAACATTTTCTAAATGTACAAGCAATTCAGAATTCTGTGCCTTTTTTGAAAAATTAAATAACTAGTATAAATTAATTTAAATTAAAATGACAACTAAACAACTATTAAGAACAATTTTTATTAAAGTACAATATTAGTAGCTAACAATGTTTTTTATTATAATTAATATAAATATGATTAACATTGTTAATTAAATGTAAAATATTTAACTTTGTCATTTCGTTTGTATCTCATCGAAATAGTCGATTTAGATCCCACAAATAATATATATTCTTGATAAGCGTGCAATTCTAAATCGATATATTTAATTGGCAATGTCAATATCCCACCGAAATGACTGAAATTAAGTATTTTTCTTTCCACTTGAAATTTGTCGGTATAAGTCCACGCCTTTTCGGTATTTTGAAGGTTGTGGTATCAATATCCCACCGAAATGGCTGAAATTTAGTAGTTAGTTTTCGTTGGGGATACTAAATTTTTTACCTGAAATTCCAAAACGGATTTCCCCCCTAGCGGCTTGTTCCCAGGTTTTATAGTTTTCGAACTGTGGGTCCAACTGTTCATGGATATAATTTCAAGAAGTCCCAAAATTTTCGATATCGGAAATTTATTTCAGATATGGACTGAATATATTTCGGTAGCTACTGGAGGCACATTTCATTCCCTCGTTTGCGCTTGTTCCCAGGTTTTATAGTTTTCGAACTGTGGGTTCGGGACTTCGAAAACTATAGAACCTGGGAACAATCGCAAACGGGGGAATGAAGTGTGCCTCCGATAGCTATCGAAATATATTAAGTCCATATCTGAAATCAATTTCCGATATCGAAAATTTTGGGACTTCTTGAAATTATATACATGAACAGTTGGACCCACAGTTCGAAAACTATAAAACCGGGGAACAGGTGATTAAAAACTCTTGTTAATAAAAATGGGAAGAAAGCGTAACGCTGGCGCTGTCTCATACTTTTCAAGAGTATATTTCCTAAAGATTCAACATGAAAAATCTTTAAATTTAAAAACATTTTCTAAATGTACAAGCAATTCAGAATTCTGTGCCTTTTTTGAAAAATTAAATAACTAGTATAAATTAATTTAAATTAAAATGACAACTAAACAACTATTAAGAACAATTTTTATTAAAGTACAATATTAGTAGCTAACAATGTTTTTTATTATAATTAATATAAATATGATTAACATTGTTAATTAAATGTAAAATATTTAACTTTGTCATTTCGTTTGTATCTCATCGAAATAGTCGATTTAGATCCCACAAATAATATATATTCTTGATAAGCGTGCAATTCTAAATCGATATATTTAATTGGCAATGTCAATATCCCACCGAAATGACTGAAATTAAGTATTTTTCTTTCCACTTGAAATTTGTCGGTATAAGTCCACGCCTTTTCGGTATTTTGAAGGTTGTGGTATCAATATCCCACCGAAATGGCTGAAATTTAGTAGTTAGTTTTCGTTGGGGATACTAAATTTTTTACCTGAAATTTATTGGTTGGCGCTTGTTCCCAGGTTTTATAGTTTTCGAAATATGGGTCCAACTGTTCATAAATATAGTTTCAAGAAGTCCCAAAATTTTCGATATCGGAAATTGATTTCAAATAGGGACTGAATATATTTCAGTAGCTACTGGAGGCACATTTTACCCCCCGTTGGCGCTTGTTCCCAGGTTGTATAGTTTTCGAACTGTGGGTCCAACTCTTCGTGAATATAATTTCAACCAAAATTTTCGATATCGGAAATAGATTTCAGATATGGACTTTATATATTTCGGTAGCTACTGGAGGCACATTTCATTCCACCGTTGGCGCTTGTTTCCAGGTTTTATAGTTTTCGAACTGTGGTTCCAACTCTCCATGGATATAATTTCAAGAAGTCCCAAAATTTTCGATATCGGAAATTGATTTCAGATATGGACTTTATATATTTCGGTAGCTACTGAAGGCACATTTCATTCCCCCGTTGGCGCTTGTTCCCAGGTTATATAGTTTTCGAACTGTGGGTCCAACTCTTCATGGATATAATATCAAGAAGTCCCAAAACTGAATTCCCCCCGTAGCGGCTTGTTCCCAGGTTTTATAGTTTTCGAACTGTGGGTCCAACTGTTCATGGATATAATTTCCAGAAGTCCCAAAATTTTCGATATCGGAAATTGATTTCAGATATGGACTTTATATATTTCGGTAGCTACTGGAGGCACATTTCATTCCCCCGTTGGCGCTTGTTCCCAGGTTTTATAGTTTTCGAACTGTGCGTCCAACTCTCCATGGATATGATTTCAAGAAGTCCAAAAATTTTCGATATCGAGAGTTAATTTCGGATACGGACTTGATATATTTCGGTAGCTACTTGAGGCACATTTCATCCCCCATAGCGGCTTTTTCCCAGGTTTTATAGTTTTCGAACTGTGGGTCCAACTGTTCATGGATATAATTTCAAGAAGTCCCAAAATTTTCGATATCGCAAATTGATTTCAGATATGGACTGAATATATTTCGGTAGCTACTGGAGGCACACTTCATTCCCCCGTTGGCGCTTGTTCCCAGGTTTTATAGTTTTCGAACAGTGGGTTCGGGACTTCTTGAAATTATATCCATGAACAGTTGGACCCATAGTTCGAAAACTTTAAAACCTGGGAACAAGCGCCAACGGCGGAATGAATTGTGCCTCCAGTAGCTACCGAAATATATTCAGTCCATATTTTAAATCAATTTCCGATATCGAACATTTTGGGACTTGTTGAAATTATACCCATGAACAGTTGGACCCATGGTAGAGTAGGGTTTATATGGTTTCTACTGTTATCTCACCACGCCAATTAACATAATTGGCATCAATGGCAAGGCGAAGAAGTATTCTTCCAAACTTGTCCTATGTGGGCGGTATGTGCATTCCAGGAAGAACGCTATAAGATCGAAATTAAAAAAAATCCAATTTTCAGACAAAAATTTTGATATTTTTCAATCCGCTAAATTGGTGGGACCTTATGTTGTTTTGGAGATTGTTTTGTTTCCCCATGTCCATTTTTGCATTATAATATAATCGGGACACGTCATTTTGTATTAGCAGCATGAAACATTTTTTACCGCATACCAACCCCAAAGGGTTAGGGGGAAATGTTACGCTTGTGGTTTCATAAAACAATCTTCGCAGCAGCACAAAACTGTAACCGACGCATTGACTTGACATTTACACTGGAAATATTTTTGGCCACTTTTTCCACAGAAGAGGATTCACTGTGCGATCGGATAGTGTATAGCTTGTGAATTTGATTTGGAAGAAATTTCCAAATTTAATTTTTGGTCCATATTTTAAATTCTGGTCAAATTACGAAAACAAACTCTTGACATCTCCCTTACTGCAAATTACATCAATGTAGAGTGAGGTGCGATAATGTTACTACAGTACCCTGTCGGACTTTTATTAACCAGTTGATAAAATGATTGATAATAGATCGATAATTATACCCTACACCACTATGTGGGGAGGGTATTATAAGTTGGTTTTGACCAAACAGTTTGTAACGCATCGAAATAATGGTCGTAGACCCATACTTATATATACCAAAATGAATGTCTCGACGAGCTGAGTCGATCTGGCTATGTGTGTCCGTCCGTCAGTCCGTCCGTCTGTCCATCTAAACCTTGTAATCACGCTACAGGTCGCAATTTTGATCGGATCGTCACGAAGATTCGGATGTTGATGGGGGTCCCGGAGGGGAAGAAGCCTATTGATTTTAGTGATGGTCGGATAATATTTAGTGGTCAAAATGGGCAAAAAACTTATGTGGATAAAAAGACAACGTTTTTTTCCAAAGCGAATATCTCAGCTTCTATACGGAGTATACCAAAAGCAGAACCTGACAATAAAAGTAGAAAATATCAACTTTCTAATGATGTAAAGTAGGTTCTTGTAGGTTATCAAACAACGAAAATATCGCAATAGCCGCTAATAGAACCCAACTTTTTATTTTTGCGATTTTAATTATAATGACGAATATCACAGCTTTGGTTGGGGACTTTCCAAAAGCAAAGCCTGGCTATGAAAGTAGAAGATCCCATCTTTACAATGATATAAACTAGGTCGACGAAGGTGACCAAATAACGGAGATATCGCAATAGTCGGTAATACATCCCATTTTTCCAATTTTTTTCAAATCACGCTACAGATCTCAATTTTGATCGGATCGTCACGAAATTTTGAGGGTGAATGGGGTCACACAGATGAAGAAGCTTATTGATGCTGGTGATGGTCGGATAATATTTAGGGGTCGTAATGGGCAAAAAACTTATTTGGAGAAAAAGTCAACGTTTTACTCCAAAGCGAATATCTCCGCTTCTAAAAGGGGTATATCAAAAGCATACCTGCTAATGGAAGTAGAAAATATCATCTTTGCAACGATGTTACGTAAGTTGTCGTAGGTGGTCAAACAACGAAGATATCACACAAGCCGCTAATAGAACACAACTTTACATTTTTGCGATCTTAATAATAATGACGATATCACAGCTTTGGTTCGGGACCTTCCAGAAGCAAAGTCTGACAATGAAAGTAAAAAATCCCATTATTACAATGATGTAAAGCAGGTTGGCGTAGGTATCCTAATAACGCAGATATCGCAATAGTCGGTAATACATCCCATTTTTCCACTTTTGTGGAAATCACGCTACAGGTCGCAATTTTAATTGGATCGTCACGAAGTTTTGGGTGTTATTGGGGGTCCCACAGAGGAAAAAACCTTTTGATTTTTGATAATGGTCGGATATTATGCAGGGGTCATGTGACAAAAAAATATTTGGAAAAATGACCAACGTTTTATTTCAAAGTTAATATCTCCCTACTGTAGGAGGTATATCGAAAGCAAAACCTGGCAAGAAAGTAGAAAATATGACCTTTACAACGATGTGAAGTAGGTTGTCATAGGTGGTCAAACAACAGAGATATCGCAATAGTCGGTAATGCACCCCTTTTTCCATTTTTGTGCAATCACACTACGAAGTTTTGACGAATCCTCACGAATTTTTGGGGGGTCTAACAGAGAAAGAAGCCTATTGATGGTTGACATACATCCCACTTTTTCATTTTTTATTTGGGTTGTACTGTCGATGCACTTAAAAAATTGACCTGTGTTAATGAAATAACTCGAAATAATTCGAATTCCAAATGAAATTTTCAAATTACAAATGAAATAATTCGGAATTCAATTGGAATTCTCAAATTACAAGTGAAATGTTTCGAATTACAACTGAAATTATTCGAATTACATGTGAAAATGGTGTAGAGATTAGCCACTCTGAAAATAGAAACATGTACCGTCTGCAAACTATTTGTGTTTGTCGAAGAAATAAGGCACAAATGTATAAATAATTCGCACTTGCTTCTTCTTAATATTCTTCGTATAAATGCAGCATCCAGTTATAGAATACAGTGTTGATGGACTGAACATATTCCTACATATTACTCATATTATTCTGGAATTAAAAAGGAACACAAAGGAAATATACAAATTTGCCCCTTCTTCTCTCTAACAAAAAAAAAGAGAGAGAGACAAAGACAAAGAGAGGGAGAGGGAGAAAATGAAAAATCAAAAATAAAAAACACACAGAAACAAAAATTGTTTTTTGTCACATTATGTTTTAAACTGACTAAAAATTGGCAAAAAAAGTTAGTTTATTAACAGTCGAAAAGTTATCTGGCGTTGGACAATACTGACTACTCAGGCGCTCATCGCCTTGTAAAATTAGTCAGTTGGCATAAGGCAAAGTGATCGATAAAATGCCACTTATGTTTAAAAAAAAGCTAGCTTTATGTGAGCTTTAAATCGGCCACAGTCCCTACAGGGTAATTTTTATTGCCAACAAAACATTTTTCGAGTCTAAGTAACCTTTGAAATATACATTGAAACTGACAAAATTGTATTGTAAATTTGTATTCATTCTGTCTTGATTCCTTCATTAAAGCCTGACATAAAACAGGCAAGCTCAACTAGAAAATATAACTTTTTGTGGTGTGATAAAAAACGCTATTAAAAAAGGAAATATAATTTCTTGTGGTGCGACAAAAACGTGATTAAAAATCTTATTAATAAAAATGGGAAGAAAACGTAACGCTGGCGCTGTCTCATACTTTTCAAGAGTATATTTCTTAATGATTCAACATGAAAAATCTTTAAATTTAAAAACATTTTCTAACTGCACAAGCAATTCAGAATTCTGTGCCTTTTTTGAAAAATTAAATAGTTTCAATAATTTAATTGGCAAAAAGAAAATGGCTAACAAGGAGAAGCAAAGGAAACGAATTTATGCCTTCTTCAAATCTGTGGTAAGAACAAGTAATTCATTGTTTTTATAAATGTTTGGTTATCATTTATTTACGTACTAGCAAAGTACCCGCTACTTCGTATGCGGAAAGGATATACAAAACAAATAAAAAATATATAATACAGAACGGTGAACATCGAACAATTTTTGTACTAATAACTATTTTAATTGATATTTATTTTCATGTAAGTACTATTCGTACCACATAAGGCCGATTTTCCTCACGCCTACACATCAAGAGCCAGCCATAATTGTTGAGCTATTTTAATTGGGGTGCTCAGCGCCAAGACGGCTTAACCCACCAACCGCGATCCTCATTTCCAGCTCTATCTGTTCCCCAAAACCATTTATAGTACTATTTAGTACTTTACATATAAATACGAACCTCCTCCTAATATTTCAAAATTCCCTTTACACAATAACAAATTGTACCAAATCCTGTACCATATAGTACAATTCGTATATTTATGGCACATATTTCCTAAATCTGACGTTATTACCAAAATACAACAGTAATCTTAATTCTAAATCTCACGAATCCAGGTCTACTCGTTAGTCCAATACAAAATTGTACAATGCATTGAACCATCTTCGTACCCCCAAGACTACCAAATCCTAATTGTACCAAATTTAATACTTTTTGTAAGCATAAGTACGAATTTCCAAAACAAACTCCAACAGTAATCTCAATTCCAAATTTCAAGATTGCAGCTCTAGCCGTTCGCTCAAATCCAAATTGTACCAAATTTGGTACCATTTAGTACTTTTCGCACCCATAACCAAAAATTTCCAAAACTACCTCAATCCTACACTCGAACAGAAATCTTAATTCCAAATTTCAGAATTCCTGCTATATGCGTTCACCCAAATCCAAATAGTACAAAATTTAGTACCACTCAGTACTTTTTGTACCCACAAGTACGAATTTAGTACTTTTCGTTGCCATAGGTTCGAATTTCCAAAATACCTCTATCCTACACTCCGACAGTAATCCTAATTCTAAATTTCAGGATTCCAGCTCTATCCGTTCCCCCAAATTGTACCTTATTTGGTACAATTTAGTACCTTTCGTACCCATATGTACGAATTTCGAAAACCACCTCCATATTTCAAACCCACACTACAACAGTAATAGTAATTCTACATTTCAGAATACCACCTTTAACGATTCGCCCAAATTCAAATTGTACCAAATTTAGTACCATTTAGCACTATTCGTACACATCAGTACACATTTTCAAAACCATCGCTTTATAGCAACTCATTTTCTAAACCTTGATTTTCATTCCAAATTTCAAGATTTTAGCTCTATCCGTTCACGTAATACCAAATGGTACTAAATTTAGTACTTTTCGTACACTTATAGTTCGAATTTCCAAAAACCCTTTGGTACACCTTTCTAACTCTCCATCAGTGAACCTAATTCCAAATTTCAGAATTCTAGCACTTCGCGTTTGCCTAATACAAAGGGTACAATATTTATTACCTTTTAGTACTTTTCGTACCGTTCTAGTTCGAAGTTCCAAAAATCCAGCCTTATCTGAAATGCCCGCTACTTCGTATGCGGAAAGAGAATTATATATAAATAAACAATGTTTAATACGAAGATGGTGGACACTGAAAATTTTAATTGATATTAAATTTCATTTAAATACAATTCGAATACATTTAGTTCGAATTTACAAAAATACCTTATCGCACCGCTACACATCAACAGCAACCCAGATTTTAAACTTCCGTCGACGTTTTATTAGAACCGTACGGCTATTTTGATGATTTATCCACATTTGCCAACCGAAGTAGCTGTTATTTCGGAATTTGTGATATCAAAATGTGGGAAACCTTTATTCAAAAAAATTTACTTAATTCGCACGTTTTTCCCTATATATAACAATTTTATTACTTAAATTGAAAAGTATGGGGTTTCATTCAATCTTCTTAAAGTGGATTGAGTCCTATTTGGGGACTATTTATCATATTCATATATACAAACATCCGGAGTTCCTCAGGGGAGTGTGTTAGGCCCTCTCCTTTTTAATTTATTCATTAATGATGTCTCAATATGTTTTCACAGGTCAAAGTTTTTACTTTATGCGGATGATCTTAAGATTTTCTCAAAAGTAAATTCTGTACTTGACGCTGTTTACATTCAATCAGACTTGAATAATTTCTATGATTGGTGTCGGAAAAATAAATTACCATTAAATGTGTCCAAATGCTTTCATTTATCTTATAATAAATTACGTCATCCTATTCATTGCTCTTTTACATTGGGTGAGAATACAATTACAACTGTCACTTCAATTCGTGATCTCGGGGTCATCTTTGATTCAGCAATGACATTTTTACCCCACATTGATTACATACTCCCTAAAACATATAAAATGCTAGCTTTCATAAAGCGAAACGGTAAAGATTTTACAGATCCTCACACCCTGAAAGTAATTTTCACGGCGTATGTCAGATCTAAAATTGAATATGCCTCAATAATATGGAATCCACATAGTAAAAACCATATTTCTCGTATTGAGAGAGTTCAGCGAGTATTTGTCAAATATGCTTTAAGATCATTTCAGTTCGTTGGTTCCTCCACTTACATATCAAAATGTCTGTTGCTTGGGTTGCAAACCCTTGAGCATAGACGAAATATTCAATCGGCTTTGTTTATTTTTGATTTATTGAATAATACGATTAATTCTTCTGAATTATTATCATTGATACCAATGTATGCTCCTCCGAGGCAAATGAGGTACGTTGACGTTTTTAATATACCAATGCATCGAACAAATTATGCTCGATATAGTCCCTTAACGCGTGCTTTTTATTATATTAATGAGATTAGTATGAACTACCAAAGGAAATATAATCAACACTTAGAGTTTTGCATTTCGAAAGAGAACTTTAAATTGTATTTTATTACTGTATTTAATTAAATTTAACTTTGTTATCATAGTCTGTAAGGAATTTATGTTCTAAAGACTGAAATAAATAAATAAATAATGCACCTGGCCGCTATATAACAGTTAATTTTTTTGAGACATTTTAATTTAGGCCTTTTTGTTCTCAGGGGCTAAAAACCTGCTTGTAAAACAATAGTCACATAGATAAACGTTTTCAAATACACTTTCTAAAATGTCAAGAATAAAAAATGTTCAAAAGATACGTTTGACTTTTTGATTTCAGTGCATTATTTAAAAACATGAAAGCAATAGTACACTATTCAGTACACTTTTTAAAATCCATGGTATTATATGTAGAAACATTTCATATATTGATTTTCATAAACATTCTGCTCCAATCTCAACAGTGGTCCTCATAACAAAATTCATTTACCAGTTCACTCAATACTTCAATATTTGGTATTATTATTACTTCTATTAAATTTATTGTACTACCACCTCTAACAGTGAACCTAACAAATAAAAATTAAACCAGAATTCCACTTCTATTCCTTAGCCCAATACCATATTTATTGCACTTTCGTACTTTTCGCATTCTAATTATATAATTCCAGCTTCACCCAAAACCAAATTCAGTACTATCATGTACATTTCGTATTTTCAGCAAATACAATAGTTCAGTCTTTAGTAGCGACCTTTATACCTACTTCCAGAATTTGTATACATTTCAAAAACTCCTTATCTAAACATCAATTCTGTACTTATAATAGCTATAAGATTAAAAAACTACATCCCTTATCCAAAACTATATCCCTCAATATCTCAATCCTCCACTCCAACAGTAATCTTAATTCTAAATTTCAGGATTTATTCTTTATTGATTCGCCCAAATCCAAACTGTACCAAATTTAGTACCATTTAGTGCTTTTCGTACACATAAGTACGATATTCACAAAACGACTCAATGCTACACCCAAACAGTAAACTTAATTCTAAATGTCAGGATCCTAGCTCTATCCGTTCACCCAGAACCAAATTTCGTACGCAATAAGTACGACTTTCCAAAACTACCTCAATCATGAACTCCAACAGCAATCTTATTTTCAAATTTCAGAATCTCTATCCGTTCAATCAAATCGAAATAGTACCAAATTTAATACCTTTTAAGTACGAATTTCCAAAAAAACCTCCATATCTCATCATACACTTCATCAGTAAACCTAATTCCAAATTTCAGGATTCCAGCTCTCCGTTAACCCAAATCCAAATTTTACCAAATTTAGTACCCTTTAGTATTTTTCGGACACATAAGTACGCATTTCCAAAGCGACCTAAATCCTAAATTCAACAGTAATCCTTTTTTAACATTTTAGGTTTGCAGCTCTATCCGTTCACTTAAATCCAAATTGTACCAAATATAGTACTTTTCGTACACATAGGTACGAATTTCACAAACCATTTCCTTTTATAAACAAAGCTTTCCAACCTTCATTTCCATACCAAATTCCAAGTTTCTAGCTAAATCCGTTCAAAATATACAATTGGTACTAAATTTAGTACTTTTCGTGCACTAAGAGGTCGAATTTCCCAAAACCCTTTGGTACATCTTTCTAACTCTCCATCAGTTACCCTCATTCCAAATTTCAGAATTCTAGCTCTTCCCGTTTGCCTGACACAAAGGGTACCATATTTAGTACCTTTTAGTACTTTTCGCACCCTTTTAGTTCTAATTTCTAAAAACCCAGCCTTATCTCACCCCTACACACCGACAGCAACCCAAAGTTAAAATTTCAGTTTTCTAGCTTCAGCGGTTTCGTCAGGGCGATGATATACATGTCACTCACTCACTTATCACTAAGCTCTTTTATATATCTACTAGCAAAATGCCCGCTACTTCGTATGCGGAAAGGATATAAAAAAAAAAAAACAAATAAACAATATATAATATGGAAATGACAAACACTGAAAATTTGGTCGCACTAATACCAATTTTAATCAATATTTATTTTTATCTTAGTACTGTACGTACCCCTTAAGTTCGTTTTTAAAAAAGATCAGCCGTATCTCACCCTTACACATTAACAGCGAGATCAACGTTGCACACCAATACACACCCTAACTCCAAAAAATAAAAATTCCAGCACTGTTCCTACACCCAAAAACAAATTGAGTACCATTAAGTAATTTTCGTATACTTATGGTACGTATTTCGACGACATATCTCAGTCATACACGGACATTAATACAAAATAATTACAGTAAATTCCATAATAATTACAGTAATTCCAAATCTCAAGATTCCAGCTGTATCCGTTCGTCCAATTCCAAATTGTACCAAACTTAGTATCAAGTCGAACTCTTCGTACCCATAAGAAAGATTTTCCAAAACTACCTCAATCCTTCACTTTAGTAGTAATCTTACTTCCAAATTTCAGGATTCAAACTCTATCCGTTAAACCAAATTAAAATTGTACTAAATTTAGAACAATTTAGAATTTTCGTACAAATTTTCAAAACTTCCTCAACGCAACAGGGCTACAATAATCATACTTTCAAATTGCAGGATTCCACCGCTATCCGTTCACCTACATACAAATTGTACTAAATTAAGTACCATTTAGTGCTTTTCGTAACCATAAGTTTGCTTTTTCAAAACAACCTGAATCCTACTCTTCGACTGTAATCGTAATTCCAAATTTCAGGATTCCAGCTCTATTAATTCACCCGAATCCAAATTGTATCAAATTTAGTACCATTTCTTTCCCAAACAAAAAATTCAGGATTCCAGCTCTACCCGTTCACCCAAATCCACATTGTACCATATTTAGTACCATTTAGTACTTCTCGTACGCACACGTACGACTTTTCAAAATTTCCTCAATACTACACTCCTACAGTAATCTTAATTCCTAATTCCAACACTATCCGTTTACTAAAATTCAAATTGTACCGAATTTAGTGCTTTCTGTACCCATAAGTACGAATTTCCAAAACTACCTCAATTCTACTGTCCGACAGTAATCTTAGTTCCAAATTTCAGAATTCCAGCTTTATCCGTTCATCCAAATCCAAATTGTACCAAATTTAGTACTTTTCGTACTCAAAGGTACGAATTTCTAAAACTATCTCAATCCTACACCCCTACAGTAATCTTAATTCAAAACTTTAGGATTCCAGCTCTATCCGTTCACCCAAATCCAAATTTAGTACTGCTCGTAATCATAAATACGAACTTCCAAAACCATTTCCTTATTTCAACGCCATTTCCCAACCTTGATACTTAAAATTCAGGATTCCAGTTCTATCCGTTCACCCAAATCCAAATTGTAATAAATTTAGTACCATTTAGTACTTTTCGTACACATAAATACGAATTTCCAAAATTTCCCCAATCCTATGATCCAACAGTAATCTCAATTTCAAATTTCAGGATTCCAGCTCTGTCCGTTCACTCGAATCCCTATTGTACCAAATTTAGTACTTTTCGAACACATAAGTACGAATTTCCAAAACCACCCTCATATCTCAGTCCTACACTTCACAGTAATCTTAATTCCAAATTTCAGGTTTCCAGCTACATACATACGTTCACCCAAATCCAAATTGTACTAAATTTAGTACCATTTAGTACTTTTCGTACCCATAAGTACGAATTTTCAAAACTACCTCAATTCTACACCCCACCAGTAATCTCCATTCCAAATTTCGAGATTCGAACTATATCCGTTCACCCAAATCCCCATTGTCCCAAATTTAGTACCATTTAGTACTTTTCATTCACATAAGTAAGAATTTCCAAAACTTCCCCAGTCCTACACTCCAACAGTAATATCAATTCCAAATTTCAGGAATCCAGCTCTATCCGTTCACTCAAATCCAAATTGTACTAAATTTAGTACCAATTATTACTTTTCGTACACTCAAGTTTCCAAAAACCCTTTGGTGCATCTTTCTTACTCTTCATCAGTGATCCTCAGTCCAAATTTGAGGAATCAAGCCCTATCCGTTCACCGAAATCGAAACTGTACCAAATTTAGTGCTATTTAGTACTTTTCGTACCCTATGTACGAATTTCCAAAACTTCCACAATATTAAACTCCACCAGTAATCTCAGTTCCAAATTTAGAGATTCCAGCGCTATCCGTTCACCCCAAATCCCCATTATACAAAATTTAGTTCCATTTAGTACTTTCCGTACACATAAGTACTAATTTCCAAAACCACCTTCATATCTCAATCCTACACTTCAACAGTAATATTTGGCCTGTTCCCGTACTTTATAAAGTGGTAAAAGTCGTAAAAGTTGTAAAAGTCGTAAACGATTTTCATATAAATTTTGTGTACGGGAACGCAAAATGTGTAAAAGTGGTAAAAATTGTAAAAACTTTTTAGTTCTGGAACAGAGCTATTAATTCCAAATTTCAGGTTTCCAGCTCTATCCGTTCATTCAAATCCAAATTGTACTAAATTTAGCACCATTTAGTACTTTTCGTACCCATAAGTACGAATTTTCAAAACTACCTCAATCCTACACCCCACCAGTAATCTCAATTCCAAATTTCGAGATTCCAGCTATTATCCGTTCACCCAAATCCCCATTGTATCAAATTTAGTACCATTTAGTACTTTTCATACACATAAGTACGAATTTCCAAAGTTCTTCAATCCTACACTCCAACAGTAATCTCAATTCCAAATATCAGGATTCCAGCTCTATCCGTTCATTCAAATCCAAATTGTACTAAATTTAGTACTATTTAGTACTTTTCGTACACATAAGCACGAATTTCCAAAACTACCCTCATATCTCAATCCTACACTACAACAGTAACCTTAATTCCAAATTTCAGGTTTCCAGCTCTTTACGTTCACCCAAATCTAAATTGTACTAAATTTAGTACTTTTCGTACACATGATTGGTAATTTTCCAAACCATTTCCTTTTAGAAGCACCACTTCCCAACCTTGATTTCCATACCAAATTCCTATATTCCTGGGGCCTATTATTGATTTCATTCAAATTACAGATTTTGAAATTGAAAATTGAATAGTTATGACTGTACATCTCCATATACGATAAAATTCTTAATTGGAAATAAATCGTGGTAATATGCACAATTCTATTGCACTTTCATTGATTTGCAAACATTTAGTTATTACCAAAAAGTCAGGTCCATACAGTTTTTAGTTGTTGTTATTTCTGGCCGATTTCTGAATTTATTCCCCTAATGTTGTCTTAAACAGCAACTCATTTGTTCATTTGCGTAATTGATGTTTATACACCATTATCACCAACTGCGACATCTGTTGCAATGGAAGATAACAAATGTCTTGCCTTTCTATTATTTAGTGGTTTACGATAAAATAAGTGCGCCTAGAAGTAAACTACAAAATTTGAAATTATGTGTGATCTCTTACGATTTCAAGAAGTTATGGCATTGTTAATTTTACACATGTCTTGCAGAGGGCCAACTAAGTGAATAAGTACGTAATAGTAATGAAAAATAAGGATTTTTGTTGTTGTTATTTTTTTTGGTTCGAGAACGAATTTTCTAAAACCCGGCCTTATCTCGCACATTTGCATCAACAGTGACCCACTGGTAAAATTTCAAGCTCCTAGCTTTAGCCGTTTTGGCTGGGCGTTGATGATGAGTCAGTCAGTCAGTCAATCACTTATCACCAAGCTCATTTATATTTGGTATGGAAATCAAGGTTGGGAAGTGGTGCTTCTAAAAGGAAATGGTTTGGAAAATTACCAATCATGTGTACGAAAAGTACTAAATTTAGTACAATTTAGATTTGGGTGAACGTAAAGAGCTGGAAACCTGAAATTTGGAATTAAGGTTACTGTTGTAGTGTAGGATTGAGATATGAGGGTAGTTTTGGAAATTCGTGCTTATGTGTACGAAAAGTACTAAATAGTACTAAATTTAGTACAATTTGGATTTGAATGAACGGATAGAGCTGGAATCCTGATATTTGGAATTGAGATTACTGTTGGAGTGTAGGATTGAAGAACTTTGGAAATTCGTACTTATGTGTATGAAAAGTACTAAATGGTACTAAATTTGATACAATGGGGATTTGGGTGAACGGATAATAGCTGGAATCTCGAAATTTGGAATTGAGATTACTGGTGGGGTGTAGGATTGAGGTAGTTTTGAAAATTCGTACTTATGGGTACGAAAAGTACTAAATGGTGCTAAATTTAGTACAATTTGGATTTGAATGAACGGATAGAGATGGAAACCTGAAATTTGGAATTAATAGCTCTGTTCCAGAACTAAAAAGTTTTTACAATTTTTACCACTTTTACACATTTTGCGTTCCCGTACACAAAATTTATATGAAAATCGTTTACGACTTTTACAACTTTTACGACTTTTACCACTTTATAAAGTACGGGAACAGGCCAAATATTACTGTTGAAGTGTAGGATTGAGATATGAAGGTGGTTTTGGAAATTAGTACTTATGTGTACGGAAAGTACTAAATGGAACTAAATTTTGTATAATGGGGATTTGGGTGAACGGATAGCGCTGGAATCTCTAAATTTGGAACTGAGATTACTGGTGGAGTTTAATATTGTGGAAGTTTTGGAAATTCGTACATAGGGTACGAAAAGTACTAAATAGCACTAAATTTGGTACAGTTTCGATTTCGGTGAACGGATAGGGCTTGATTCCTCAAATTTGGACTGAGGATCACTGATGAAGAGTAAGAAAGATGCACCAAAGGGTTTTTGGAAACTTGAGTGTACGAAAAGTAATAATTGGTACTAAATTTAGTACAATTTGGATTTGAGTGAACGGATAGAGCTGGATTCCTGAAATTTGGAATTGATATTACTGTTGGAGTGTAGGACTGGGGAAGTTTTGGAAATTCTTACTTATGTGAATGAAAAGTACTAAATGGTACTAAATTTGGGACAATGGGGATTTGGGTGAACGGATATAGTTCGAATCTCGAAATTTGGAATGGAGATTACTGGTGGGGTGTAGAATTGAGGTAGTTTGAAAATTCGTACTTATGGGTACGAAAAGTACTAAATGTTA